>NC_041217.1:91827978-91885529 GCF_002837175.3 Physeter macrocephalus | reverse complement strand
GGACACGCAGGCTCAGCGGGCATGGTTCATGGGCCCAGCCGCTCCGCGGCATGTGGGCTCTTCCAGGACCGGGGCACGAACCCGTGTCCCCTGCATCGGCAGGCAGACTCTCAACCACTGGGCCACCAGGGAAGCCCAGATCTAATAAATTTTTGAAAGAATAATGGATTAGTTTTACAGTCAAAGTAGGCTTACCATGAGGTGAATTCCATTCAGGCCCTCATTCCTTGCTTGGTGCTTTAGCCTCCACTGTAATTAAGAAAAGAAGAGGATGTTCTAGTCTCAGATTAATATAAAATTAGAGCTATTGTTTACAAATACTCAAAAGATCTAAGGGTTTCATTTTCTGATTGTATAGTTATTCTTTTCTCTTCGGAGAAGGCCAGAAAGAAGATTCTGAGGATGTATTTGTCTTATTATTCTAGGTCTTTCTGAGTCTGTGAACTAAATTGACTTAGGAATTAATTCAATAGTCATGATTCTATTATTTGAAATCCAGGTTCCATTTTCTAAGCCTAGTTTTATTTTATTTTAAAAATTATTAATAATGGAATATTAGCAGGTTACCAATCATGTGGTCTTAGCTACTACTCAAGACTCCTGCACATGAGTTGCTTCTAATTTTCACCCTGGCCCTGTTTTTTACAATACTCAGTTTGCCCTGGTCATTTTGTCTCTCACAGGATCCTGCCATGCCCACTAAAATCAATGAACCATTTTCAACTGAAGTGAATTTCAAGAGTGTCATTATATTAAGGGATTATGGCATACATATTAATCATCGGCCACTATTGAGAGTCAGTCCCAGACAATCAATCAATCAAACAATTAATAGTTTATTCTCAGGACTGACTAGAAATGAAAATAATCCCCAAGTAGAGATGTATGGAAATAAAGAAGTTAGAGTGGGCTTATAATCTGTAAATCACCCATTTTGCATCTAAATCCCCTTATAGGACCCTTCATATGTCTATTTCACAAAAGCCTTGAGAAATTCATTAGTAAGTAATATGTCAGAATCTTTGAAAAGTGTTTTAATAGCTTTGGAAAACATTTATTTCTATATGGGTGAAGAAGGCAATGTAGTGTAGTGATTAAGAGGACAAACTGTGAACCCTAATGGCTTGTTTCATACTGAACGCCTTTTAGTTTGGCAAATTGTGTAAACACTATGCCTCTTTATCTTCACTTGTAAAATAAAAATGACACTAATAATGACCTAACAGAATTGCTATTAGTGTTACTTGACTAATAGAAATTCTCCCACCTTCTGCAATCTGAAAACCTTACATGATTTCCTAAAGCCTGGCAATTGTTGAGTGCCACTCACGGCTAATCATATAAAGTGCTTGAATTCTTCACTGTTTCTATTTTGAGATTTAACCACTAATGCTGGATTCAAGATATCTGAGCTTTGTTTTGCTTTGTATCTCTTTTTTAATCCAATTAGGTATTCCTTGGCCCCATGGCTCTGTTCTAAAAGCCAGAGTAGCCAATTAAGCAGATATCTAGTCTTTTCATCTTTTATACTAAAAAGTGAGTTCTGTATCCTATCCAGTCTTAAGCTTGCACATTCTTTATTAGATTCAGATGATTGGAAGAAAAGAAAATGATACCTATCTGCTTTAAAGGTAGATCATACAACTAACTCTATTATAGAGTAAACTTCTGCTTATAATATTTATCTCTCCTGGTTTTATCATCCTACAAAATGAGAACTTATTAGTCAATTCAAAATAAATATTCCAATCCATATGGCAATTAAAGATGACTGTGAAATTTGCTAATGTGACTCCATCCAAAATTGAATAATTCTGGACTGTGGTGAAATGTCAGTGGAAATACCTTTATAACAAGATAGCTTTCAAATTTTTTCTTTGGTGTCTATCTAAACTCAAAAGATACTGCCCTTTCAATGTACCCAGGGATCCAATAGTTATCTACAATTTTGATAGAGCAGATATAAGCAAAATGCAGCATAGTGTATGTCAATAACCCCATAAATTCATATTAATAAAATGGTGTGAATTGTTTACAATTCATTTGATCAGTAAATTGTAATTCTATAATTTCTGAAAAAGAATCATATCTGCTCTTTCTTTAGTATTTTGTCTCATTGCATCATACAGCAATTGCAAAAAGCATCTGTGGTGCATAGATAAATCTACTGTCTAGAACACAGCAGTTACCTAACTGGTATCTCCATTTCAGTTCTTGACTCAATCCAATCAATCCTCCATAAGCAACAAAATTAAACTTTCAAAGTGGAAATCAGATCACACTGTTTCCATTCAATGATTTTTTTCCATTGACATTAGAATTGAATCCCAATGTTTTGTTATGACCCACAAGGTCCTAATAATTTACCCCTTTTTAGCTTCCATGTCTACCTGTGTCAGTTTCCCCATTGTTTACTACATACCTTTCAAATTTATTCACCTTTTAGTTTTTACATTCATTAAGCATTATTTAGACTGACACACTTGCATGTGTCACTCCCTTTACTAAAAAAAAATTAATATTTTTCCTATTTTTGTACATCTAGCTCCTTTTCAATGCTCAGGTAGAGATAAATATTACCTCTTCAGAGAGATTTCCTTTCATCGTCTTATCTTTATCCTTGATACCAGATTCTTCTAAACATTAATATTATATTAATTTGATTTAATTGTTTACTTTCTTTGCATCTCTTTATCTAGATTTTAAGTTCTGTGAGAAGAGGTACTTTGCATGCTGTGCTCATAATTTTATGCTGAGTATGAAGTAAAATACCTGGTGCATACAGATATATCATTTATTGAATGAATGGAATAAATTAATTAATTAATGAATGAATAAGTGTTAATGATAAAACCCTCTTATATATGCATTAGTATGTCTTTTTTTAAAGCTAATCCAATGTTTTATTTTATTTTTTTAACTTTTTATTTTATACTGGAGTATAGTTGATTCACAATGTTGTGATAGTTTCAGGTGTGCAGCAAAGTGATTCAGTTATATGTGCACATGTATCTATTCTTTTTCAAATTATTTTCCCACTTAGGTTGTTACATGATATTGAGCAGAGTTCCCTGTGCTATACAGTAGGTCCCTGTTGGTTATCCATTCTAAATACAGCAGTGTGTACCTGTCAATCTCAAACTCCCTATCCCTTCCCACATTAGTATTAGTCTTATTTTAGTTGTTTGATTGTAAATAACTATAACTTGAGAGTTCACAGATGTGTTGAATAGCAGACTGAATTAACATTTTCAAAGATTTTACAAATCTGCAAGAGGGAGAACTATCCTGGAAAATTAAGTTATATTATTTGTTCAATAACAGCACATATATACTTAAAATGTATATTATACATATATATATGATCATATAATGATATATATGGAGAGAAATAGAGAGATTCAAAGTTGTTTCATAGATGAGTAGATATTTTTCATATATTTGTATATAGTGCTTGAAGGTATATTCTAAAATGTGATTTTATTAGAGTCATAGCATTATTTTAATAGCATAAAATTTGTCATAGAAACAAAATATATAGTAAAATATGTATGGAGAATACATATAATATCTACATATATGTATATATATACATATATGTGTATATATCACATATATATGTACGTGCATATATGTATATATGTGTGTGTATGTGAGGATCTTGTTTCCATTTGGAAACAGTTTTTCTGTTGTTCTTCACTGTGTAGGAGAAACATACCACTGTGAGAAACATACCACTGTGTGGGAGAAACAAGCAACTTTTATAATTTAATGTTACAAATGTTATAATAGAGCAATTTAAAGAGAAAACAAAAGAGTATCAGGAAAGATTTCTTAACAGGAAAGAAAAATTGTAGCTGAGACTTGAAACATAAATATAGGTTGAATCTTCCATGAATTGGAAGACTTAATATTGTTTAAAATGTCCTTGCTACCTGCTACCTGAAGCAATCTACAGATTCAATACAATCTCCGTCAAAATCCCAATGGCATTTTTTTATCATAAAAGAAAGGCAATTCTAAGTGTCAAATGGAATCTTAAAGGACTCTGAATAGCTAAAGCAATCTTGAGAAAGAAAAACAAGAGTGGATACATCACACTTCCAGATTTCAAAACACATTATAGAGCTACAGTAATTAAAACAGTATGATACTGGCATAATGACAGACATATACATCAAGGGTCCAGAATAGAGAGTCCAGGAGTAAACCCATACATATATGGTAAATTGATTTTAGACAAGGGTGCCAAGAATAGACAATAGGGGAAGGATAGAGTTTTTAAGAAATGGTGCTGGGAAACTGAACATTCACAAGCAAAAGAATGAAATTGGAACTTTATCTTATACCATACACAAAAATCAACCCAAAATGGATTAAAGATTTAAACATAAGGCTTGAAATTAGAAAATTCCTCAAAGAAAATGTACAGAAAAATCTTCATGACATTGGTCTAGGCAATGATTTCTTGGATATGGCACCAAAAGTACAAGCAACAAAAGCAAAAGTGTAGAAGTGGGACAACATCAGGCTAAAAAGCTTCTGAATAAAGTACAGAATAATCAACAGAATAAAAAGGAAACCTAAAGAATGAAGGAAAATATTTGCAAACTATATATATGATAAGGAGTTAATATTCGAACTATATAAGGAACTCCTACAAGTCAATGACAAACAACAACAACAACAAATAACCTGATTGGAAAATGGGTAAAGGACTTGAATAGGCATTTCCAGAATAATCAACAGAATAAAAAGGAAACCTAAAGAATGAAGGAAAATATTTGCAAACTATATATATGATAAGGAGTTAATATTCGAACTATATAAGGAACTCCTACAAGTCAATGACAAACAACAACAACAACAACAACAAATAATCTGATTGGAAAATGGGTAAAGGACTTGAATAGGCATTTCTCCAAAGAAGATGTACAAAAGGACAACGGGTATATGAAAAGATGTTCACCATCACTAATCATAGGGAAAATGCAAATTAAAACTACAGTGAAATATCACTTCACACATATTAGAATGGCTAGTCAAAAAAAAAAATAAAATTTAAAAAAAAGACAAGTGTTGACAAGGATATGGAGAAATTGGAACCCTGTACATCATTCATGGGAATGTGAATTGGGGCAGCTTCTACGGAAAGTAGTATGGAAGTTTCTAAATAAATAAAAAATAGAACTAACATATGATCCAGCAATCCCACTTTTGAATATATATCTAAAATAACTGAAATCAAGATCTTGAAAAGATATCTTCACACCTATATTTGTTGCAGCATAATCACAAAATAGTCAAGGTATGGTATAGACATACAATTGAATGTTCACTCTTAAGAAAGAAATCCTGCCATATGTGAAAACTTGGATGAACCTGCAGGATATTATGCTAAGTAAAATATACCATTTACAGAAGAACAAATACCATATGATTCCACTTGTATGTAGTAGTAAAAATAGTTGGATTCATAGAACCAGATAGTAAAATAGTGGCTGCTAGGGGATGGAGGGGAGAGGGAAATAAGGTGCTGCTATTCAGTGGGTATAAGGTTTCAATTATATAAATTCTAGAGGTCTGCTATACAACATTATACCTTTAGTTAACAATAATGTATTGTACACTTAAAATTTTGTTAAGAAGATAGATTCATATTAAGTATTCTTACAAAAACACATAAATAAATAAATAAGGGTTGGTCACATTAGAAAATGTAAAAAGGAATTATTCTGAGCAGTATGTGTATAGAACAAAGGCAAGGAAAAGCAAATATATTTAGGGTACACCAGATTGTTTGGCAGGGTCCTAGTTACATGTAGTTGTTTACATGTGATGGAGTGGGCACAAATACAACTTTTTTTGGTTGTACTTTAAAAGTACTTTATTTTAAATTAAATTTCTTGTATCATAGTCATTACACTATTTTTTTAAACTTTCAATTAGGGCTTCCCTGGTGGCGCAGTGGTTGCGCGTCCTCCTGCCGATGCGGGGGAGCCGGGTTCGCGCCCCGGTCTGGGAGGGTCCCGCGTGCCGCGGAGCGGCTGGGCCCGTGAGCCATGGCCGCTGAGCCTGCGCGTCCGGAGCCTGTGCTCCGCAACGGGAGAGGCCGCAGCGGAGGGAGGCCCGCATACCACAAAAAAAACAAAAACAAAAAAAAAACAAACTTTCAATTATTCTCCTATTCTATCATATTTACATATTGAAACACACTAAAAGTTAAATGGGGCAGGTTACTATTCTTACTTTACATATAAGTAAGACAAAAGTAAATATAAAATTTTCAATAAAATTTGACAGTTTGACTAACAGCTCAAATAGCATCCTTTTTTACTATTTTTTTAAAAAGTCATTCAAAAACAAAAAAAATTCTTTTAAAAACCCAGTAAAATGTTGATCGAAAGTAATTTTACATTTAAAAAAGGACAAAAGAGCAAGCATTCTGTTCATTATAAGTTTCAATAAAAAACCTGAAACATATGAAGAAACATAATTTACCCTGACATAACATCATTATTTGTTAAGATAAATTAATAAACAGCACCTTTGGGTGCAACCAATCTATTCAATTGCTGTCAGTGTTGATTAGAATATCTGTCTAAACTGTAATAAACTGTGAATGTATTAATATATGATAGTGTCTTTTGTTTATTTAATGTGAAGCAATTACCACTTATTCATTCCACCAATCACGATTTTCCATGAGTGATTCTGCTTCTTGCTTACAGTATTCAAATGAACAGGGCCATCAGTCACATTTTATTGTTGCCCAAAGCTATTATTTACTTTGAGTTATACTGTGGTGATTTAAATAGGTAACATGCAACCTCACTAATCAGGTTTATTCAAGAGATGTATGATTAGCAATATCAGAAAGAGAAAGATACCACAAATGAAGACAATATAAATTGAACCTTAGTGTATTACATTAGCTAATTGTAACAACATTCAATTCAAATCTTCTATGAATGTTTTCCTACTAAATAGTGCAATATTTCTTATTTATTAGTATTTGGCTTTATAAGAACTTCAACTTTACAAAACAGTTATGGTCAAACTAGCTGGATAAGCTTATGACATTAATTATAAAACATTCTATTTATTTTCCAATAAATGATGACTTTTAATATTCATTTTCTCCCATTTCTTGTTTTGCTACTAATCACTAATCATCTGGAAAATTTATATTTTTTCAAGACAAGGTGTTTTCATATTTATCAAATAATTATATCTACTATGACTAAATTAATCATATCTATTTTTTCATGAATTGTTTTGAAAAATTGTCTTTTTTTTTCCAGATTTTGGATTGACATATTCTACTTTCCATATATTCCATGCTATAATAATGCATTTCTTTCATTCCATAACTATAAAGCGTTTGAAATATTTCTCTAATATACGTGGACCAGTTATTAACATAGGAGGAAACATGCTACAGAGGAGTTAAAGGCCTTGTTTGCTTACTGTACATAATAGTCACAGTTTCTCCAGTTGTATTTTCTCCAATGTGTTCAGAAAACTTGGTTTGGCATTAAAATGCTTTTAACCTTTTGAGCAAAGGGATCAAGCCAAATAAAGACTTTTTTTGAAATATTGATATGTAAAATCTTAAATATTTAGGTATGTAGGTATATGCCTACCAGTGACAAACCATGGTTTATACTATGGCAAAAGCTATAGCGGTCATATGAGAAATTTACTGCATTGTGTACCAATGTATTTATTGCAAGTATTTGCTTTTTGCCTAGGATTATTAAAAGCAAATGTGAGTACAATAGCTCTGCTATCAAAGCAGATGTGGAATTATCTACAGAGCACCAATTAGTGATGAATGTGAAAAGATATTCATTGAAACTACCCAATTTTGTATATTTTTTCTCTATAAATTCGAGTTACAATGTCCCAAAACTTGGGATTTGAACATGCTGCCCATTGGAATAAAAAGTCAGTAGTATATTTTGAATCCTGTCAAGAACCTTAACATATGTTGTTACTCACAAAGGAACTTTAGTGTTTGTTTGTAGATAACAGTCTGTATTAAAGAGGGCTTTGAATATACAAGTCTATTGTCTGTTAATCGAACAAAAGATGAAGACCATAATGAATTATAACAAGTGCATTTCTGAAGCTGGATTTGTAAGAATATATTTGCAGTAAAATTTTTACTATGTGAGATAAATATGCACTGTCAGTAATTATCATTATAATCTGCTGGGTTTTAAATACTAATACAGTACAATGTCAGGGCTAGTTTTTAAAAATTATTATTAGCGAAAAATTTTCACCTATCTTCACACATGCATCCATGAAAATTATCATCACTGACTGTAGTATCATAGATGCATGATTTAAAGTGCTTAGTTGTGTTATGCTATCCTGAGATAGTTTATGAGTGTTTGAAAGATGGATAAATCAATTAATGGTATGCCACTAGTTCATATATATTAGATTTAAACCATAACTTGGGTTTAAAATCTTAAATTACACTTAATTGTAATAGTAAGCATTGGTAACATTATTGATTTCTATATGCTTCACTCAATTCGTATTAATTTTGATTGCATTATCACCAGTCTCTGAGCTTTATATTCTTTTTTTTTTTACTTCCTAAAACAGAAAGTAAATTGAATAAAAGTGCACCTACAGCAAGAGTATTATGTAGATTTATGCTTGATTTGAAAATAATCCGGGCATGAATTACCCTATAGACAGGAAGTACTATGGCCATTCCAGGCTCAGAATCAATCACATAGCTCAATAAGCCTATAATTCCCTTTCTTACAAATCTTGATTTTTAAATACCACCTAAGAATATATTAATATAAATATTATTTTAAAATAGGTACTGCATATTAGTGGAGGTGTGCTTACTTTCATATCCTTTTTTAAAACATCAAAGAAAGTAAAAGAGAAAAAAGCAATATCAGACAATAGTTTCATGAAGCTATAATATGAGATTAGATTGCCAATTAAATATTTAGATCCTCAAGAAAAAACAAGGTAGTGTCCAACAGAATGCTCAAGTTTGCAACATCTTGACCATGCCATTTATTTACTCTCTGCTCTTCAGATAATCACATTACTGAATTTCAACATATTGAAATTTTAAATTGTATATTCCACAGGTCTCTACTATGAAAATTATATAAAGTGTTGAGCAAATTTTTAAAATAATTATGATATTATAAAAGCCTGATTTAATCTGGGACTTTTAGAGCTCAGCCTTTTGATAAGAATGCATAGCTATGAACATTGGCTGAATCGTGAAATAGTTGACAGAAGGCAATAGAGAGAGATTCACATGGTCCTGGTTCCATCTAGGGCCATCTGCCTACAAATCATCATCAGTGGAGAAAACATGGTTTGCTTACAGAGCTTTTCATAGTCCAATGTCACTGTCATTGCTGTCACTGAAAAGGACACCCTCTTTTTGCAAGTAATAAAGCCTCTTCCCTCCTTCCTCACCACTGTACAGAAAGGTCATACCCTTGCCATACAGAGATCATCAAGAATATTCCCAACATACCAGACATTACTGCTTACATCTAGTCATCATAAGAAGCACAAGACTCAACTGTCATACTTTATAGTCTGATTTTTCATCCCCATACAGCCCTGTAATTCTCCTATTCTGGTCCAGTCACATATCCCACCTCACTGTAGAAACTCGTCCTCTGTGCTGCCTTGAATGCACTGTAAATTATCAACAAAATCTCCTACATGTAATTTTTCTCTGATTTTTTTTTCCATTTTCCTCTTTGCTCTGATTAAACCTTAATGGTGCCCTGAGAACATTCTTGACAGGGTTTATTCTCACGCACCTTACATACCAGAGGCTGGAGATGGAGAAGGTGTCTTCATCTGGCCTCCAGAGTACCATTCTATGTTTTTCTCCTATGTTCTAACTTCCTCTTTGTTTACACGCATTCCCTCAGTAATTTCATCTAGTATGCTGACTTTAAAAGTGAAATCTGACAATTCATAATTTTTTATCTCCAGCCCCAATGTCTTCCTGAAGTGCAGTCCCTTAAATTCAACTGTCTCCTTAACAATTCCCTCCACATGGATATCCAATTAAATTGTCTAAAACAAAAATATTGATTTCTCTGCTCCCCAAATTATTTGTTCTTCAATATTCCCCCATTTAATTTAATTCCATATTTCTACTTGGTCTGAATCATTTTTTTTTCTCACACTCCACATCCAGTCTACCACCAAATTATTTGGTGCTAAAGATTTAAATATATACATAACCTGTCATTTTGTGTGCTTTAGATAAAAAATAATTTTGTCTTCTTGAGCATCACAGCTTTGAAAAAAGAATCTATAATGATTCACCTTTGTAATTGGGATTCCCTCATATACATAGTTGGTGGTAATAATGCAATAATTTTATATGGAGTGGTATTAATTACACAGAATACACTCAAGTTAGAGTAGCAGTAAATTAAAACAGCAGTAAATTAAAGATATACCCACTTGTAGAAATAATAGGTTGCTTTTAAAGTCTAGGAATTTTTAAATTTTATTTTCTTTAGTGGTATTAAATGTTTATTAAAGACAGAATGCAATTTGCATAGACAGCCTGATAATGAAAACCTTTTTCTTAATTCCCGGAGTATCATAAAAAGAATGCATATTAAGTAAAATTCACCCTCTCGTCCTCTGTCAATGATTCTCAAATTGGACATTATTTGTATTTAAGGCAGGAATCATCTTTGCTGTCATATGCATTGATGGGCCACATGGCATCCATGACACTCAAGGAAATACCAGTAATACTTACTACAATTTTGACACCCAAAAATGTACTTAAAGAGTTCCAGAAGCCTCCAAAACAGAGTAGAATTTTCTGGCTTACTCATCACCTAGTTTCTATTTCTCAGTATAATGATTACTATCACCAACCAAAGTTTTCTACTGTGTAAAGGAAGATAATGTACAATGAAGCAATGGGTTCCTCATCAAGTGCTATAAAAATTTAGAACATTATTCTTCATTATGAGCACCTAAGACCTAAATTAGTTTTGAGTTTTTCTAGTCTGTTTGATATTACATCTACATAGGAAATACAACTGGAAACATTCCTGAGTGTACTAGAATTGGTAGTGTACTAGAATTGTCAGCTTTCTAATTTGACAATCAGAAACAGTACTCCTGCATTGAAAGATGGAGAGATGTAAGACAGGGTAAATCAAGATTTTTTTTCTTATTTAATTCAAAAAATGAACATTTAATATGTATATCATTCTTGTTTTTACTGAGTTCTATGGATAAAACTAATCAAAAGAGAGTCTATTTGCCGCATTGAGATTTCTGTATAAAAAGGAATAGAAAGAGCTACAGAGCAATTATAATATTAAAATGTTACATGGAAAGGTGTATATATATATATATATATATATACATATACATACATAAATTTGGAAGGTTTTTTTAACATATTTACCAATACTATGTAGAGGAGTTAACCATGTGAGGGGAGGAGCAATAGAGAATAATTATTATGCAGGGGGAGATACTATGCCATGATCCAGAGGTTAAAGAAAGTATTTCCAACTTCCCAAACAGTGACAACCAAATTTATGAATATATATATATATTTATAATTTGAATAACCAAACCTGCATGATAAAATATTTTTAAACCCAGTACTATCAATTGAACCAGACAGGATGGACTTTGAACTACAAAAGTAAAGGTATTAAAATAAATTTGTTTACTCTGTTAATAACATTAACTTTTGCTATAATAATCTAACTGTAAACATCTTCCCACCATTGCCTTAGAAAAGCAAAACAAAAGAAATAACTGGTGTTATAAATTTGCAAAAGTAATGATGATTTATCTAATTTTATCATTATTTAAAGTAAGTTTTAATCTCATAATATGTATGGGTTTGACAGTCATAATCTTTATTGTTTTTTAATTTAATTGTATGGTGTTATGGACCACATTGTGTGCCCTCAAGGTTCATATTTTGAAGCTGTAACCCCAGTGTAACGGTATTTGGAGATAGGACCTATAAAGTAATAAAGGTTAAATAAGCTTCTAAATGTAGAACCTTAAACTGATAGGACTGGTGTCCATATGGGAAAATGAAAATACAAGAAAGCTTTCTCTCTGTGCATATACAGAGAAGAGACCACAGTGAGAATGGGGCTGTCTGCAAGCTGGGAGTTGAGCTCTTAGCAGAAATAGAATCTGCTGGCACTTTGACCTGGGACTTCTAGACTTCAGAACTGTGAGAAAATGAATTTCTGCTGTTTAAATTAGCCAGTGTTTGGCATTTTGTTATGGTAGCCTTAACAGACTAATACAGATGGGATCATAGAATATTGTCTCTGTGATAATGACTCTGAAATGGTATAAGTGCTGAATGAGTTGATAAGTAGACAATTTTAAAAAGGTTTTATTTCTATTTCCCAAGTAATGTATACTTGAGAGGATTCTGGGAATATGAAATAGGTTTTGCACAACTTGTAGGAGCTAGGATGGGCAGAAAGGACCCTGTTTTCCAAATACTGGGGATCTGTGCTCTGATCACTGATTGCTGATTCTTATCACAGAAATGCAGACAAAGAGGGAGTGGCCATCATTGTAGCAACTTCTCTCAATGTTGCAAGCCCCTATCCCTCTGGGTAAAATAAATTCCAACGGATTTAAAAGAGTAGCCTTTTTTTATTTTTCCCCTTTTCACTTTTCTCTTTTTCCCCTCTTGGGAGCCCAATACTGAAGACTAAGACATTCAAAATAAACTGGATATACGATGGAAATTAGAAAGTCACCATACATGCCCAGGAAAATGTGCAGATTCAGAAAAGATTGAGAAGACCTTAAGTTTACACATCAGGCTAACCCTATAAGAGAGACAACCTACAGCAATTTTAAAACAATGATCAAAAACCAAAAACAGAAAACCCTGGGGAAGGGGGACAATCTGATTGCCAGAGTTGCCACAATATTGTATTCAAATATCCAGTTTTCACCAAAAAATCACAAGGCATACAAAGAAACAGGAAAATGAGACCGAGTCAAAAGAAAAACAGTAACAAGAGAAACTATCCATAAAAAAAGACCATGGGCTTCCCTGGTGGCACAGTGGTTGAGAGTCTGCCTGCCGATGCAGGGGATATGGGTTCGTGTCCTGGTCCAGGAAGACCCCACATGCCACAGAGTGGCTGGGCCCATGAGCCATGGCTGCTGATCCTGCGCGGCCGGAGCCTGTGCTCCGCAATGGGAGAGGTCACAACAGTGAGAGGCCCGTGTACCACACACACACACACACACACCACACACACACACACACACACACACAAAAGACCAGATACATTAGACAAATACTTTAAAATGACTATTTAAAGTTGCTCAAAAAACTAAGAAAGACTTGGAGAACATCAGGAAAATGATGTGTAAACAAATAGATGTATCAACTAAAAGACAGAGAACCGAAAAAGAAAAACCAAAAATAAATTCTGGAGCTGAAAAGTAAAATAATTAAAATGAAAAAATCACTTGAGAAACAAATGTAGATTTGAGCAGACAGAAGAAAGAAATCAGAAAACATGAAAATGACCAATAGAAACTGTGAGTCTGATGAACAAAAAGAACACAGATTGAAGAAAAATGAGCAGATCCTAAGGGACCTGTGGGACACCATCAAATTCACCAACATATGCATTGTTGGAGTCCCAGAGAAAGAAGAGAGACAGAAATGGGCAGAGAGAAATTTTGAATAAATAATGGAAGGAAACTCCAAATTTCATGAGAACCATAAATAGATAACCAACACCAAGACACGTTGAAAGTAAACTATCAAAAGCCAAAGAATGAATATTGAAAGCAGCAAGAGAGAAAGAATTCTTCACATGTAAGTAATCCACAAAAGACTATAAGCAGATTATTTTATCAAAAACTTCAAAAGCCAGAAGGCAGTAAGCTGACATATTCAGAGTGCTAAAAGAAAAAAAACCCAAAAATTCTATATCGAACAAAACTATCCTTCAAAAGTGAAACAGAAATTAAAACATTCCCAAATAAATAAAAGTCAAGGGATTTTGTTAAACTTGACATGCCCTGCAAGAAATCCTAAAGGGAGATCTGCAGGTTGAAATAAAAGTACACTAGGCAGAGACTTGAAGCCTTATGAAGACATAAAGTTGTTAGTAAAAGTAGATATATGGAAAATTATAAATACTAGTATTATTGTAACAATGATATGTAATTCCACTTTCTGTTATCTACATGTATTGAGAGACACATACTTTTTTTGAAAACAGTTATTAGTCTAAAAACTATTATGTTATAACTTTGGCTTGTAACTCCACATTTTGCTTTCTACATAATTTGAGACTAATGCATCAAAAATTATTGTTGAACACATGTTGGACGCATGATGAATACTTATGTAATTTTATGACATCAACAACTGAAAATAGTGAGGACAGCCTGTTAAATGATCAGAGTTTTGTATATCAATAAAGTTAAGCTGACATAAAAAAATGAGTGTCATAACTTCAGGATGTCAAATATAATCCCTGTGGTAACCACAAAGAAAATTGCTTATATATATATAAAATCTTATATATATATATATATAAGATGAGAAGGTAATTTAAATGTTTCACTACAGAAAAACAACTAAATGCAGAAAGAGACAGTAATGAAGGAATTGAAGGACAAAAATTAAAATATAAGGATATAGAAAAATAGCAGAAGTAAGCCCCTTATATCAGTACTACTTTAAATGTAAATTGATTAAACTTTCTAATCAGAAGACAAAGATTTAAAGAATGAATTTTTTTAAAAATGATCCAATTTTATGACATCTACAAGAGACTCATGTTGTGTCCAAATACAAAATAAGTTGAAAGTGAAGTGATGTAAAAAATATTCCATGAAAATAGCACCCAAAAGAGAGCAATGGTGACTATACCAATATCAGACAAAATAGAATTTATATCAAAGAAGGTTGCAAAAGGTAAAAAGACATTATATATTAATGAAAGATTCAATTCAGCAAAAAGATGTAAAAATATAAACATTTACACACTAAAAAGAGACTAATAAAATATATGAAGAAAAATTGACAGAATTGAAGGGAATAATAGACAACTCTAAAATAATACTTAGAGGCATCAATACCCCACTCTCAATAATGGATAGAACAAGCAGAAATAAGTAAAGAAATAGAGTAATTGAACAATGCAATAAACAAACTGGATCTAACAGACATATACAGAAAATTCATCCCATAAACAACAGAATATACATCCTTCTCAAGTGCACTTGGGACATTTTTCAGGATAGATCATAGGTTAAGCCACAAATTAAGTCTCAATAGATTAAAAATAATATATATCATACCAAAATATCTTCTCTAACAACAATGGATGAAATTAGAAGTCAATAACAGAAGGAAAAACTGGAAAATTCATATTGTGGAATTAAACAACAGAGTCTTAAACAACCAATTGATTAAATAAGAAATAAAGAAAAATAAAACACTACAGACAAATAAAAATAAAAACACAACTACAGAAAATTATGGGACACAGCAAAATCAGTGGTAAGTGTAAAATTTATAGCTACAAACAGATTAAAAAATATAAGAAAGATCTCAAATCAACAACTTAACTTCACAATTAAACATGAAAAAGAAGAAAAAACTAAACCCAAAGTTAGTAGGAGGAAGGAAATAATAAAGCTTGGAGCAGAGATAAATGAAATAGAGAACAGAAAAATAGTAGAGAAAAATCAATGAAACCAAAATTTGATTCTCCATAAATATCAATAAAGTTGACAAACCTTTAACGAGATGGACCATGAAAAAAGGAGAAAAGGCTCAAATTACTAAAATCAGAAAAGAAAGTGCAGGCATTAATATATATTCTATGGAAATATTAAGGATTATAAGTGAGCATTGTGGACAATGGAATGCCAAAACATTGTATAACAGATAAAATGAACAAATTTCTAGATATACAAATCTTACCAAGATAAAATGATGAAGAAATAGAAAATCTGAATAAACCTATAACTAATAAGGAGATTCAATCAGTAATCCAAAATCTCCAATGAAGGAAACTCCTGAACCAGATAGATTTACTGAAGAATTCTACCAAACATTTCAAGAACTAGCACCAACTCTTATCAAAGTTAACAAAAATTTGAAGAAGAAGGAAGATTCCCTAACTTATTTCTATGAGTCCAGTATTAATTACTCTGATACTGAAGTCAGACAAAGGCACTGAAAGAAAACTACAGACCAATATCCTTTATAAACATTGATGTAAAAATCTTCAACAAAATACTAGCAAACTGAATTCAGAAGCATATTAAAAGGATTATACAGCATGAAAATTAATACTGGAAGCAAGGATGGATCAACATATGAAAACTGATCAACATAATACACAAGATTAACAGAATAAAGGAATAAAAGACACATAATAATTTGAATTGATGCAGAAAAAATGTGACAAAATTCAACATCTTTCATAATGAGAACACTCAAAAAAACTAGGAATAGAAAGATACCAAATCAACATAATAAAAGCATATATGAAAGGCACACAATGAACATCATACTCAATGGTGAAAGACTGAAAGTTTTTCCTCTAAGATCAGGAGCAAGGTAAGGATGTCCACTTTCACTACTTCCTTCCAACACAGTACTCGAAGTCCTAGTTAGAGCAATTAGGTTAAAAAAAAGAAAACATATTCAAATTGAAAAGGAACAACTAAAATTATTTCTCTTTACAGATGAGATGATCTTATATGTGTTGAATTCTAAAGAACTCACAAAAAACTATTAGAACTAATAAACAAATTTAGCAAAGTAGCACACAAAAAAAATCAACACATTTCTTTACACTAAAAATAAATAATCTGAAAAGGAAATTTAAAAATAAACTCCATTTATAATATCAAAAAGAATAAAGTACTTAGGAATTGACTTAACAAAGGAGGTAAAAGACTTTAACAATAAAGACTACAAAATCGGAAAGAAATTTGAAAAGAAATAAATACATGGAAAGACTTCCCATGTTCATAGATTGGAAGACAATATTATTAAGATAACATACTATCCAAAGTGATCTACAGATTTATTGCAATTTCTATCAAAAGGCCAATGACTATTTTTTGTGTAAATAGAAAAATTTATCTTAAATTTCATATGGAATCTCAAGGCTTCCCAAAGAGGCAAAATAATTTTGAAAAAGAACAAAGCTGATGACTCACATTTCCTGATTTCAAAACTTACTACAAAGCTACAGTAAACCAACAGTGTGGTAATGGTATAAAGGCAACAGTCCATAAAATAAACCAAAGAGTTTAGAAAAAACCCTTGAATATATGATTTAATGATTTTCAATAAGACTGACAAAATCATTCAATGGAGAAAAGATAGCCTACTCAACAAATGGTGCTAGAAAAACTGGATATCCAGATTCAAAAGTATGAAGTTGAATCCTTACCTAAAACCATATGTAAAAATTAACTCAGTTTAAATATATTATCTAAATGTAAGACCTAAATTTGTAAAATTCTTGCACAAAAACCACATGGCATTGGATTTGGCAATGATTTCTTAGATATGACATCAAAGGCACAGATAAAAAATTTAATTTCATGAAAAAAATGATCAGAAAAAGACACCACCAACACAGTAAAAAGCAAACCACAGAATAGGAGAAAATATTTGCAAACTGTATACCTTCATTAATTAATATTCAAAATATTCATTAATATTCAAAATACATATATACTCCAAAAATTCAACAACAGTTAAACCAGATTAAAAAATGGGCAAAGGACTTGAATAGACATTTCTCCAAAGAAGACACATAAGCAGCCAATAGGCATATGAAAAATGTTCAACTAATTATTAGGAAAATGCAAATCAGAACTATAGTGAGATACACCCCATACCCACTGGGATGGCCACTACCAAAAAAAAACCAAAAAAACAGAAAATAACAAGTGTTGACAAGGATTTGGAGAAATTGGAACCTTTGTGCACTATTAGTGGAAATATAAACTGGTACAATCACTGTGGAAAACGGTATGGCGTTTCCTCAAAATATTAAAAGTAGTATTAACATATGATCCAGCAATTCCACCTCTAGGTACACACTCTAAATAATTGAAAGCAGCCACTTCAGATATTTGTACACTCATGTTCATAGCAGCATTGTTCACAATAGCTAAAATGTGGGAGCAACCCAACTGTCCAATGATGGATGAATGGGTAAGCAAAATGTGTTATAAACACACAATAGAATATTATTCATCCTTAAAAAGGAAGGAAATTATAACATATCCTACAACATGGGTGAATTTTGAGGACATTATTCTAAGTGAATCATGTAATTATGTCAGTCATAAAAAAATATTGTATGATTCTACTTATATGAGGTACTTAGTCAAAATCACAGACATAAAGTAGCATGATGGTTGCCAGGAACTAAGGAAATACAGTTATTATCTGATGGGTATAGAGTTTCAGTTTTGCAAGATAAACAAAGTTCTGGAGTGGTGATGATGGGTGCACAACAATATGAATGTACTTCACTGTACTGCACTATAGACTTTACATTTAAGATAGTAAATTTTACACTCTTTGTATTTTACCACAATAAAAAAAAATTAGAAAAAAATAATATATGCTTACTACTAAGTGTTGGGTAGTTCTTGTTTTTTCTTTTATATTTTTCATTTTATTATTCTATATCATATTCCAGATAATCTTTTCAAGTGCAAACCCTAGTTCACTTGTCCTCTTGATCTCTTTCTAATAAACTCTCCACTGACATTAATTCATTTATCATGTCATTTGCTGGTTGATTCTATTTAAAATTCTATGGCAATGTTTGAATTACGGAGACTAAATTTACCTTCCCTCTTTCCACAATCAGAAACACAGAACAAATACATAAAACAATGGTTTTCATACATTAGTCAAGAGTCAGTGAAGAACAGTGAGAGGAAGGGAACAAATGAGTTGTGCATAGTGAGAGTCTTATCTCACTGACTGGAGAGAGGTTCCAGGCCACAGCACAGGAAGCTGTAGCCGTAGTCAAACTTTGCAGTTTTCTTAATTTGAGGAGAGAGTTCGGAGTACTAGGAAGACTAAGCTGTTAGAATTTCTGGAGCAGAAAACCAAAGTGGAGAGAATTGCAGAGAGACTTATCAAATAAGTCTTGATATTGGTCTTTTATTATCTTTTGCTGAGTACTTCTGTGTCTACATATGAGGAAATTATTAAGGGTTGGGGGAGTGACACCAGAAATATAAAAGCAGAACAATCTCTGAAACTCATAGAGGATTGGGAATCATATGTGTTTTCAGCAGAGTGGAAAATCCTCTTAATACATAGGATATAAAACAGAGTCATCTGAAGGACATTGTTTCAAGTGGGATTACATTAGCCCTACATTGAAAGCTCCTTTCAGCCAGCTTACAAAAAGAAAAAAAAATTACTAGGGATGCCAAGACCCAAAAATGTATGGCCCATATACTGAAGAAAAATCAATCAATAGAAACATACCCAGATAAGAGATGAAAGAATTAGCTGACACGAACATAAAAAAAAAAAAAAAAAAAAAAAAAAAAAAAAAAAAAAACTTACAACTAGTTCATAGATTGGAAGACAATATTATTAAGATAACATACTATCCAAAGTGATCTACAGATTTATTGCAATTTCTATCAAAAGGCCAATGACTATTTTTTGTGTAAATAGAAAAATTTATCTTAAATTTCATATGGAATCTCAAGGCTTCCCAAAGAGGCAAAATAATTTTGAAAAAGAACAAAGCTGATGACTCACATTTCCTGATTTCAAAACTTACTACAAAGCTACAGTAAACCAACAGTGTGGTAATGGTATAAAGGCAACAGTCCATAAAATAAACCAAAGAGTTTAGAAAAAACCCTTGAATATATGATTTAATGATTTTCAATAAGACTGACAAAATCATTCAATGGAGAAAAGATAGCCTACTCAACAAATGGTGCTAGAAAAACTGGATATCCAGATGCAAAAGTATGAAGTTGAATCCTTACCTAAAACCATATGTAAAAATTAACTCAGTTTAAATATATTATCTAAATGTAAGACCTAAATTTGTAAAATTCTTGCACAAAAACCACATGGCATTGGATTTGGCAATGATTTCTTAGATATGACATCAAAGGCACAGATAAAAAATTTAATTTCATGAAAAAAATGATCAGAAAAAGACACCACCAACACAGTAAAAAGCAAACCACAGAATAGGAGAAAATATTTGCAAACTGTATACCTTCATTAATTAATATTCAAAATATTCATTAATATTCAAAATACATATATACTCCAAAAATTCAACAACAGTTAAACCAGATTAAAAAATGGGCAAAGGACTTGAATAGACATTTCTCCAAAGAAGACACATAAGCAGCCAATAGGCATATGAAAAATGTTCAACTAATTATTAGGAAAATGCAAATCAGAACTATAGTGAGATACACCCCATACCCACTGGGATGGCCACTACCAAAAAAAAACCAAAAAAACAGAAAATAACAAGTGTTGACAAGGATTTGGAGAAATTGGAACCTTTGTGCACTATTAGTGGAAATATAAACTGGTACAATCACTGTGGAAAACGGTATGGCGTTTCCTCAAAATATTAAAAGTAGTATTAACATATGATCCAGCAATTCCACCTCTAGGTACACACTCTAAATAATTGAAAGCAGCCACTTCAGATATTTGTACACTCATGTTCATAGCAGCATTGTTCACAATAGCTAAAATGTGGGAGCAACCCAACTGTCCAATGATGGATGAATGGGTAAGCAAAATGTGTTATAAACACACAATAGAATATTATTCATCCTTAAAAAGGAAGGAAATTATAACATATCCTACAACATGGGTGAATTTTGAGGACATTATTCTAAGTGAATCATGTAATTATGTCAGTCATAAAAAAATATTGTATGATTCTACTTATATGAGGTACTTAGTCAAAATCACAGACATAAAGTAGCATGATGGTTGCCAGGAACTAAGGAAATAGAGTTATTATCTGATGGGTATAGAGTTTCAGTTTTGCAAGATAAACAAAGTTCTGGAGTGGTGATGATGGGTGCACAACAATATGAATGTACTTCACTGTACTGCACTATAGACTTTACATTTAAGATAGTAAATTTTACACTCTTTGTATTTTACCACAATAAAAAAAAATTAGAAAAAAATAATATATGCTTACTACTAAGTGTTGGGTAGTTCTTGTTTTTTCTTTTATATTTTTCATTTTATTATTCTATATCATATTCCAGATAATCTTTTCAAGTGCAAACCCAAGTTCACTTGTCTTTTTGATCTCTTTCTAATAAACTCTCCACTGACATTAATTCATTTATCATGTCATTTGCTGGTTGATTCTATTTAAAATTCTATGGCAATGTTTGAATTATGGAGACTAAATTTACCTTCCCTCTTTCCACAATCAGAAACACAGAACAAATACATAAAACAATGGTTTTCATACATTAGTCAAGAGTCAGTGAAGAACAGTGAGAGGAAGGGAACAAATGAGTTGTGCATAGTGAGAGTCTTATCTCACTGACTGGAGAGAGGTTCCAGGCCACAGCACAGGAAGCTGTAGCCGTAGTCAAACTTTGCAGTTTTCTTAATTTGAGGAGAGAGTTCGGAGTACTAGGAAGACTAAGCTGTTAGAATTTCTGGAGCAGAAAACCAAAGTGGAGAGAATTGCAGAGAGACTTATCAAATAAGTCTTGATATTGGTCTTTTATTATCTTTTGCTGAGTACTTCTGTGTCTACATATGAGGAAATTATTAAGGGTTGGGGGAGTGACACCAGAAATATAAAAGCAGAACAATCTCTGAAACTCATAGAGGATTGGGAATCATATGTGTTTTCAGCAGAGTGGAAAATCCTCTTAATACATAGGATATAAAACAGAGTCATCTGAAGGACATTGTTTCAAGTGGGATTACATTAGCCCTACATTGAAAGCTCCTTTCAGCCTGCTTACAAAAAGAAAAAAAAATTACTAGGGATGCCAAGACCCAAAAATGTATGGTCCATATACTGAAGAAAAATCAATCAATAGAAACATACCCAGATAAGAGATGAAAGAATTAGCTGACACGAACATAAAAAAAATAAAAAATAAAAAAAAAAAACTTACAACTACACCCTGGATATACAAGAAAGTATATGAGCAAGTCAAGGAGAAGTATGGAAGATATAAAGAAAGATTTATATAAAACTTATAGAGATGAAAATACATCATCTGAAAAGAAAAGTAAACAGGATGTGTTTAACTGCATAAGAGTAACTGTGGAAATAAAGATTAGTGAAAGTAAAGCAGCAGTAGAAAAGATCCAAGATGAAGAAAAGGTAGAAATATAGACAACATCATGCACTGAAAATCTTTGAAACTGCTGAAAGAAAAAAAAAATCAAACTAGGATTCTACATCTAGTAAAAAGTTATTTCAAAAGTAAAGGCAAAAAGACCTTTTTAGACATAAAACCTGAGATTATTGCTAGCAAAACAGCATTAGGAGACCTGACACAAAGGAAACTTTTCAGGGTGAAGGAAAATGGTACTAGATGAAAATTTTGATCTAGAATAAAGAATAATATGCCATGGAAATGGTAAATATGCAGACAAATATAAAGATTGCTTCTTATTTTTTAAGTCTCTCTAAAAGATAACTGACAATGTATTGTAATATATGTAGAAGTAAACTTTATGACAACAATACCACAAAGGCTGGATGGGAGAAAATGGAAGTAATTGTTATAAAGATACATTTTTCTGAAGTGATAAATGTTATTTGAAGGCATACAACATACATAAAAGATGCCAGCTATAAACCATTAAAAAAGCAAAAGAAAGATGTATAGCTATTAAACCAAGTAAGAAAATTAAGTACAAATATTTATATATATGAAAGAAGGCAAGAGGGAAAAGGAAACAAAGAATTGACTGGATCATTAATAAACAAGAAGCAAGATGGCAGATGCAAACCCAAACATCTTCATAATTGCATTAAATTCAAATTAAATTAAAAGTAAGAGCTTGTCGAATTGGATAAAAAGGTAAGAGTTAACTATATGTCATTCATAAGAAATCAACTTTTAATATAAGGATAAAAAGATACGTTGTCCTAACACAAATCAATAGAGCTTTGGAATAGCCATAAAATATAAAGTAATTTCAAGTCCATCACCTTAACCACTCGGTCACAACAAAATAAATTTCAAAGCAAGGAATAAATGACATAAATAAGGCATTCCATAAGTATAAATGGATTGAGTTTTCAACAGAAACTAATGATCAAAACATTTATAAACACTAATTAATATAGTTTCAAAATGTACAACAAAACCTGAAAGAAATATGAGAAATAAATTCAAAATTATAATTGGAGATTTTAGTAATTAAAATAATTAAATCATTAAGATTATAGAAATCTTGAATGACATCAATCTGCTCAACCTAGCAAACATATAGAACAGTCTACCCAACAACAGGAGGATATATAAGCATCTAAAGAAAACACGGAACATTTACCAAACTTGATCATATCCTGGGCTCAGGAATGGGATAAATCAAAATGGAATTAAAATGATATCAATTTTTATAAAGGTATCAATATATTGAAATTAACCAAAACACTTCCTATTAACCTACAAAGGAGAAATGTGAGAGAAATTTAAATAAAAAGAATCAATGAAAATTAAAACAAAATATATCAAGTTTGCTGGGATGCAACTTAAAAGTTGTTAGTAGGAAATTTATAGCATTAAATCCTAGGAAAGGTTAATGATTAAACCAATGATAATGCTTCCACCTTATGAAATTAGAAGAAGGAACAACAAATACAGCTCAAAGCAAAGAAAAAAGTAATACAGAGCAGAAATAAATGAAATTGAAGAATAAAACATTATAAAAAATCAACAAAACCAAGCAGATTTTTCATATGATCAGTAAAACTGATAAAACTTTACCCAGACCAATCAGGAAAGAAGGAGAAGAAACACAAATCCCCAATATCATGATGAGAGAAGACATTACTTTAGAAATTCTAGACATTTAATAGATAATAGGGAATATTTTGGACAATTATTTACCAAAACTTCTGCAACTTAGATGCAAGTAACAAATTCTCACACAAATTATCAAACATTTTTTAAAAAGATAATATTAAGAGCTCTAATTTCAGCTGTGTAGTCTTCAACAATTTATCCAAACTCTCTGTACCTTGCTTTCGCATTTATAAAATAGAGATACTAATAGTGCATAAATTAGAGGATTGTACAAAGGCTGAAAGAATTAATATGTGGAAAGTCCTCAATACGGTGTCTGTCACATATTAGTGTTGTGTGTGATAGCAAGAATGGTTATGATTATTAATTTCTTAGAATTTAACTTTTGTTTGCTTTTGACTCAGGATTTTTCCCTTGCTTTTTGTCAGCTAAGTCATCCTTTTAAAAATTTATGTAAAGAGTTTAAGTTAACAATTTCATTTTGTTTTTGTCATAAAATGAAATTCCATTATTTCATGTATTTTTTCAAAAACTTTGTTATAATATGGATTAAAGATATCACCAACTAGCTCATAGTGCTAACTTGACAAAATCTATGGTTGATTTATTGCTAAATTTTTAGACATTTAGGAAGTCTTCAATATTAAAATAATTTATCAAACTTCACTTGATGATATTTGTATTTTTAATATAATTTGAGAAAATACAATGATAGCTAGTCTAAATTTAGTAACTTTAAAAACAAATTTTATTTTCTAATACAGTTTAGATACATTTGAAAAATAGCATGGAATATGCTTTCAGTTGTGCATTTCTGTTAAAATGTAAAATGCATTCACTCTACTGAAATGTGTTTTTTTTGCACAGGCTTTGATAAACTTCAGCACTTTATATAACATGCACATACAAACACACAGGCACAGAGAAGAAAACCTAATTTATTGCATTAAAAATCTACAAACAAATATCTTATTTCTTAGAAGTAAAAAAATAGGATGATTAATTTGGGAGATGAAGAAATGTAGAATAAAAATTATGTATGATAGAGACCCTATCTAATAATTGTATTCATAATATTATTTTTTCACAAAGTATAGTATAAAGGTAAAAATAAGTTTATTAATGAATGTGTTTAAATTGCTAAGGTGAATTAAATAATAATATCTAAATTCAGTGTTCTATTCATTAAAAAAGTCTTTGTCCATCAGGTCACTGTCTTGCAATGTATTAACCATAAATTTATAGCATGTAAGTCAATATTCCAATATGGTTAGTGAGTCATTAGCTGTTAATCATAACAGGATCAAATCCACTGGCTTCTTTATCTAAAGGCATTATAGATAATTCCCAGCATTTTCTTTGACTTGTTGTTAAAATATGTAGTTTTCTGTTAGAATCTACTTATTAATAATTTCTCACCCTCCTTTAAACAAAAGAAAAATTATTGTGGCATGTTTACCCTTATGCTTTAATATATGTTGCATTAACCTGGTTAACAGTGCCCTTTTCCTCTATTAAACACTGAATGTATTTAACTTTGTATTCATTGGGGAAAAAATGCTTATATAATCCAGTCAAAAAGACAATCTATTGATCCTCTGTATATGTGTTAAGTCCAGAGTGTGATCTGTACATGTAGATTTATGCCTTCCATTATAAATTGCTCATATGAAGTACCTATGTTTAAAGATGTGTAAAATGTGAACAGCATACCACTGTTGTGTCTATATTTTAAATGGCTAGAGTTTTTATCTGCTGATAAATAGTTATCCAATGAAACAGAAATACGGCTATAAGATCTCATAAATACAGTGTGTCCATTACAGGGGATATTATGAGATTTATCTTAAAATGTGTTAATGCTAGGAATAAACAGTAACTTATGAGGAATAGGTGTAGTTGGTTATATGTAAGTAGAGTAGTTTTTTTTTAATTTTATGGACTTTTTGATCTTAACATGTAATGCTAGCAATAATGCTAGATATATGGCTTTAAAGAAAACATTGAACTCTTTTGGAATGTGTTATTGAATGGATAGGGTTATACATTCTAGAATGATATGCACTATCCATTTAATAGTATGCTTAGACAACGACATTATCACTTAAATATGCAAATACTAAAATAAAACTACTTTATTCATTTTCTCTTTCCTACAGTTCAAAATAATGAGAGTTAATCAATATAGACTTTTTCAATCTAGTAAGCTCAGTATATATGTTGTTAAAGATAAATTGTTGACATATTTAGAGTTAATGCTTCAAATCATACATGCCTTCATAGACTCTGCACCAGTTTAAACAGAGACATATGACAACAAATGGTGACATTTTATTCTTGTTTATTCAAATACCATATCTTCAAACACCATTATGATATCTTATCATACTATAGTAATAAAACAAGATAATAAAGATAATTATTTAATTTTTAGCAAAATATTTCACTTTTCATATCACTTACTTTGTTACACCGTGTGTGTAATCCAATAAAACGTAGATGCCACTAATTGAATTTATTATCATCATTGCATTGCATTTTGATCAGTTTCATATTCTTCCTGCTTTGAAGGATATGTCATTTCCATATTACAGCATAACTAGCTATTTGGTTAAAGGTGATATTGAGTAGACAGATTTTTTTCTTTTTAAAAAGAGTTTATAACTGAAAACATTTCTACTAAGATCAGGAATAAGACAAGTTTGCTCACTCTCACCACTATTATTCAACATAGTATTGGAAGTTCTAGCCACAGCATTAAGAGAAGAAAAAGAAATAAAAGGAATCCAAATCAGAAAAGAAGAAGTAAAACTGTCACTGTTTGCAGATGACATGATACTATCCATAGAGAATCCTAAAGATGCTACCAGAAAACTACTAGAGCTAATCAATGAATTTGTTAAAGTAGCAGGGTACAAAATTAATGCACAGAAATCTCTTGCATTCCTATACACTAATGATGAAAAATCTGAAAGAGAAATTAAGAAAATACTCCCATTTACCACTGCAACCAAAGAAATAAAATACCTAGGAATAAACCTACCTAAGAAGACAAAAGACCTGTATGAAGAAAATTATGACACTAATGAAAGAAATTAAGTATGATACAGAAAGATGGAAAGATATACCATGTTCTTGGATTGGAAGAATCAACATTGTGAACAGGACTATACTACCTAAAGCAATCTACAGATTCAGTGCAATCCATATCAAACTACCAATGGCATTGTTCACAGAACTAGAACAAAAAACTTCACAACTTGTATGGAAACACAAAAGACCCTGAATAGACAAAGCAATCTTGAGAAAGAAAAATGGAGCTGGAGGAATCAGGCTCCCTGATTTCAGACTATACTACAAAGCTACAGTAATCAATACAGTATGGTACTGGCACAAAAACAGAAATATAGATCAATGGAACAGCATAGAAAGCCCAGAGATAAACACAAGCAACTATGGTCACCTCATACTTGATAAACGTGGCAAGAACGTACAATGGAGAAAAGACAGTCTCTTCAATAAGTGGTGCCAGGAAAACTGGACAGCTACTTGTAAAAAAATGAAATTAGAACACTCCCTTACACCACACACAAAAATAATCTCAAAATGGATTAAAGACCTAAATGTAAGGCCAGAAACTATCAAACTCTTAGAGGAAAACATAGAACACTCTATGGCATACGTCACAGCAAGGTCCTTTTGAACACCCTTCCTAGATATACAGATTGTGAACAAACACATGAAAGAATGCTCAACATCACTAATCATTAGAGAAACGCAAATCAAAACTACAATGAGGCATCACTTCACCCTGGTCAGAATGGCCATCATCAAAAAATCTACAAATAATAAATGCTGGAAAGGGTGGGGAGAAAAGGGAACCCTCTTGCACTGTTGGTAAGAACGTAAATTGATACAACCACTATGGAGAACAGTATGGATATTCCTTAAAAAACTAAAAATAGAGCTACCACACGACCCAGCAATCCCACTACTGGGCATATACCCTGAGAAAAACCATAATTCAAAAATAGTCATGTACCAAAATGTTCATTGCAGATCTATTTACAATAGCCAGGACATGGAAGCAACCTAAGTGTCCATCAACAGATGAATGGATGAAGAAGATGTGGCACATATATACAATGGAATATTACTCAGCCATAGAAAGAAATGAAATTGAGTTATTTATAGTGAGGTCGATGGACCTAGAGACTGTCATACATAGTGAAGTAAGTCAGAAAGAGAAAAACAAATAATGTATGCTAACACGTATGTATGGAATAAAAAAAAAAACCTTCTGAAGATCCGAGGGGTGAGGCAGGAATAAAGACACAGACATAGAGAATGGACTTGAGGACATAGGGAGGTGGAAGGGTGAGCTGGGATGAAGTGAGAGAGTGGCATGGACATATATACACTACCAAATAAAAATAGATAGCTAGTGGGAAGAAGCCACATAGCACAGAGGGATCAGCTTGGTGCTTTGTGTCCACCTAGAGTGGTAGGATAGGGAGGGTGGGAGGGAGATGCAAGAGGGAGGGGATATGAGGATATATGTTTATGTATACCTGAATCACTTTGGTATATAGCAGAAACTCACACACCATTGTAAAGCAATTATACTCCAATAAAGATGTTAAATAAATAAATAAATCTGCTATAAAAAAAGAGATATCATAAAATAAAATTATAGAACTCAAAAATATATGAAAAAAAATATATATATGAACAATTTAAATGTATAGAAATATACATGTTTATATAGGTTATAGAAATATAGGACTTTTTTTTTATAATAGAACAAAGGTAACACTGAAATCCCTTTTTTTCTCCTGGACCAGTGATTTAATTTGGTCGGGAACTATAAAGCACTAAATGTCAGTAGTTTCACCTAACAATCTCATTTAGTAAAACAACAATTTATTAAAAGCTATAATATGGTAATCTTTTAAAAATTTCTGAAATTATTAACACATAATCTGAAACAAGGAAAACGTCTGGTTAAAAAATCTGGGCTGTACCTAATAAAATGTTTTGAGGTGAGAGAGGGGGAAATAATATATGTGTGAGTGTGTATATGTTTGTGTATTCACACACATGTATACATACATACTACATACATATATACATGCATATGTTTGGAGTAGTTAAAATAGTATAGGAATGTTCTTTTTTTTTGAAAGCTTGGAAGACAAAATAATAAATTCTCATTGACACAATGCCTTTTTGAGAATTTTAACATTATATTTTAATTTCCTCTAGGTTATTAGTTTATCCAGTTTTCTAATTCTCTACTAGACACTATTGATTATATTTTTTTAGAAAATTATCCATTTCATCAAAGGTTTAATATTATTCAGTATAAAAATTAGTCATATTTTATTTTGTGATTTCAATCATATCTATAGTATGAATCATTTCACTTTACCAGTATCACCAGTTGGGTTTTGCTTCATTTTATTGTTTACAAATATCTTTTCTTGGGTAGGATCTGAGTTTCTAATCTTTATCATTTTCCTTCTCTATGAAAAATTTATTTTATTTTTTCTTGAAGGGCATGTCTGTGAGTTATGTTTCCTAACATTTTATTTATCTGATAAAGTCTTTATATCCCCTTAATTTTTAAATGATAAATTTTTTGGATATAGAATTCTAGGTGCTTTTTTGTTTCTTAATTTTTTAACACTTTAAATATTTTGCTCAACGTTCTTCTTGCTTGCTTGGTTTCTAATAAATTCACTGTAATTCATATCCATGTCCTATTTTTAAAGTTTTTTGTTTTTTTTAATCTTGCTTCTTTCAAGATTTTTTTCTTTGTCTTTGCTTGTCTGCTTGAATAAGATATACTCATATGTAGACATTTGGGTATTAATTTTGCATTGTGTTCCCTGGATCTATAGCTCTCTCCCCCCCTCTCTATGTACTCTTCATACCATTAGCTATTTCCTGAATCTGTCACACCATGGACACCACTAGAAAATGAGATTCAAGCTATTTTTATTGTCATATAACATTTCCAAGCAAACATCTTTGTTTCTATCTATTATTCATGTCTCATTAATTGTATATATCTTTTTAGTAACAGTAAACCTAATAATGGGACTTTTTCTCAGATTTCTATTCACTTTAGTTGACAGTCTGACAAAATATTATAACAAGTTGCCACGTGTGACTCAAAATATGAGTTAAACAGTATCTTGACCCATCTACACCCTGTTGTAGAGACAGTTCGACTGATCATACACTTGGATGTCATGACAATGGTAAATAACTCTAACAGGTTTTAAATTCTTATTCTCAATCACTGTATGTATCTTGTAAGTACATTATCAGTAACAGCATTTTGCTGCCTGTACCTTGTCCCTTGTTTACACTTAGCAAAGCACTGCTCTAGAGGAATGAAAATTTAACACTTCAAATGTATGTAACTTCTTTTAGGGAACAGATTATTCACTGCCTCACTGACTATCAACGACATTTCAGATATGTAATAAATCAAACACTGACAGGGTTCCTGCTCAATAGTTCTATAATAAAACGGAGAGATAAGCAGGAGAAAGGCTATAATTATATACATTCAACAGTGAGGCAAGTCAAAAAAAGAGGAAGATGTTCAAGTAAGGAGGTTCCCTTCATTATTCATTTTTATACCTCTCATATTAACGACTTTCAGTTAAAACTTATTTACATATGAAATGTAAACATATAAACTAGCAGGCATTTTACACACAAATAATACATTGAGCATATGGTTCTGAATAGTTTTCTGTTTTTCCCGATAAGAGAAAATCTACCCTGCCAACATCCAAAGGGATTTGTAGACATTTGAGTATTTTATAACCCCTTACTTTTTAATTGAAACCCATATTATAGAAAATACTTAGAATACATAAAAAATACTTAGAAAATTAGCACTGTGCTATAATGATAATGTTTTATCACACAATATAATGATTAGAAGAAGCCCTTTTATTTTTGTGGTTCTGTTCTTTTGGTACTGTAACTTGTCAAATTTTGCAGAATTAAAATATTTTGATGCTATCATAATATCTATTTTTCTCATAAAAACAATACATTAATTTAAATATTAAAAATGCTATGTTCAACTAAGTTAATGTTATAATCTGTAAACTGTTATTCAATAATTTCAAGTTTTGTGGGTTTTTTAATTTTAACGATGTAAGTCACTTCCATTCATTAATGAATTTTTCTCTATGGGTAAACTTTGTCCTTCGATAATGGATAGTTTTATTCAATAAATACAATGCATAAATTACTTACAGAAATTTATTTATTATTGGTGTTCATCACACTTATAGTGACATTCATTCCCCTCACTTGGCCACACTGTGGTATCATGTTTCTATGAAAAAAAATCAATGAATATGTAAGATCAATGAAGACAGGGACTCAGAAATTAGGATAATACTTGCCATATAATATTCATTCAATGAGTATTTGTTGACTGATTGATTGAATGAAACTATGGCTTTGAATACTGGCTATATTGCTAACTAGGGATAATAGTATCCATCTTGTCAGAATGCTTTAAGAAGGTCTTGATTATGTAACCCAATCTGTCATTCTCCTTTGAGTCTTCTCAATGGTTATTCCTATGTGTTGCATGTTTCTGCTGATGATTCTCTGTACTGCCATTGTCCAGTTTCTTTGTTATATGTCATCTCTAGATTGATACTACAAGTCCCTTCAAAGAGGTCTCTGTGTTCAATGTTTAGTTAATGCAAGGCAGGTTCCATACATTTTAAGATTCCACATCTTACTTTCATATATACAAAAACTTTACTGATTGGGGAAAAATAAAGATTAAAGAAAACAAGGGATAGACTTAAACTCTACCCTAATCATTAATTTTGCTGTAGTTAAAACTCCCGTGCAGTTATGCATCTCATGATCACAATGAGTCAAGAAGACTCAAGATTTTGCCCTGAGCAATAGGAAAATGAAATTGCTATTTATAGAGATCAGGAAGACTATAGGTTTAGAAGAGAAAGACACAAGTTTGGTTTTACATGTGTTATTTTTGAGACACTCTCTAGGTACTCAGACTGAGAAAGTAGGCAAATGTATATATTAACTGTACTTAGAGAGTGCTGTGTTAGAACTATAAGTTGTGTAAACATTGGCTTATACATATATTTAAATTTACAGGACTGAATGAAATCACAGAGGAGTTGTGTGTAGAAAGAGAAAGTGTTAATAAGGAGAAATAACAGAACTAAAAAAGTACTTGAGGAAGTAGAAGGTGGACCAAAAGAAATGACATATAAGAGCATGTGAAGAGATTTCCATAGGAAGGAGTGGTCTTCTATCCTCTCATTTAAGAAAGGAAAAAAATCAAAAATAAGAATATATAAAGAAAATGTCTAAGTTTATAGTTTATAGTAGATTTGAAATTTGAACCAAATATTGCTGAAATTTGAGCAATATCACTGATAAGTACTGAAAATTTATAATTAGATTTATCAACCTGGATATTATTGGTGACCTTGACAAGTGCAGTTTTGACAGGATGGTGGAGATGATTAAAAGGTGCTTGAGAAATAATGAAAGAAAATAGAGACACTGAAATTAGAGTATAGACAACTCCTTGAAGACCTTTTGTTTTATAGGATAGAGCACTGGGACAGAAGCTGGAGGGAAGTGGGGTCACTATATGAGAAATATCGTGGAATAGTCCCATGCTGATAGTAAAGATTCATTTGAGATGGAAAAATGTTAGTGGAGAAAATATAGTAGATAACTGCAGAGTGATATTTTTGATATAACATTTTATTAATAGAAATTATTTTACAATCCTGTTTTAAAATATGATCAATAATTAAAGATAAAATCAAGCATGGTAGTCTCTGTTATCTTCTTGTTTTGAATAAAAATAAAGGGATGGGGAGAAATATCTGAGGAATAAAATATTGTTCCTAAAACATAAATGTACTGCTGTGGTTAACGATTAACAATAAGTCTGCTCTGCTGCTGGAGAGAAGGTGCAAATGTGAACATAAAAAATTGTTACCGTAACTATCTCTTTCTAGAAATCTTGTAATCGTACTACTATGTCATAAGGTCATTTAATCTCTTCAGTCTCAAATTCTAAGTATTTGCAAACAAGAATAGTTTAAATGCATCTCATACTGGAACTTTTGAAGAAATACACCCAATATGTGGAGTAAATAATAAAGAATTATGTTACCCAGGGTCATAACATGAGCCAAATTGACGTTTTCTTCAATTAAAGGTTTTACAACTATGCAGTTTTCTGTTTTTAATGAACTTTGTGTCTGAGACACATATAATTCACACGTACTAGAAGTACCTGTTGGAGGAGGAAAGATGGCATTAGGTCCATCACGATTTCATATTGCAAAGTTTCTTTTAATTTCACTAATTTTATCTTGATGGGTAGAAACTAATACTGAGCTCTCATTATATGCCCAGGCTCTATGCTCAGGGATTTGAATGGATCCCCTCATTAGATCTTATTCAAGGAAGGAAAAAAAAAATGAAGATAAGATTATTTAAAGAAACAGCCTAGGCTTATATTTCTAGTTTATAGTAGATTTGTAATTTGAACCCAAGAATCGCTCTCTCCCTAAAATCTGAATATTCAATCTGTTTCTCATGAAGTAAATGATGGAAGGAAATAACTGAGGAAATTTTAAATTATGCTTAAGAGAGAAAACAAGACGTTGTCCCTTTAAGGGTAATTCCAATTACATACTACAAAGAAACATGCAGGTAGGCAGGATTATTTGATCACCTCAGACATCATTTTACTACTCAGAGTAGAAGGCATTCTTTGTGTAAGAGAGAGTGGAAAAGTGCAATAGGAGATGGTGGGAGGAAAAAGTTTGGTTGAACCACCAGGAAAGCAAATACTGATGAACTAACTCTGTGAACCTGACTGGAGGTTGTACTGAGAGCAAGATTTTACACAGACTCTATCTGCCTGTATCACTAGTAACCACCTCACTTTTCATTTTTTCCCCTTCACCATCTGTCCACTATTCAGTGATATGTCCAAATGCTTTATTTTAATAAATGTTTATTAAGAACCTACTATATGCTGGGCACTCTGCTAGACATTGGATATATAAATATGATTATGACATATATTCTACTTAAGAAAACGCCACCAACAAAAAGAACATTAACAAAACATAGGATTCAAGTGCAATGATAAAGATATTAATTCAAGTGCAATAATTACAATTTGATCTTGTTTGGATGAGTGCAAATGCAATGGACCTCAGCATAAGGAAGTTCTTCTTAAACAAAATGAGAAAACTACAAGGGATCAGATAAATAAAAAATGTTTTGATAACACAAATATTAAAGATTTCTGCTCAGAGAAGAACATCTTGGGCAAAGGTATACATAGAGTAGAATATAATAGGAGCACATAAGCCAACAACAACAACAAAAAGAACCAAAACCAGATAGCCCAATAGAAAACTGGCTGAAGGATGCAATGAGGCAGTATCCAGGGAGCAACTTAAATTCTACTAAAACTATAAAGTGACCTTTAGTTTAATCTTTATCAGGGTAATTAAGAGATGAGACAATAACAATTTCTGCTCAGAGAAGAACATCTTGGGCAAAGGTATACATAGAGTAGAATATAATAGGAGCACATAAGCCAACAACAACAACAAAAAGAACCAAAACCAGATAGCCCAATAGAAAACTGGCTGAAGGATGCAATGAGGCAGTATCCAGGGAGCAACTTAAATTCTACTAAAACTATAAAGTGACTTTTAGTTTAATCTTTATCAGGGTAATTAAGAGATGAGACAATATCACTTTGGAACACAAAGTGATATTTGTGATATCACAAATATCACTTTGGAACAATCAGAAAGACAAAATTAGGATACTGTATAATGCAAATATTTACCTAGGATATACATGTAGAGGAACCCTTACACACTGTTCTTGTGAGAATGCAAGGTGCAACCATTCTGGATAGGAGGCAGTAACTGTGAATAATCAGCCAAATTAGGAACCAAAAAAAAGATATGATCTGGCAATTGTGTTCCTGGATGTTTATCTCAAAGAATTCTTAATCATGTGGGGGCCAGTGGGGATGTTCATTTCAATACTATTTCTGGTAATAGGAATTTGTCCAGTAATTTGGTGTCTATTGCTTAAAGAGTGAATAGGTAATATATATTAGATAAACACCCTCAAGTACCATGAATAATTAGAAACAACATAGCAAATGTACACATAGAAAAGAAGATACAACTTTAAAATGTACTATCAATTGAAAATAGAACAGAAGGATATATGTAACCGAAACATTTAATAAGTTAAAGGTAACATTAAACATATTATTGATAGAATCGTTGCCTTTGGTGGAGGGGAATCAGAGTGAGAAATTGGGATAAAGGAGAGTAAATCAGATGATGTTTATGTTCCTTGAGGTGGGGAAATATTATCAAAACCCACTGTTTTTGATGTCCTTATAAAAAAAGAGAAAATAAATTGAATGGGGTGATGTGATTTGGCAGGCATGGTTTGGGTTCTTTGTAAAATGCATTGCGTAATACTACATAATGCATCTAGGGCCTCAAAAATTTAAAACTATACCCATATATAAAGACATTATCAAAGAGAGAGAACATCTAGTCAGTTTGCAGGGTCACATATAATCACATGAAAAATGAATCAGCTTCAGAACATAGTTATTCCTAGACCTTCAAACATTGACCAATGTCTGCCACAATTATCTCAAATGCCCACAATTACTAACTTCCTTATAGTGATCTTTTTTCTTTAGATCTCATTTTCCTGGATTTTGTATTATATGAAAAATGTGGACAGGCATGCACTCTTCTTTTACAATACATGTCAGTATTCAAGGGGACAAAATACTGCACCAAAAGTTGAGATAGAGCCAGCTCAAAAAAGTGGAAATTAATTCAAGATTTCTGCTTGTAACAGGTTAAACATTTAGGAAAACTACTTTCAAATAGTAAAAATTATAAGTTCTACCATGAATCAAAGCCCATTGTGGTTGAATTGTAAGGTCATGGGTGATCCTGACCTGAGATCTCCAGGCATACAAATTGAACATTAATTCAATGTTTTCTAATATTATAGTTATAGCAGAAATGAAAGCACATAGTTAGAATACTCCCAAGGCTTATATATTATGCAGGCAGCACAGAACAATGATTATAAATCTCCTCCAAGACATAGCAAAAACCGACCTTACAAATCTGCCTTTACCTTAGGTAGCAGAGGGGTTAAGGATATAAGAAATTTTCCTAGATAACTTCCCAATGTCTTGATAAATGATGTCATCCATCACTACTAATGTGAACTAATGAATGGAATTAATTATTTTGCAATCATGAACTGGTACAGAGATCAAGGTCGTGTTATTACATCAGCAGAACATTGACCAGTTGTGAATTATTCTTGATGAAACATCCAATTCTTAAATCTTGAGCTGGTAGTCACTGGAGGCCTATTAACAGTTATAGATTATAAGGCATTTTATACAATACCATTATTCACAGCTCCTACATACTACCTCTGTGAATTATCATAATGCACATGGCTTAGGAAACTAACCTCTAAAGAATATTAAGCATCTGGGTGGAAGATTTAAGGAAATTATCTGTGTGATTATTTAGATATACTAGAGTATTTAGTATTTACAATCTTTATAATAATGCTTCTCTATATCTTGAAATACAACAGCATAGTCAGTCTATTCTCACCACTTTGTTTTTAAGTACAAACAAACTTCAAATGATATCAGATAAAATATTTAACGTTTTATCAAATGTCAAATATTAGATAAAATTAAATTTCTTATTAATTTCCAATTTATAAATGCAAAGTCACCTGGAGATGTCATTTTCTTTCATATGATCCAGTTATAAGACTTTGAGAACCTGAACATTAAAAAAAAGCAGGCAGGGAGGGAGACGCAAGAGGGAAGAGATATGGGAACATATGTATATGTATAACTGATTCACTTTGTTGTAAAGGAGAAACTAACACACTATTGTAAAACAGTTATACTCCAATAAAGATGTTAAAAAAAAAACAGAAAAAAAAAAAAAGCAGGCAAGACATTGGAATAAAATCTCCAAGGTGAATCAGGATTTCATGAAATCAACATAATATGACCTGACAATTCTAAAAGTTTTCTTTTTTCTAACTCAAAAAAAGATACCAATAAATATCCAATTATATCAATAAAATAGCAAAATATTGGTACTGTGAATTTAGTACCTAAACTGCATTTTTCTTAAAGACAAGGTTTATGTCTCTTTTCTTAGACAAGGAATTACTAGCACATATAATTGTCTCATGTGTAGTAGCTCTTCAGTGCTTGCTTAGCAAATAGATGATTAAATTAGAATATCTGGTTTTCAGTATCTCTTATATTTTATATTGAATATGGGATCTTTCCAAGTTTTATTAGAGCAATATTCTTTCTTTATTATTTCAAATATATTACACCATAGAGCTCAGGACTGCTAAGAAATTATAAAATCTTTTGGAAAAGAATTATCATTTACATAAGTTGAAAATAATAAATTTTAAGTTTGTGCTACATAAAATATTAATACATATTTCAAGTAAATTGAGCAATCCTCCATGTATGATTTATAATGTCTACTCATAAGGATTTATGCCTATATTGCTAAGAACACTTTAAATGCCTATTTTTAAGGGTCAGTATAAAATCAAGGAACATCATCAAATATATATATGTATACACACATGTGCAACAATATGTATATTATAGGGAGACAGGGACACAGAGAGTGCGAGAAAGAGAGAAAATATAGTTGAATAATGCATGTTCTGAGGAGAGAGCTGAATTATCAGGAACTACATTACCAGTGTAATGAAATAAAAAAGTAAAACAAAATATCCTTTAAATCATTAAATGTATAAAAAAATTTAAAATATTGTGATGAATTAGTAGGCTAAAGTTTAAACAACAACAATAAACCATTATGTGACAATCTAGGAAAACTTGTCATTCAATTTTGGGGGACCAATAGAGAAAAATGAACATCATACAAAGTTCAGACTTGATTTATCTAAATTCCTTACTGAATCCAGGTGACCTCATACTCTGCTGCCAGATGGAAAATTGAATCATTTCTCTAGTCTGTTAATATTGTGCAGCATCTTTATAATCATACATAATGTCTGGCATGCCACAAAACAGAGCCATATGGCCCAAATCAAGAAACAATACAGAAAATAGAAACAGAGTCATGGGTTATCTAGATGTTGAAATTATAATTGTAAAGAACTATAATCAGTAAGCCCCTCCAAAGCAGACAAGATAGAAATTTTCACAAAAGAACTATCTATAAAAAAGGATAAAAAATCTAGATTTGAGAAATGAAATAAGTCAACAATGTGTAATAGCAGCTTAGATACAGCAGAAGAAAGGACTGTTGCAATAGAAGATAGCTTAATAGAAAGTATACAAGCTGAAGCTTGAAAAAATCAAAGAACAAAACAAATAGAAAATAGCTTAAAAGATATGAGGAATGAATCTAAGATTTGACTTATGTGTGATTGTATTTCAACAAGAAGAGGGGGAAAAAGTACTGGTATAAGTCAGATGTGATATTTGAAAACAAATACTGGCTGTAATATTTTTGATAAAAAATATCACATTGAGCCACCAACTCAAGAACTCTTATGATACCCAAGCAGTGTAAATGCAAATAAAACCACAAATAGATAAATAATACACAAGCACTTGAAAATTAAAAAGAAAACAAAAATCTTCAGATAGCAGAAAAAAATATTATCTATGTTATTCTTTGTATATGGGAGTCTTGTCCAGATTGGATGTAATTTTACTCCTGGCTAAATATCTCAGCATAACTCATAAATATATGCACTATGATACATGTTTAAAAATGGCCATAGAAGATTGTTACCATCAAACGGGAATTAACTTATTGTCCTTTGACAGTGAGTTGATAAATTATCAAATTATGTTAAACTAGGATACAATACATAATAAAAATGCACAGAATAAAAATATATTGTAAAATTATATTGAGTGAAATGAGTCAAGACAGACAGAAAAAAGTTGCAAAGTGAGTAACTATATAAAATTTATGTTTTGTGTATATGTGTGTGTTTGTGGGTGTATTGCATTTCAAAATAAAAGTTTTAAAACCTATCAACTCCCATATTAGTTCTACGTTGCTGCCACAAACTTATTGACTTAAAACAACAGAAAAATATAATCTTACAGTTCTGTAGGTTCAAAATTTGACACAGGTCTTGCTGGGCTAAAATCCAGGTGTTAGCAGAGTTGTGTTTCATTCTGGAGATTCTCAGAAAAAGTTCATTTTCTTGCCTTTTCTATCTTCTAGGGGCCTCCCACATTCATTCGTTCGTGGCCCCCTTTCCTCCATCTTTAATGTCATCAATGTTGTTTATTTCTGACCATTCTTCTTTAATCACAGCTTCCTTTGATTGTTCTCTTCTGCCTCCCGCTCCTACTTTTAAGGATCCTTGCAGTTACATTAGTCTCACCTGGATAATCCAGGTTAACCTCCTTATGTTAAGATCTACTGATTAGCAAACTTAATTCCATCTGCAACCTAATCCTTCTTGCCACAAAAACTAACATATTCACAGATTCTGGGGATGAGAATATGAACGTTTCTGGGGAGCCGTTTTTCCATCTACAACAACTCTAAACAACTTCCCACAATATTTAAAGAGACAATGTTATTTCTAGTATATAATGATGTTGTCCAGATTCATGGTCAATAAGGAAGCCTTTTGATTTCTTCCTCAATCCTCAAGAAGTATTTGTTACTAATGAAATGATGTGTCATAGCAGAATGAGGTTAATTTCCCCCACTTTTTTCTTGACTCTTAACTCTATGAAAACTAAAAAAATTTTACAAATTTTAATTTTTTTGAAAAATAAATTTTAAAACATTATTTCTCACAAGATGATAGTGTTTAATCCACATATCTTCACAACTTTTTCCAAGATATGACAACTTCCTATTTGTTTGTGTTCTTTTAGTGTATTAAATTAAAAGTTTTCATGCAATATATTTTTATAAATATGTTTTTACAACACACAATACTCTTCTTTTGGCATCTAATAAGTCAAAATTTTTCATACATTGATCCTGACTTGAGGTTTGTACAGAATAATTTTAATTTACTTGGAAGAAAAATATTTTTTAAAGTTTTTGGTATATTAATTGTTTATATTTCAATTATCTTCCTAAATACAAGTAAGTATCAGAAAATTATTAAAGCAGTTTTCAGGGTTCTACCTAGAAATTCATGTTGCCTATCAGATATTTCACATATTTGAAATTTATAAAATATTTACAAATTATTCTATAGTTCATAATCATTACTAATTTATATAGAATTGCTCCTGAATTAATTTAAATTTTATATATTATGTTTTTGTTTTCTATTGTCAGATATATTTATCTCTCAGAATACACTTCTCTGCAATTATTCCTTTTTCTCTCAAGCCTTTTAATTTTTATTTCCACCTCCCATCCTATGTGTCATAACCCCTCTATTTTTCTTTATTTATTGTATGTATATGGAGTTTTCTGCTTTTGGTCAACCCTTCTTTATTCTTTTATAATCAATAAAATACTACAGCTCATGGCTAGAGCCCCCTGATGCTCATCAGAGTAATTGTACAAATGACCTCCAACAGCTCATTTCAGATGAGCATCCCAAATTTCTGATGTTTATGCAAATTTTAGCCTAATTATCTGAAAGTTTTTAGAACAATGACCCCAAGTGTATGACCCTTCTCCATAAACGTCTTCCTGCACTAATAGGCTCTGGAAGCCCTCTTTCTTCTCTCCTCCCATGTAAATGGAAATTGCTGAACTTATATGCACTTTAATGTTATTAAAAACCAAAACCAGTGGGGAGTCTTAGCAGAGACTGATGAAATATTTCCAAACTGTTGAATAAGGGAGAATGTCTAGGACATCATCACCTCCATGTAGCATTTAATAGAGAATTTACCTGAGGAGAAATCACCCATTGGCTTCAACAGGTAGTATGTGTCCTTTATCTGACACTTAAGAGATTCATATAATAAGAGTCAGTTCTTAGCATTATTTCAGGGAAGTTGATTATCTGGAATTTTCCTCTGTATTTCAAGAAAACAGTTATTAATAGAATATTTTAGAAATAAATATGAACATAATTAGAATATACATGTCTATATTTTCAAAAATCAAATTTAATTTGAGAGGTTTTGTGCTTCTCAATTCAAAAAATATTAAGTATATTTTACTATGTTATTGAATAGTCCACAATTATTTCTGCTAAAGTATACTTGTGATGTATTCCTTTTGTGAAGTGGAATATTTGGAAAAGAAATATCACTAAAGCCTCACAATTGCAAATAAGAATGCAATTTCCCTAAAGGATTCTTAATTTTATTATTAATGTAGCCCTGCATATCTTTTATCATGTTGCAAATAAGATTTTATATATTTATTATTTTTTTATCTCAGTCCTAGGCAAATTCACTTAGAAATATAGACATGAGTTTTAAAATTTACTTAGGATTTTATTAAAGTAAAACCAAAGGCTGAAATTATTGGCTATAGTGGATATACTTTACTGGTTTACTGTTGTATTGGAACAAAAATAGAAAACAAAACAAAAACAAATGAAGTTTGACTTTGAATACCACCTATTAAAATTAGTTAAGTTTATCAAACCTTCGAGTTGGATGACGCACCAATAACATACTAAATGATCACTACCAAATCCAAGTCTCCTGTTCACTGAATTTGAGAAGCATATAAATATCAAATAAATGTGAAAAAAGGGTCCACTTTTCCTGTCAGTTAGATTATTCTTTGCCGTGTCAAAATATAATGACCAACCCATTGAATCCAAACTTTATGAATTAGCATAAAACTTTGCAGTTTTCATAGAGTTGTTTCTCTAACAGTAGATATTTAAAAACCCTCTCTCGGGGCTACCCTGGTGGCGCAGTGGTTGAGAGTCCGCCTGCCGATGCAGGGGACACGAGTTCGTGCCCTGATCCGGGAAGATCCCACATGCCGCGGAGCGGCTGGGCCCGTGAGCCACGGCTGCTGAGCCTGCGCGTCAGGAGCTCACAACAGTGAGAGGCCCGCGTACCGAAAAAAAAAAAACAATGGGAATATTTGGGGCTTCCCTGGTAGCGCGGTCCACTTTTCCTGTCAGTTAGATTATTCTTTGCCGTGTCAAAATATAATGACCAATCATCTTGATTCCATCTCCATTGAATCCAAACTTTATGAATTAGCATAAAACTTTGCAGTTTTCATAGAGTTGTTTCTCTAACAGTAGATATTTAAAAACCCTCTCTCGGGGCTACCCTGGTGGCGCAGTGGTTGAGAGTCCGCCTGCCGATGCAGGGGACACGAGTTCGTGCCCTGATCCGGGAAGATCCCACATGCCGCGGAGCGGCTGGGCCCGTGAGCCACGGCTGCTGAGCCTGCGCGTCAGGAGCTCACAACAGTGAGAGGCCCGCGTACCGAAAAAAAAAAACAATGGGAATATTTTAAAACCTTCTTTCATGTGGCTTTTAAATAAGGTTATGTTATTAACAATATTGGGAACCGGGTTCGCGCCCCGGTCTGGGAGGATCCCACATGCCGCGGAGCGGCTGGGCCCGTGAGCCATGGCCGCCGCGCCTGCGCGTCCGCAGCCTGTGCTCCGCAGCGGGAGAGGCCACAGCAGAGGGAGGCCCGCACACCACAAAAAAAAATAAATAAATAAAATAAAAAAATAAAATAAAATAAAAAAATAAATAAAATAAATAAATAAATAAAAATAAAAACCCTCTCTGGAAGTATAAGTTGGAAATTACCTGTTCAAAGAAATTTATGATTTTATTACAGCTGCATATTGACTATTCCTCTAGTAACCTGCAGGCAGAAAGTAACAGTTTATTTATTCAAACTGCAAATGAAATTGGGCAAGAAAAGCAATTAGCAAGCAACAAAAAAATAATGGAAAAGCATCATGAAAGCAGTTCAGGATTTATGTAGGTTATCAGATTGTTAGAAAAATAACCCTTTAATTTTAAAAAGGTAGAAAACTATATACATTTTTTTCTTCAACAAACTGCCTAAACATAGATATAAATTTTTCAAACAAAGGCAATACTGAGAAACACCGGTATCCTTTCCTAACTTCTCAAATAATTTAAAATTCTTCTAAATATAATTTTAAGTATTCTGTTTAAAATAGAAACTTTATAGTAAATATATGTTTATTTCTTTAATTAGAGATACAGGGAATGCTTGACTATTCTGCTTTTTGAAACATCAGTGATGGATTTTTTTTTTTTGCAACCGACAGATCTCACTAACATTTCACAAACCACCAAGATAATACATATATTTAGACAAAAAACTACAAAAATCACATCTATATTAATGGCCAGTTACAAGTTAATAGTGGTGCTATTTTCTGGGTTGCACTTATTTGGTGACATGAAAACATTTCTGAATCTGACAGAAAACAAGTCATATATTATTGAACAGATAATTCTTCTTAAAGTAATATTAGTCACTGAACTATCAACACAAAAACATTTAGTTGAAAAAATATAAATAGTTTGCTTAAAGCTTAATGCTGAGTATATTATTTACTGGATGCATACATTTACAACGAAGAAAACTTAAAGATTCTCTTAAAGACTTCCCAGATTACAGGCAAGACCAATTTACAACACAGCTAGATTAGTTTATTAAAGTCTATTTTATCTTATTTCTGTTTTCCTCAAAAATTTTAATGACGTTAGAAATTCCGAAGAAAGTCTTCAGGAAAATGTCAAAATGTCTTGGCCTGGGAGTCAGGTAATTTGACAATCTCCTAGTCTCAGTTTTTTCCAAAACATACTGTATGTTACAGCCTTATTGGAAACTCAAACTTTGCTCATATCTGTGTGAATTCTTTTTAAGATTTACCATATGCCTCACACTTAGGCATTTTGTTCTTGATATTTTCTTTCCTCAGAAGTTCTACATTTTGATTACCTTCTACCCAAATATCATATAAGAATTGGCCTAGATCCCAAACTTTTGCGAAATCTTTTAGCTACTCTAGGACACACAAATAGCTTCTCCACTTATTCAATGAGCATATTGGTTACATATGTTTTCTTACATCATTGAAATAAAATAAATAAAATGAGATCTCTACCTGTACATGAGCACAGGCTAGTAGAAGTTGGTGGGAGAGGAGAGTCAGATAAAAAGTGTAAAGCATAATTAAAATGTATTAATACAGGTAATGTAATAGAAGTGTGAACAAAATACTTTAGGATCACTTAAGAGAGAATATCTAATTGCATATGGGTGAATATGGGGACATTTGAAAATGGTTCAATGCCTGCTCATTTACCAGAAAACTTTCAAATTATCTACTCCTCAACAGACTCTCCAGCTGAAATAATTTCTTTCTCTGTGCATTCACAGGGCATAAAACATGTTTGTTGAATGAATCACAATGCATATCAGTTTACAAATTACAACACAATTTCTATATTTCTATCACCAGAAATGTGAAACTGTCCAAACATTTCTGCATTTGTGAGGTCTTTTATGCCCATTATTTGCTTCTGTCCCCTGCTCTTTAGAAATCAGAACAAGCTTTAAAGGAAAAAATAGTAGAATGTGGTACTCAGTTCATTGTCTGTCCCTTTTCACTGCAACTCTAGCTTAACTATCTTTTATAGATCCTTGCTATGGGTAATGGATCTGAAAATGGCCTGAAGGAAAAAGTAACTGCAGGATTTTGGTTCATTTGTTTGAGTGCTTTCCCACCCCTTTCTCCAGGATTTTATCCCCTCAAGTCATCTTTCTCATCAATTCTCCAGTGTCATGTGGTTTTTTTCTTCTTTTTTCTTCATCTCTTCATTTCTTTTTTTTTAAGTTGAAGTATAGTTGACTTACAATATTATATTAGTTTCAGCTGTACAACCTAGTGATTCTATATTTTTATAGTTTATATTCCATATAAAAGTATTATAAAGTACCAGCTACAGTCCCTGTGCTGTACATTACATCCCTGTAACTTATTTATTTAATACCTAGCAGTTTGTACCTCTTAATCCCCTTCCCCTATCTTGCTCATCTCCCCACACCTCTCCCCTCTGGTAACCATTAGTTTGTTCTCTGTATCTGTGATTCTGTTTCTGTTTTGTTATATTCCTTCATTTGTCTTATTTTTTAGATTCCACATATAAGTGAAAGCATACAGTATTTGTCTTTCTCTGCCTGACTTATTTCACTAAGCATAATACCTTCCAGGTCCATCCACGTTGTCACAAATGGCAAAATTTCATTCTTTTTATAGTTAGTATTCTTTTATATATATATATGTACATATATATATATATCTCATATCCTCTTTATTCGTTCATCTGTTGATGGACACTGATGTTGCTTCCATATCTTGGCTATTACAAAAAGTGCTGCAATGAACACTGGGATACATATATCTTTTCAAATTAGTGTCTTAATTTTGTTCAGATCTATACCCAGAAATGGAATTTTTGGACCATATGGTAGTTCTATTACTAATATTTTGAGGAACTTCCAAACTGTTTTCCTATTTCTTATTTTAAATTTTTATTATTTTTATTTCTTAGTAGTAATGCATTGGTCTGATTTTAACTACTCCTTCAGAAATGGAATAGGAAGTCCAAAAGAGCTTTGACTTTGGAGTCAGACAGATAAGGATTCATGTTCTATTATACTCCTTACTGGGAAAGTAACTTAATCTTTTTACAGATTAATATCCTTCATCTGTAATGTGCCAAATGTAATATAAAATTAAACATGTGGCTCAGTAAAAAAAATTCCAAATAAATATCAAATTTTCTTTAGAGTAAAATATTGAATAAAATTCATAAAATACCATCAAATAATAGTTTAAAATTTTGCATTTAAATAGGAGACAACTTTCAGGTAAGGAAATTGGATAAAACAATCCATTCTATGCACAGTGTAACAAAATGGACAAGTAATTTCTTTAAAAACACAACTTTTATAAATGCAAGTAGCTCCAAGTATCAAATGTTTGGACTAAAGGAGTGATGTAGAATTTATTTTTCCTAATACCATGCTGATATTTTCCAAATGGCAGATGAAGTACTACTACTACTACTAATAATAATCCAGGGAAAAGACATGAATTAAGTATAGCAGTCAAATTCCATTACTCTTCAACTTCTCTGAAAATGATCTGTATTCTTATCAGTATTACTATCCTATTGAAACACCATTCATTTTTCACTGAAAATATAACCATGCTTGACTTTCATATTATTTTGATGAGAAATTAATCCTAATAATATGCCATGAAAAATCTCTTAACACATGTATGTGCATGGATCTGCTTTCTACTTTAACTAAAATGAATTTGACAAAAGCATTGTTAGCTAAGACATGATTTGATCTATTTCTATTTATATAATAATATCACCACTCACATGACACATACAAACATTGATATATAGCTATAAAAAGACTAATAAAAGAGACATTTGTTTGCTTTAAATTTGGGATAGAAATGTAGCATATTCTGAATCATTTCTATTTTGAATAAACATTATATAAGTTTGACACTCTTTCACGGTGTTGACAAAGGAAATGTAATCATTTAAATAATCATACAATAAATAAGTAAATTAGAGAAAGAATTTAATTCATTGAAAGCTCTTGATTTTATTGAGTACTTATGAGTATTAAGTCTAAAATTTAATTTAATGTTCTTTTCCACAGTAATAGAACTAATAACAGAACATTTTATGCCATCAATAAAAGTCAATTTTATTAAGTGTAAATAAAGATATTGTACACTATAATATTGATGAGGCAATTCTGAAAATGGCTTTTTAATTTTTTTTCTTTATGTGTAAAAAAACTTCAGAGCATGGGATTTATGATATTAAGGCACTTTCTATGAATTCATTTGAATAGTCAAATGATAATTCTTTTCATCTATATTTGTATCTATGTACCACTATATCCCTCTTATAAATGTTTTAAATTGCATCATTTTAAATATGACTGCCCTTCATATAGTTCATAAATTCATCTATAATTGCCACATTCAAAAGTGAAGGGAGGCCATTCTACGCCATCTCATTTTCTCTGACTTCAGATTTGAACCTTTGCATTTTTTTGGTGATTTCCCAGAGCCATCTCCAAGTACCATTATTAAGCTAAGTTGTTTTTCTAGTTAGTTTACTTACTTGTTTATTTATTTATAGATAAAGGAGTTACACCTCAAATGGATGCAATTCTGAGAGCCTGAACTTGAAATCAAGAGTGCCATCTCATCATTGATCACCTGATGGTTGCTTAGCATATTCTGAGTTTTTCTTTACTTTCATGGAGGGATTACTTGTGGGAATTTTTTGTCTTTATAATGACATAAATTATGATATAAGTAGCTCTTTTTATGAGATATTGTGGTCCTTTCTCAGCTATGTCACTAGTGAGGAAAAACTAAAGAATGAATATGACATAATCCTTTCTGAAATTTTCTTCTTTTATATTCATAATTCCTCAACTTCTAATTGTCCTCTAAATTCAGGCCAATCTATAGCACAGGCTGATTTATGCATTTCTCCTCAGTTTGAGGAGAGCTACTATTCTAATGTCATAGAATTTCTAGTATCTGAAATGTCTCTCAAGTTTACATTTTAATTTTAACTGCAAATTTATTCAACAGTCATTCTATAGTTCTAGCTGTTCATGATCCCAAATATAACAACATTGCACGTGTACAGTAATCCTTCCTGCAAGAAATTCTGGTCAGTACAATTAGTATTATTCCTGTCCTACTGTAGTTTTGGTGAGGGTTCATTAGATTTACTGTTTGGATGAGAAAATAAAATGCTTCAGAGTATGTAGTACCCTAGAGGTTCTTTCTACCACTCATTCTGCCATTTCCTTACCTGCACCAGGGTTCTATTTAAATTAATTTATATGTGCTAATATAAGCTCTACAGCAGCAAGACATTCATACTGCTCAGAGCCACATCTCCAGGACCTAGAAGAGTGCTTATTTATAGCAGAAACTTAAGGAGTTGTTGCTGATGAATAATTGTAGCACTTGTGAATTGATAATTAATTATTTATGACAAATCTTCCATTGATATTTAAGAGAAGATATTCTGTCTAGCACTTCAAATAACATGAAATGAATATTCACCTTCTTTACAGCTGGAATACCAGTAACAAGGAAGAAATTAGTCACCAAAGTCAACTTTAATGCATGAAATGCTTGGCTTGTGTGTAGTTTTAGAGAACCAGTGGGGTACATTTGGGTTTTCTGGTACCAAACTATATTAATTCCAAACATTGTAACGGATCATTTAGTTTATTTCATTATACAAAAAAATTGAGCCTGTGGCGTTTTCAATTAGCTCAAGTCTCTTTCTGCAATGTGTTGGTTTGAAAACATATCAAGCAAAATCTGCTGGAAAGTTTTCTCCAAACCATTTTAGACTTTTTAGAATTTCAAGGTCACTTTTTTGAACAGTACTAAGAAAGCAAGTTGGATAACATAAAGGAAAGAGATTTCAGTGTTTCCTTTGATTTTTGTTTTGAGAAAGAAAACGGGAATGGGTCAAAGGAAAGAAGAAATATCATCTTGAGGTGACTGGTTTTTAAAATGAGATAAAACTAGCCATCTCCCAAGTGACATGGTCTCTTTATACTAGAATATGATCCAAGCTGCTGAGGTCAGAGAAGAGCTTAAGAAGGCAACAGACATGAGCTTTTTCTGATGTTGCAGGTTCTAACAGATTAGGTAAAGCCATAGCAGCTGAGCTTTCAGTAGTAATTTAGACTAAAATTTTAAAAAATTAAGAAATCGTGTGCATGTGTGTGCGTTTAGTATCTCCTGCACAATATTCCAGTCTGTTGCAATGTCACAGAAGTATGTCCCTGTTTCTAAGAATGTTAACCCTATTATTCATACTGATATATTCTCTAAACCACATAAAAAGAACAGTTGTTCCTTTAAGCAGAAAAAAAATTGCCCACTTAACTAATTCTGTCACCGTACTTTCACAATAACCTCTTGTTTTCTTTTGTATTCACCTAGCCTATATTAGGTTTTATTTCATTCCCTTTCTCCTCTTACGTTTCACAAATTTTTCTACTCTTATTCATGCCTTCATCATATTATTTTCTTTTCCTTTACTTCCTTTTTTCCTGTCCATTTTATTTTCCCCTTTTCAACATTTTTCCCAGATTTTATCATATTCATTTTCAAAATTTTCCACTTTATTTTTTATCTCTTGCCCTTCTAAGACACTCAGGAGTACCAGTTAAATAGAAGCAGAACATATTATATACATTCTCTAGAGGAGAAGCAAACTGTTGAATAAGGAAGTGGTTGAATTTAGCAGTGAAATTATGAGGGATGCAAAATTAATGAGGTAAGCAAACACTGCATCTTCTCCTTTCCCAAGCATCTTTGCATCCCTGCCTTTCAAGCCCAGCAAAATCTTGCATTCTTTTAACTTGCCAAATGTCATTTGGCAATTGATTACCAATCTGAGGCCATATGTGTATGTATATATATATATTATATATATATATATACATATATATTATATATATACAAAATCTTTCATCCTAAGAATCTGGTAAACTGTATATTAATGAAGGAGTATTTATTGCTTTTGTTTTCTGTACAGACAAGTTTTGCTCTTCAAATTACCAAAATAGAACTTGAACTGGATGGACACTTACTTCTTTAGAATATAGTTTCACTTTTTCAAATGACTTTTGCAAAACAACTCTTCAAGAAAACTGCTTATCCTTTGACCTCTACCCTTCTTTGTAATCACTAACTTCCTTCATGCATCAATTATAAGTATTCCTTTGTAAACACTTTTGAATTCCTCTTTTTTTCTTCCAGTTTTATTAAGGTATAATTGACATACAGCACTTTATATGTTTAAAGTGTACAGCATAATGATTCTTGAATGGTCTTTCTTTTTGCTTTCTCCTTTACATTCACCTAAAGAAGAAACAACAACAGCAGCTGTGGTTAGACCCAATTATCCACTTACTCTACATACCTGCATCCATGGGGTTGAATTTATCTGGAAAAAACTTGTAGCTTTGATGATTGGATATACTTTAATGTTCTGAGCACAACTTCCAAAATAAACATAAAATTGACTTGAAATTCTATCACATTTTCTGAGTTTGTTGGCTCTCCCACTCACCAAAAGTATGTTCTTCTCTCCTCAAATATCCATTAACTCTCTATATTCTCCTGCTCCTCAACAAAAATGTCACCTGTCCTTAGACCCCTTCTTCCTCCATTAATTAAAGTAGGTTCCTCACCACCTGCTGCTGAGTCATAATAAATTTACATTTTAGACCAGAAATGAAGAGTCTGATATTATCTCACTCATCTATTTGCTTAATTGTAATTGCCTGTCTTCTTGTCAGGTATTTGGCATGCTGTGTGTGTGTGTGTGTGTGTGTAATCTCTTTCAAGCCTCAGAATAACCATATGATCTTGAATTTATTATCCCTATTTTCCAGGTGAAGAAAAGGAACTATAAGATCAGAGATAGAATTTAAACCTAGCACTGACTTTATAACATTTGAGTGTACTGTAATATTTCTTCCCAGATAACCCACTAATGAATTGCAGTGTCCTAAAGTTTCTACATTGAGTAATACTAAAATATACAGCTTATACTATTAGGTAATTTTATCATCAAGTGAAATTATTAAAAAGCAGTTGGTACACTACAGAGACATTACTTCTCTTTAAGGTATAAAAAATAAGCTAAACACAAAATGTCCTTGAAAAGTTCTCACAGTCTCACAAAGCTAATTCAAAATATAATAGCCCCTCTGCAGAATGTTAACAAAAAAAAACTGAGAAAAAATTATATGTGGATACTTAAGGAGAGAGAACAGACTAAAAAGAAAGGGCCTAAATCTTAACTTTGAGTAGCTTCGACATTTAGTAAGACAATAGATGAATGATTATGAAATAATCATCAGTACATGATAGTTATTCTTATTTTTATGTTCTGTAGAGAATTCAAGTACAAAGATGAATAGTATCTTTAAACTGTAGTTACATACCTGATCAATTTTAGTAATTTTTCCAAAGATATTTTTCCTTTAGCAAATTCACTAAAATTAAAAAGTCATTCTATAATGAATTGCCTAAACATATGCTATCAAAATTAGTTACAAGGCTGAGGGAAGTGTTTCAGTATTATTCAAGAATGGTTCAAAATCTGTGTTAAAAAAAGACCTTTATTCTAATACATTAAAATAGAGAAATACCTTGTATGTATGTACCAATCAGGAATTCAGTAATTCCTCCATTCAAAAAGCAGTGGCATTAAATTTCTCTTTGATTAGAAATGAAAAAGGAGAAGTTACGACTGACACCACAGAAATACAAAGGATCATAAAAGACTACTACAAACCACTATATGCCAATAAAATGGATAACACCAAAGAAATGGACAGATTCTTAGAAAGGTATAACCTTCTAAGACTGAACCAAGAAGAAATAGAAAATATGAACAGACCATTCATAAGTACTGAAATTGAAACTGTGATTAAAAATCTTCCAACAAACAAAAGTCCAGCACCAGATGGCTTCACTAGCAAATTCTGTGAAGAGAAGAGTTAAAACCTATCCTTCTGAAACTCTTCCAAAAAACTGCAGAGGAAGGAACACCCCCAAGCTCATTCTATGAGGCCACCATCACCCTGATACCAAAACCAGACAAAAACACCACAAAAAAAGAAAATTACCAGTATCAGTATCAGGCCAGTATCACTGATGAACATAGATGCAAAAAATACTCAGCAAAATATTAGCAAACTGAATCCAACAATACACTAAAAGGATCATCCACCATAATCAAGTGGAATTTATCCCAAGGATACAAGGACTCTTCACTATCCACAAATCAATCAGTGTGATACAACACATTAACAAACTGAAGAATTAAAACCATATGACCATCTCAATTGATGCAGAAAAAGCTTTTGACAAAATTATGATAAGAGCTCTCCAGAAAGTGGGAAAAGAGGAAACTTACCTCAACATAATAAAATCCATATAGGATAAACTCACAGCTAGCATCATTCTCAACAGTGAAAAGTTGAAAGCATTCCCTCTAAGATCAGGAACAAGGCAAGGATGTCGACTATCACCACTTTTATTTAACATTGATTTGGAAGGTCTAGCTATGACAATTACAGAAGAAAAAGAAATAAAAGTAATCAAAACTGGAAAAGAAGAAGTAAAGCTGTCACTGTTTGCAGATGACATGATACAATACATAGAATATCCTAAAGGGGTTACCAGAAAACTATTATACTAGAGCTCATCAATGAATTTGGTAAAGTTGTAGGATACAACATTAATACACAGAAATCTCTTGCATTCCTACACACTAACAACAAAAGATCAGAAAGAGAAATCAATGAAAAAAATCCCATTTACCATTACATTGAAGAGAATAAAATACCTAGGAATAAACCTACCTAAGGAGACAAAAGACCTCTGTTCTGATAACTATAAGATGTTGATGAAAAAAATTGGAGAGGACACAAAGAGATGGAAGGATATACTATGTTCTTGGACTGGAAGAATAAATATTGTCAAAATGAATATACTACCCCAGGCAATCTACACAGTCAATACAATCCCTATCAAACTACCAATGGTATTTTCACAGAACTAGAACAAAAAATTCTAAAATTTATATGGAAACACAAAAGACCTCGAATAGACAAAGCAATCCTGAGAAAGAAAAACGGAGCTGGAGGAATTAGGCTCCCTGACTTCAGACTATCCTACAAAGCTACAGTAATCAAAACAGTATGGTACTGGCACTAAAACAGAAATATAGATCAATGGAACAGGATAGATAGTTCAGAAATAAACTCATGTACCTATGGTCAACTAATCTATGACAAAGGAGGTAAGAATATACAATGGAGAGAAGACAGTCTCTTCAATAGTGGTGTTGGGAAAACTGGACAGCTACATGTAAAAAAATGAAATTAGAACACTCCCTAACACCATACACAAAAATAAACTTGAAATGGATCAAAGACCTAAATGTAAGGCTGGACACTATAAAACTCAGAGAGGAAAACATAGGCAGAACACTATTTGGCATAAATTGCAGAAATATCTTTTTTAATCTACCTCATAGACTAATGAAAATGAAAATAAAAATAAACAAATGGGACCTAATTAAACTTAAAAGCTTCTGCACAGCAAAGGAAACTATAAACAAATGGAGAAAATATTTGCAAATGAAATGACTGACAGTGGATTCATTTCTAAAATATACAAACAGCTCATGCAGCTCTATGTCAAAAAAACAAACAACCCAATCAAAAAATGTGCAGAAGATCTAAATAGACATTTCTCCAAAGAAGACATACAGATGGCCAAAAGCACATAAAAAGATGCTCAACATCACTAATTATCAGTGAAGTGCAAATCAAAACTACAATGAAGTATCACCTCACACTGGTCAGAACAACCATTACCAAAATGTCTACAAACAGGAATTCCAGGCTTGTGTCCCTTCCCTCCTCTGTAACTAAGCTGCCCCAGAACCCAATGGAAGGGTGACCTCACTGAGGCTGGTGGCTCTGGAGGGACCCCACCGACTGAAGCTGCAATCGTCCTTGAGACTGTGGGCCAGTTGTTTCAACAAGTAACTTAAACATAAAATGGAAAATCAAGGAGGTTTGTGCCTGAGATCATGTTGATGTGAAACCAGGGATGGTCACCTTGGGCCAGTTCTCTGAAACCTGGACCTTAAAGGCCACCTCTATTCATAAAAAGAAAGGATTTTTCCATTTGGAGGTCAACATGTCAGAGTACATTTCCTGAAGTTGGAGCCGGTTCCAGGGAAGTTGACCACTGTATATCTCTTGAAGTACAGCTGTAGAGCATCTCTGTCAAACACCAGTCTATAGATGAGGAAAAGACACTGAGACACAGAGAGGTTAAGTTGCTTGCTCAAAGTCACATAGACACCATGTGGCTCACAGGGTCTTGGTGCTCTGGCCGGCTGTCAGGCCTGAGTCTCTGAGGTGGGAGATCCAACTTAAGGACATTGGACCACCAGAGAACTCCAGGCCCCAAATAATATCAATCAGCAAGAGCTTGCCCAGAGATCTCCATCTCAAAGCTAAGACCCAACTCCACTGAACGACCAGCAAGCTACAGTGCTGGACACCCCATGCCAAACAACTAGCAAGACAGGAACACAACCCCACTCATTAGCAGAGAGACTGCTTAAAATCATAAGAATTTAACAGACAACCGAAAACATATCATTGGACACAGTCCTGCCCACCAGAAAGACATGATCCATCCTCATCCACCAGAACACAGGCACCAGTCCCCTCCACCAGGAAGCCTAAACAACCCACTGAACCAACCTTAGTCACTGGGGACAGACACCAAAAACAACGGGAACTACAAAACTGCAGCCTGTGAAAAGGAATCCCCACATAGTCAGTTAAGCAAAATGAGAAGACAGAGAAATACACAGCAGATAAAGGAGCAAAGTAAAAACCCACCAGACCAAACAAAAGCAGAGGAAATAGGCAGTCTACCTGAAAAAGAATTCAGAGTAATGATAGCAAAGATGTTACAAATCTTGGAAATAGAATGAAGAAAATAAAAAAAACGTTTAACAAGGATCTAGAAGAACTACAGAGCAAACAAACAATGATGAACAACACAATAAATGAAATTAAAAACTCTCTAGAAGGAATCAATTGCAGAATAACTGAGGCAGAAGAACGTATAAGTGACCTGGAAATAAAAATTTAAAAAAATTAAAAAAAATAAAAATAGTGGAAATAAATACCACAGAGCAGAATAAAGAAAAAAGAATGAGAAGAATTGAGGACAGTCTCAGAGACCTCTGGGACAACATTAAATGCACCAATATTTGAATTACAGGGGTCCCACAAGAAGAGAAAAAGAAAAGAACTGAGAAAATATTTGAAGAGATTACAGTTGAAAACTTCCCTAAAATGGGAAAAGAAATAGTCAATCAAGTGCAGGAAGTCCAGGAAGTGCAAATCCAAGGAGAAACACACCAAGAGACATATTAATCAAACTATTAAAAACTAAATTCAAGCAAAAAATATTAAAAGCAGCAAGGGAAAAGCAACAAATAACATACAAGGGAATCCTCATAAGGTTAACAGCTGATCTTTCAGCAGAAACTCTGTAAGCCAGAAGGGAGTGGAAGGACATATTTGAAGTGATGAAAGGGAAAAACCTACAACCAAGATTACTCTACCCAGCAAGGACCTCATTCAGATTTGACAGATAAATTAAAACCTTTAAAGACAAGCAAAAGCTAAGAGAATTCAGCACCACCAAACCAGCTTTACAACAAATGTTAAAGGAACTTCTCTAGGCAGGAAACACAAGAGAGGGAAAAGACCTACAATAACAAACCCAAAACAATTAAGAAAATGGTAATAGGAACATACATATCGATAACTACCTTAAATGTTAATGGATTAAATGCTCCAACCAAAAGGCATAGACTGGCTGAATGGATACAAAAACAAGACCTGTATACATGTTGTCTACAAGAGACCCACTTCACACCTAAGGACACATACAGACTGAAAGTGAGGGGATGGTAAAAGATATTCCATGCAACTGGAAATCAAAAGAAAGCTGGAGTAGCAATTCTCATATCAGACAAAATAGATTTGAAAATAAAGACTATTACAAGAGACAAAGAAGGACACTACATAATGATCAAGGGATCAATCCAAGAAGAAGATATAACAATTGTAAAATTTATGCACCCTACATAGGAGAATTTTAATACATAAGGCAAATGCTAACAACCATAAAAGGGGAAATCAACAGTAAGACAACAATAGTAGGGGACTTTAATACCCCACTTTCACGAAGGTACAGATCAACCAAAATGAAGATTAAGGAAACACAAACTTTAAGTAACACATTAAGCAAGATGGACTTAATTGGTATTTATAGGACATTCCATCCAAAAACAACAGAATATCCTTCCTTTTCAAGTGCTCATGGAACATTCTCCAGGATAGATCACATCTTTGAACATAAATAAAGCCTTGATAAATTTCAGAAAATTGTAATGATCAAGGGATCAATCCAAGAAGAAGATATAACAATTGTAAAATTTATGCACCCTACATAGGAGAATTTTAATACATAAGGCAAATGCTAACAACCATAAAAGGGGAAATCAACAGTAAGACAACAATAGTAGGGGACTTTAATACCCCACTTTCACGAAGGTACAGATCAACCAAAATGAAGATTAAGGAAACACAAACTTTAAGTAACACATTAAGCAAGATGGACTTAATTGGTATTTATAGGACATTCCATCCAAAAACAACAGAATATCCTTCCTTTTCAAGTGCTCATGGAACATTCTCCAGGATAGATCACATCTTTGAACATAAATAAAGCCTTGATAAATTTCAGAAAATTGAAATAGTATCAAGTATCTTTTCTGACCACAACACTATGAGACTAGACATCAATTACAGGAAAAACACTGTAAAAAATACAAATACATGAAGGCTAAATATTACACACCATAAAAGGGGAAATCAACAGTAAGACAACAATAGTAGGGGACTTTAATACCCCACTTTCACGAAGGTACAGATCAACCAAAATGAAGATTAAGGAAACACAAACTTTAAGTAACACATTAAGCAAGATGGACTTAATTGGTATTTATAGGACATTCCATCCAAAAACAACAGAATATCCTTCCTTTTCAAGTGCTCATGGAACATCCTCCAGGATAGATCACATCTTTGAACATAAATAAAGCCTTGATAAATTTCAGAAAATTGAAATAGTATCAAGTATCTTTTCTGACCACAACACTATGAGACTAGACATCAATTACAGGAAAAACACTGTAAAAAATACAAATACATGAAGGCTAAATATTACACTACTAATAACCAAGAGATCACTGAAGAAATCAAAGAGGAAATCAAAAAATACCTAAAAACAAGTGACAATGAAACATGACAACTCAAAACCTATGGGATGCAGCAAAAACAGTTTCAAGAGGGAAGTTTATAGCAATACAATTTTAACTCAAGAAACAAGAAAAATCTCAAATAAACACCCTAACCTTACACCTAAAGCAATTAGAGAAAGAAGAACGAAAAACCCCAATCTAGCAGAAGGAAAAAAATCATAAAGATCAGATCAGAAATAAATGAAAAATAAATGAAGGAAACAATAACACAGATCAAGAAAACTAAAAGCTTGTTTTTTGAGAAGAAAAACAAAATTGATAAACCATTAGCCAGATTCATCAATAAAAAATGGGAGAAAGAAGA
>NC_041217.1:91825761-91826961 GCF_002837175.3 Physeter macrocephalus | reverse complement strand
TACAAAATTAATGCACAGAAATCTCTTGCATTCCTATACACTAATGATAAGAAATCTGAAAGAGAAATTAAGGACACATTGCCATTTACCATTGCAACAAAAAGTTTAAAATACCTAGGAATATACCTACCTAAGGAGCCAAAGACCTGTATGCAGAAAACTATAAGACACTTATGAAAGAAATTAAAGATGATACAAACAGATGGAGAGATATATCGTGTTCTTGGATTGGAAGAATCAACATTGTGAAAATGACTCTACTACCCAAAGCAATCTACAGATTCAGTGCAATCCCTATCAAACTACCAATGGCAGTTTTCACAGAACTAGAACAAAAAGTTCACGATTTGTATGGAAACACAAAAGACCCCAAATAGCCAACGCATTCTTGAGAAAGAAAAACGGAGCTGGAAGAATCAGGCCCCCTGACTTCAGACTATAGTACAAAGCTATAATAATCAAGACATTATGGTACTGGCACAAAAACAGAAATATAGACCAGTGGAACAAGATAGAAAGCCCAGAGATAAACCCATGCACATATGATCACCTTATCTTTGATACAGGAGGCAAAAATATACAATGGAGAAAAGACAACCTCTTCAATAAATGGTACTGGGAAAACTGGACAGATACATGTGAAAGAATGAAATTAGAATGGGAGAAAATATTTGCAAATGAAGCAACTGACAAAGGATTAATCTCCAAAATATACAAGCAGCTCATGCAGCACAATATCAAAAAAACAAACAACCCAATCCAAAAATGGGCAGAAGACCTAAATAGACATTTCTTCAAAGAAGATATACAGATTGACAACAAAAATAGAATCACAGATGTAGAAAACAAACTTATGTTTACCAGGGGGGAAAGCGGGGGGTAGGGATAAGTTGGGAGATTGGGATTGGCATACTGCTATATATAAAATATCAATAGATAACTAATAAGGACCTACTATATAGCACTGGGAACTCTACTCAATACTCTGTAATGAGCATATGGGAACGAATCTAAAAAACAGTAGATATATGTATATATATAACTGATTCACTTTGCTATACAGCAGAAACTAAAAACAACATTGTAGATCAACTATACTCCAATAAAATTTTTTCTTTTTTTTTTTTTGTGGTATGCGGGCCTCCCCCCGCCCGGGCCCTCCCCGTCGCGGAGCACAGGCTCCGGACGCGCAGGCCCAGC
>NC_041217.1:91815290-91825545 GCF_002837175.3 Physeter macrocephalus | reverse complement strand
GCCCAGCCGCTCCGCGGCACGCGGGATCCTCCCAGACCGGGGCGTGAACCCAGCCCCCCTGCATCGGCAGGCGGACGCGCAACCACTGCGCCACCAGGGAAGCCCCTAAAATTTTTTTAAATAGCAAAAAAAAAATAAAGTTCCTTTTGAGGAAATCAATGTTTTAACATATAATATTCTCATATATAATAATCTCTCATGAACCTAATACTTGTAGATTCATCTAAATTTATTTTAAAATTACATACTAAAACACTTGGTTTAATTTCAGATGACAAGATTTTTGATCTGGACACAGTGACTAAATATATAAGTATAAATTAGTTACTTAGTCTTTCTGGGCTTCAATTTCCTCATTGGTAATATCAAGCTAATAATACCTACTTTATAGAATTGGGAAAATTGGATGAGATAGTACTTGTGAGAACAACCAGCACAGAGTCAGACTCATATACAAAGACCAATGCCTAATATTCAGCTTGAAAGCTCTCCCTGATTAATTTCTGTCAGCTCTATATATTGTTGAAATGCATCAACCTTTTTGAAATAGTTTTCTTTCCATTTGTTGATTTCTCCTGGGAAGATATGAAACATATTACTGATCATTTTACAGAATTTGCAGAACCTATTACATTTGTAATTATCTTAATAAAGCTTTGTACCTCACAAACAAATACTGCAATGGCTGGCTTCTACCCAGACTAAATGTTGTAGCTAAACAAACTAAAAACAGTGAGTAAGTTCAATATCAAAGGAAGGAAAATCAAGCTCATAGGTAGGGTATTGTGTAAATACTAAACAAATATAGAAGACAGCTGGATTTAATTAAATCTGAGAGTCCCACTTTGATTTAAAATGCCCCATACAGACTGAGCAGGCTGATTGGATCAATCATGGCTCTTACTTTTGATAAATTTAACTTATCTACAAAGATGCAATTGAAAACAATCAATACAGGTAAAATAGGGGACAATTAACACATAGGTGACCAAAGTTTCATGCTTATACATACAGATATACAATATTATTCACCCTGACAATAAGCTTAAGCCTACAACTTTAATTTACAGCTTGCATATTTTATATATCAATAAAAGGAACATTCACAGCAGACATAAATTTTATCAATAGTAGCAGCAAATCATCTGGGAAACAAACTTGAGGTCCCAAACTCCACTATGATGGACACAAATAGGATTAGCTGTCCATCACCTATTTTTAAGGTCTTTTTTTCCTTTTATCTATACATTTCCTATGGATCCTCTTTGTAAGTAAAAGTTGATCTGCTACTCTCTTCCAGGGAGTGGGGAGTGGGGCATGCATATTCTGACTCAAACTAAGCCACTAGGTGTATCTTTCCTTGAATTTTTCACCGAGAAGCAGAGATAGTTTGGTCATTCTCTCTATGTTGGCTGAGGATGGGTTTGATGGATTAGTCAGATGCTTGGTAACAAAAAAATTCCAAATCTTATTTAACACATTAAAGATATATGTTCACTCACATCAAGGTCATTGTTTTTAAGTGGTTGTGGCTCAGGGAGTAGGCAATTTTCCTATTGCCACATGTAGTATATATTCCTAGAATCTTTCTTCCTTCCTAGGATCTTTCATATGTATAAGACTGCCTTGGTGGCATCTTGCTGATAGCTGGAAGTAAAGTCAGAAAGACTTTAAGTAGATACTCCCATCATTACCTGTCTAAGCCTTTATGTTATATCTGACTTGTGTTCATAGGCCAGTGGTGAGAATCAGCCACATGATCTTACCAAGATATAAGGGAGACTGGACAATGTTTAACAGTGAGGCAGAGAGAAGAAAAGGGTTTGCTGAATATCTAACCCATTTCTACCACAGAACATACAACTTGAATATTCTTAGTGGATATGTTTCCCACAAGGTGTTAAATAAATAAAACTGACATACTGCAAAATCAGGGAACAGTCCAAAAAGACTGCTCTCACTTGGGATAACAATTGCAAGTTCAGGGGTACCCCAAACTATTCTTATGTTTAATAATTTTCTAGAAAGACTTGCAGTGATCACTGAAAGCTGTTATAATCATAGTTAAGGTTTCTTATAGCTAAAAGATAAATTTTACAGTCAGCCAAAGGAAGAGGCAGATAGGGCAACGTCCAGAAAAGTTCCAAATGTAGACCTTCTATGTTTGGAGTCATGGACAGTGTTAGGTCCCTGATATTAATGTATGATAATATGCACAGAATATTGCCAACTAGAGAAGCTTACCTGAATTTTGAGTCTAGAGTCTTTATTGCAACTCAATCACATAAACAAGGTAGACTTCTCAAGTGAGTAATCTCAGCCTCCATTCCTTTAGGAGGTCAAGCTCATACCATGTGAACCAAAGCTTTCACCCTAAAACATATCAGTAGATTATTGCCAGTATCATTCTAAATTACCTTGTTAAAATAACAAAGTGACCCAAGCCCACAGGCAAATAAAATTACTCTAACAAGCACTTTCCAAAGGCTTAGAGATCACCTCCCAGAACCCAAGGGCAAAGGCCAAACCACTCTTTGGGGCAAGTTAAATTCTTTACTATACACATATAAACACAGCTTTAATATTAAAAAGAGAGAGATTAGTGGCAGCATGTAAGCTCCTGTTTCCAAACTTTACTAAAATCCAAATTTCTTTCCACAGTTTATTTCAACCATTCTTTTAAATTGGTAATGCCATACATTCCTTCATTTAGTCATGTTTGCACATCTCAAGCTATATATTGCATGTGTCTTATCTAAGCACTTATGTTTACCAATACACTTTTGTTTCATGGTCATAAAAATAAGTGGTTTCTGTAACACCAGCTCTACCAATTCAAATAATTGGCATGACAACCACAATGATAAGAGAGAAAAAGTAATTTCCAAGGCATGGGAGGTACTGAAGGAAGCAAAAACCTGATTATGAGAAAGCCTTAATACTTCAGGTAAGGAGGGAAGGAGAAAGGTTAGTAACATTTTATAAAGTACCTTCTCTATGGTAGTGATTTTATATAAAATTATTTTATTTAAAATTCACAACAGCCACAGGCTTCTAATACCTTTATTTAACAGAGAGAACATTGACATTATACAAGACCTTGGAAATCTGCATAGGCCATTGAATTAATTTGCAAGCAATGGCAACATATTTCAACAGTGTTCTTGTTGGCTAACAAATCCTGCTATATTGCTATGTAATGTTGCTTTTAAAGAAACATTTACTATCCAGCCTATAACTTTGGGATTATTTTTTCAAAATCATGAAAATAGAAAATATAGAAAAATCATTTTTAATTCCAGGTACAATTAGTAGAACACTTAAATTTGAACAAAATCAACTAAATATATTGAAAATTTGAGAGTGTTTTTCTTTTTTAACAAGGGTAGCATTTATCTCTTAGGATCACCACCAATTTTTTATAATAGATTTGTTTCTCATTTTAATACTGTATAAGTATGAAGTTAATTCTCTTTTCCTCAGTTTTCACATTTGCATAATGGGAATGGTAACAGTGTTATTTGGAAGATTAAATAAATTGAAATATATAAAGCTCTTATAAGAGTTACCAGCATATAATGAGCCTTATATTGTGCTTAATCATTATTATAACTATAATTATATTACTTTTTTTCTATTTTGTATAAATATATCAATAAAATTTCAGAGTCTCTAAAGTTTCCTCTATTTTTTCATGGACATCTTGGCATTTACATTCTAAATTTGCAACTTAAGAGTATTTTCTGACAGCAATCGCTCACAAAGTGTACAAATTCACAAAGACTATTTTGACAAAGAAGTGTCGTATTGTAAAATCAGCAACAATAATGTTTTAAGTAATGGTTTAAATTCTCTATGATCAGTTTGACTTTACATGAAGATATAAACATAAAACTAGGGGAAATTTTTAAAAATATAATAAAATATGAAGCTAATAACAATGAAAAAAATGCCTGAAATAAATAGAACAATTAAACTGTGTAGGAAAGTCAGTAATGTTTGTCTATATTAAGCTAAAGCTTTCTTAATAGCATATAATGGAATGTTAAGAAATAAGACAAAGTTAGTTTAATAAACTTGCAAACATAAAAATAAAAGTCATTAAGATAAAGTTCAAATTTTATGACAGGAATAGACTGAATAAAATAGACTTAATCATATGGTTGATTGAGATATCAGTGGAAGTTGATAGTAAGGGGCAATATAATTTTAAAGTAAATTGTTTATAATAAGTATTAACTTTTTTTTGTTTGTTTTTTGGCTGTGTTGGGTCTTCATTGCTGCGTGCAGACTTTCTCTCTAGTTGAGGTGAGAGGGGGCTACTCTGTTTTGGTGTGCGGGCTTCTCATTGCAGTGGCTTCTCTTGTTGAGGCACTTGGGCTCTAGCGCACATGGGTTTCAGTAGTTGTGGCTTGCGGGCTTTAGAGCACAGGCTCAGTAGTTGTGGCGCACGGGCTTAGTTGCCCCACAGCATGTGGGATCTTCCCAGACCAGGGATCGAATTGTGTCCCCTGCATTGGCAGGCAGATTCTTAACCACTGTACCACCAGGGAAGTCCCCAAGAAAGTGTTAACTTTTAATGAGCTGATCTCTTTTAAGGCACTAAAAATTAAGCTAGATTTGCAGAGTTTTTAATCTATGATTTTCTTTATGCTTCAAAGATATGACTGATATTTAAAATTTTTTTATTATGTAATATATTTTGTATCTAAATAACTCAGAATACTTTAGTATATTTTCATTTATCTCATATTAGTTCTAAAGGGAAGTAAACAACTGTCTGTCATAAAATTATTTAAAAATATTAATGCAAATTGCTTTACTTTGCATACTTAGTTTTCAAAGAATCACATATACTTAATAGAAATTTTATATATCAAATCTGTTACTGCATTTTAACTAAGCTAACAAATAGCTTTTGAGCTCAACTCACCAGGGTATACTGGGGTAGGTCCACTGCTCAACAAAGGGCCCAGTTTGAGTCTTAGTATAGCTAATCAGGATGAAAATCATATTTCAGGGAGTACTGATTTCCTTGGGATTACAGGGCCTGTTCTTAAGAAAACAGTGACTCCAGGGAAACACTGAGAAATATAGAAAATGAGAGTTAAAAGAAATGGATTAGAAAAACTATAAACAAAGTGTCAGAAAGAACAGTCAGCTTCAAAATTATCTGAAAAAAGGACAATTAGGCACAGTAAGATTATTTTGAACATAGAATTAATAAGCAGTAATTTTTTAAAAAAATCACTTAGTACAGTATTGAAGAGTAGAAAAGAAAGTGTTATATATAACATACATATTCCTCTCAAGACTTTAAAAATAGAAGTAATTATTGAGAATTTATTCAATATTACTGTTACTTCCATTACCTTAGGAAAGAATGTTTACCAAGAAGAGCCTTTGTCAGCTGTGCTAGAACTTGGAAGATCAAAAGGAGAATTCCAAAGGCCCACCTCTGATTTCCAGCAGAATTGTTTGGCATAACTGAACCAATCATCTTTTAGCAAGATAGTGACTTTAAAAGACATATATATCAAATTTAAATAAGAAGAGAGGCAAGACCTCCAGGAGGAAGGAGAATATAAAAGAAGAAAAGAAAAGAAGTCCCTTATGTATTTTATTTTTAAAAGTCAGAGTCTATCATTTATAATATTGTTAAGATTTGTCAAAGAAAATTTGCAGCAGACAAGTTAAACAGTCAAGGAAAACATTCAAGACTATTGCAATCTGTGAAAAGAGAAAAAAGATATAAAGAAAGTTTAAACTTCCCATATCAATGTCTGATATATTTTTATAAAAATTGATGAAAGAAGTGATATATTAATGGTTGGGAATATCAAAACTCAACAGATAATTTTTACATAATTTCCTCCATACCATCCTATGCAAACATATAAGTTAAATAATGTCACATTTATTTACACCTATTCATAGCATATGAGTAAGTTGATAGATATTATATGCACTATATTTTACATGTATAATTATAAGCACCCCATTATTAAGGCAGGCAATCTTTATACAAATAATTCCTTTGTTCCAGAAATTGTATTTATACATTGGGTACACTCTGAAATAGTTGAAAACTATTTTATATCAATAATAGAAACGGTAAAATTTCTAAAGACTGCATTTTTACTTATTGAGCAATAAAGAAGGGGGACATCTTATATCGTCATGTCTCGTGAGGCATCTCACAAAGGTTACAGTCTATTTCTGTTATTGAAATTTTGTGGAGATAAATACTTGTGCTCCTTTCAAAGTCCTAGATAGATAAGTATGTCTGTCAAGTTCTAGTCAGAATCTGGGAGAATAAAGCATGACACATTCTTTCAATGTATGCCCTCTATTTTCTTGTCTTTAAGTATTCTTTATGTGAAGCCTGGATGTAAACTGTATAGACATTCTCAACGGCTGACTATAGTCAGATTGCCAGTAACAGAACAATGCAACTATTTCCCCCTCTAACATTTGTACACATTTAGTAAAGCAAGCTCTACTTTCATAACTGTCTGATTCTAGAACAATGGTTCTCAAAATATTGTTTATGACTAATTATATAATAAGCAACTAAGATTAATATTAAAAATGTGGATTCTAGGCCCCCACTGGAGTCTTACTGAATCTTGAGGATAGAGCAAAGGAATTAGAATTTCTCTGTTAAGAAAAAAATTGCAGAGTTTTGTTGTTGTTGTTATTCTATTTATTTATTTAATTAATTTTTTAAGTTAAATTTTGATGACACACAAACTTACACACGTTTCTTGATAATGATTTCTCCAAATAATTTATTACATTTTAACGCCTTCCTATGTCAACTTATCATAGATCCATTATGCATAATGAGTAAAATACTGATTGATACTATTTGTTTCTCCGAGCTAAATGGACACTGGTTTAAAGACTTGTTTTATTAATTGCTCCAGTTGAAAGAGCTCAGATTTTGAAACTCAGAAAAAAATAAAATAAAATCTCAGTTCTTCCCATATCAACTTTGATTTGGGAAATTCACTGAATCTCTTTAAACTTTAATATTCTTATTTTTGAAGTGGAAATTATATACCATAAATTGGACTCGTAATAGCATACTAAATAAATAGCAGAGACTGTCATACATAACAGATACATATTAATAACTCACTATTTTTATTCACTGAGGAGTGAAAATTGTCCTTGTTCTTCTAGATTTCATGATTAATGGTAGAGTTTAGGGAAGGACACAGAGAGTTACACACCAAGCTATACTATATTAAAAGAAGCTGTTGAGTTGCTGCTATAAAATTTCATGGGCTCATAGAGTGGAAGTGGAGTGATAACAATATATTTTATGTAAGTCACATATGATGTAACAATTAAATTTGATATTTGAGCCAGGCATCAGAGCCTTGATAGACATGAACAATGGAGAAGGATGAAGGTGATAAAGAACAGCATAAACTAAGCCAGAAGAGGTGAACAAATACATTATGCTTAAGAAGAAAGCTAAGTAGTTCAGTGTAACTGGAAGAAAAAGACATGTTAGGGAGTGGTAGAAAACATTAAAAAGAATATAACATCCTAGGGATTTTTAGCTTAAAATAGTGTAGGATTTTTTTTTAATGATTTTATGCATGGAAGCTTCCAAATCTTAGCAGTGTTTGAGAATTACAACTCTGGTGGCAGTGGGAAAGATGATATACAGTAGGAAAGATCTAACGCAAATATGTACCCTGAAACAGAATTCTGGATACCTCCCTTATTTTTAGCCCCACACCCATATTTCAGCTGATTTTAACGTTTAAATAAATCCAGCATCTTTGCAATCTATTCTTCTTAACCAGTCCTACCAACTGAATATAAGTAAACATAAGTCATCTGAATGTAAACCAACTGGATATAGGCCTATTAAAATTAGAATTAGAATCAAGATTAAATTTAGCCTACTTTTACGCATTAGCCTTCTAATGGATATCTGCATCTACTCTTCCTGTCTCTAAGCATTCCTGCACTGCATCTGGTTGACTATTTGTAATATAAAATAAACATATCTCACACTCATACTCACCTACACACCAACAGCCACACATCCACAATAAACATCTATTTTAAAATCACTCGAGGTGAGGGGAAGATGGCGGAAGAGTAAGACGCGAGGACCACCTTCCTCCCCATAGATACATCAGAAATACATCTACACGTGGAACTGCTCCTATAGAACACCCACTGAACGCTGGCAGAAGACCTCAGACCTCCCAAAAGGCAAGAAACTTCCCATGTACCTGGGTAGTGCAAAAGAAAAAGAAAAAACAGAGACAAAAGAATAAGGACGGAACCTGCACCTCGGGGAGGGATCTGTGAAGGAGGAAATGTTTCCACACACTAGAAGCTCCTTCATGGGCGGAGACTGCGGGTGGCAGGGGGTAAGCTTTGGAGTCGCGGAGGAGAGCACACCAACAGTGGTGTTGAGGGCAAAGTGGAGAGATTCCCGCACGGAGGATCGGTGCCGACCAGCACTCACCAGCCCGAGAGGCTTGTCTGCTCACCCGTTGGGACAGGCGGTGTCTGGGAGCTGAGGCTCGGGCTTCGGTCGGAGGTTGAATCGCAGGGAGAGGACTGGGGTTGGCTGTGTGAACACAGCCGGAAGGGGTTAGTGCACCACGGCTAGCCGGGAAGGAGTCCGGGAAAGAGTCTGGAGCTGCCAAATAAGCAAGAGACTTTTTCTTGCCTCTTTGTTTCCTGGTGCACGAGGAGAGGGGATTAAGAGAGCTGCTTAAAGGAGCTCCAGAGTCGGGCGGGAGCCACGGCTATCAGCGCGGACCACAGAGACGGGCATGAGACGCTAAGGCTGCTGCCGCTGCCACGAAAAAGCCTGTGTGCAAGAACAGGTCACTATCCACACCTCCCCTCCCAGGAGCCTGTGCAGCCCGCCACTGCCAGGGTCCCGGGATCCAGGGACAACTTCCCCGGGAGAACGCACGGGAGGCCCGGACCACAGAGACGGGCCTGAGACGCGAAGGCTGCCGCCGCCGCCACGAAAAAGCCTGTGTGCGAGAACAGGTCACTATCCACACCTCCCCTCCCAGGAGCCTGTGCAGCCCGCCACTGCCAGGGTCCCGGGATCCAGGGACAACTTCCCCGGGAGAACGCACGGGAGGCCTCAAGCTGGTGCAACATCACGCCGGCCTCTGCCGATGCAGGCTCTCCCCACATCCGTACCCCTCCCTCCCCCCGGCCTGAGTGAGCCAGGTCCCCCGAAGCAGCTGCTCCTTTAACCCCGTCCTGTCTGAGTGAAGAACAGACGCCCTCAGGCAACCTACACGCAGAGACAGGGCCAAATCCAAAGCTGAACCCCAGGAGATGTGCGAACAAAGATGAGAAAGGGAAATTTCTCCCAGCAGCCTAAGGAGCAGTGGATTAAATCTCCACAATCAACTTGATGTACCCTGCATTGGTGGAAATTCTGAATAGACAACGAATCATCCCAAATTGAGGAGGTGGACTTTGAGAGCAAGATATATTATTTTTTGCCCTTTTCCTCTTTTTCGGAGTGTGTATGTGTATGCTTCTGTGGGAGATTTCATCTGTATTGCTTTGTTTTCACCATTTGTCCTAGGGTTCTGTCCGTCTGTTTTTTTGTTGTTGTTGTTTTTTACTTAAAAACATTTTTCTTTCTTAATAATTATTTTTTATTTTAATAACTTTATTTTATTTTATCTTTATTTTATTTTATTCTTTCTTTCTTTCTTTCTACTTTTACTCCCTTTTATTCTGAGCCATGTGGATGAAAGGTTCTTGGTGCTGCAGCCAGGAGTCAGTGCTGTGCCTCTGAGGTTGGAGAGCCAACTTCAGGACACTGGTCCATAAGAGACCTCCAGCTCCACGTAATATCAAATGGTGAAAATCTCCCAGAGATCTCCATCTCAACACCAGCACCCAGCTTCACTCAACAACCAGCAAGCAACAGTGCTGGACCCTATGCCAAACAATTAGCAAGACAGGAACACAAACCCACCCATTAGCAGAGAAGCTGCCTAAAAATATAATAAGGCCACAGACATGCCAAAACAGAGCAACAGATGTGGACCTGCCCACCAGAAAGACAAGATCCAGCCTCATCCACCAGAACACAGGCACTAGTCCCCTCAACCAGGAAGCCTACACAACCCACTGAACCAACTTTAGCCACTGGGGACGGACACCAAAAACAACGGGAACTACAAACCTGCAGCCTGCAAAAAGGAGACTCCAAACACAGTAAGAGAAGCACAATGAG
>NC_041217.1:91800754-91814342 GCF_002837175.3 Physeter macrocephalus | reverse complement strand
TAAGGAAACACAAGCTTTAAATGATACATTAAATGAGATGGACTTAATTGATATTTATAGGACATTCCATACAAAAACAAAAGAATACATATTTTTCTCAAGTGCTCATGGAACATTCTCCAGGATAAATCATATCTTGGGTCACAAATCAAGCCTTGGTAAATTTAAGAAAATTGAAATTGTATCAAGTATCTTTTCTGACCACAATGCTATGAGACTACAAATCAATTACAGAAAATGTTCTATAAAAAATACAAACACATGGAGGGTAAACAATACACTACTTAATAACGAAGTGATCCTTGAAGAAATCGAGGAGGAAATCAAAAGATACCTAGAAACGAATGACAATGGAGACATGACGACCCAAAACCTATGGGATGCAGCAAAAGCAGTTCTAAGAGGGAAGTTTATAGCAATACAATCTTAACTTAAGTAACAGGAAACATCTCGAATAAAAAACCTAACCTTGCACCTAACGCAATTAGAGAAAGAAGAACAAAAAAACCCCAAATTTAGCAGAAGGAAAGAAATCATAAAGATCAGATCAGAAATAAAAGAGAAAGAAATGAAGGAAATGATAGCAAAGGTCAATAAAACTAAAAGCTGGTTCTTTGAGAAGTTAAACAAAATTGATAAACCATTAGCCAGACTCATCAAGAAAAAAAGGGAGAAGACTCAAATCAATAGAATTAGAAATGAAAAAGGAGAAGTAACAACTGACACTGCAGAAATACAAAAGATCATGAGAGATTACTGCAAGCAAGTCTATGCCAATAAAATGGAAAATGTGGAAGAAATGGACAAATGCTTAGAAATGCACAACCTGCCAAGACTGAGTCAGGAAGAAATAAAAAATATGAACAGACCAATCAAAGCACTGAAATTGAAACTGTGATTAAAAATCTTCCAAACAACAAAAGCCCAGGACCAGATGGCTTCACAGGTGAATTCTATCAAACATTTAGAGAAGAGCTAACACCTATCCTTCTCAAACTCTTCCAAAATATAGCAGAGGGAGGAACACTTCCAAACTCATTCTACAAAGCCACCATCACCCTGATACAAAAACCAGACAAAGATGTCACAAAGAAAGAAGACTACAGGCCAATATCACTGATGAACATAAATGCAAAAATCCTCAACAAAATACTAGCAAACAAAATCCAACAGCACATTAAAAGGATCATACACCATGATCAAGTGGGGTTTATTCCAGGAATGCAAGGATTCTTCAATATATGCAAATCAATCAACATGATACACCATATCAACAAACTGAAGGAGAAAAACCATATGATCATCTCAATAGATGCAGAGAAAGCTTTCAACAATATCCAACACCCATTTATGATAAAAGACACTGCAAAAGTAGGCATAGAGGGAATTTTCCTCAACATAATAAAGGTCATATATGACAAACCCACAGTTACCATCGTCCTCAATGGTGAAAAACTGAAACCAATCAGAGAAGAAAAAGAAATAAACGGAATCCAAATCAGAAAAGAAGAAGTAAAGCTGTCACTGTTTGCAGATGATATGATACTATACATAGAGAATCCTAAAGATGCTACCAGAAGACTACTAGAGCTAATAAATGAATTTGGTAAAGTAACAGGATACAAAATTAATGCAGAGAAATCTCTTGGATTCCTATACACTACACAGATTCAATACAATCCCTATCAAACTACCAATGGCAGTTTTCACAAAACTAGAACAAAAAATTTCGCAATTTATATGGAAACACAAAAGACCCTGAATACCCAACTGAATACCCAAAGCAATCTTGAGAACGAAAAATGAAGCTGGAGGAAGCAGGCTCTGACCAATAAAAGCCCTCCCGTTTCCCTTTGTGTCTGGGCCAGTGCGTCACCGTGCAAAGCCGTCCGCAACTGTGGGCCCCCGTCAGGGCTCAGCTCTGGCCTGTGATTCGTAGCTAGAGCAGGGGTTTTTCTGGGCTCAGGAAAGGAAAGCTAAGTTCACAGCCAACTCGGAGGCAGCAGCCGTCCCAGCTGGCCTCCTCTGTAGGTCAAGAGAGAGTCTGAAAATCAGCAGATGACACTACAAATATGGTGGAGTAAGGAGGTCATTATTCACAGCACCAGGATCTCGGATTTAAATGAGTCCTTTATTCCCCTAGGGCATTAAAAACATTACTTGATTTACAAAAGGGAGAGCTGCATTGTAGTTTTCCAGGAACTTGAAGTTTGCAGAGAGTAAGTTACATACAGGGAGTCCATGTAGACAGTACATGCTCAACAAATGTGAACTGTTATTACATCAAACATTTGCTGAGGACTTTATGCTTGCTGCTGGTAGGACATGGGTTTGACTCCGAGCTTCCTGATGTCCAATGGAAAACAGCAAACATTATCAATTTCACAATTTCCCAGTGTCTACAAGTGCGTGTACAATACTACCAGGATGAGTGCAACCATTACTGGTACTGATATCAGAGAGAAATATTTCCCACAGGTCCTCATAGGACAGACATTGATTGCATAATATGAAGAAAAGGGTGTTCAGGAATAGCCCTGCAGGAAGACTCAGGGGCCATCTTCCTGAAGTTGCTGTAGCCCTTGCTTATCAGTACCCGACGGCAGAGAAGCCGTTGCTACTCTCCTTTCTGAGATGCCAGAGCAGCAGCTAAAAAGAAACAAAATTGAGTTATTTGTAGTGAGGTGGATGGACCTGGAGTCTGTCATACATAGTGAAGTAAGTCAGAAAGAGAAAAACAAATACCGTATGCTAACACATATATATGGAATCTAAGAAAAAAAAAAGGTCATGAAGAACCTAGAGTTAGGACGGGAATGGAGACACAGACCTACTAGAGAATGGACTTGAGGATGTGTGTAGGGGGAAGGGTAGGCTGTGACAAAGTGAGATAATAGCATGGACATATATACACTACTAAACGTAGAATAGATAGCTAGTGGGAAGCAGCTGCATAGCACAGGGAGAACAGCTCGGTTCTTTGTGACCACCTAGAGGGGTGGGATAGGGAGGGTGGGAGGGAGGGAGATGCTAGAGGGAAGAGATATGGGAACATGTGTATATGTATAACTGATTCACTTTGTTATAAAGCAGAAACTAACACACCATTGTAAAACAATTATACTCCAATAAAGATGTTAAAAAATAAAATAAAAAATAAATCACTCACGGGTTCCCATTGCTCTTTAATTTGGTCTAAAGACATTTAAATGAATTGACCCCTATGTAACTTTTCAGCCCTATCTTCTTGTCTTCAATGATCTGAAGGATTTTTCCTTCATTTCTCTCTTCTGCTTTCTCTTGAGTTATACTATCCTCTTCTCCATGCTCTAGCTTCTCCAACTTTTTCATTTCCTGAGTACCATCCATCCTTCTACAATACGGTATTTATAGCTATAATATTCCTTTTGCCAAGGACTGTTTTTCATCTCCTAACCTAATTGACTTCACTTTTATCACTCATATGTAAGCTAAATTTTCACTTTTTCAGAGAAGGCCTTGTTGCCCTCATTATGTCAAATGCGTCATTATAAAATTTAATATCAACATATATCCCTTCTTTGTAGTACATTGTTTATTGTGATTTCCCATTTGTGTATGAAATCCATCACCTATACTAAACTATAAACTGTATGAGAGTTACTTTTAATTACCTTTGTATAGCAGGACTAGCATGGTGACTGACTCACAGTAGGTATTAATAAAAAATCATTGAATTAAAGTTTGAATAGTTGATAGAAAGTAGGAAGTAAATTAGGAAATCATTTTGTGTTCCAGGACAGAAAAACATTATGATCTAAACAAGAGTTTTTCAATGAAAGTAAGTGGAAAATATGGATAAATAAAATAAAATCCATAGGTCTTAGTAGTTGATCAGATATCAAGTGTGGGCAAATTACTGTTGCCATTTCTTTTGGTTTTTTTCTCATTTTTTTTCTTTGATTCCTACAAATTCCTAAAGTTACTGGAGACACTCTCATAATGTGAACCTAGCCACTGTAAGTCTTAATGTCAAATCACATTTAACCTTCAGTGATGACCAACAGTGCCTCTGTATATTCCTAGTTCTATTTAACTCAGTAGATTTTCCAAATGTTTTCCTTTTTCCTGTAACTCTCTCAAAACCATCTCCTTCCACTTCATGGAAACAAACCACATCAACATTTCCATCTACCATTTTCAATCATTTTAAGTACCATCTAAACTTTATCCTACCTTTCCTTAGGGAAAAGACTATTCTCCATCCTCTAAGAGGGGAGTTGTAGTGCTTAGAGGTAAAATATGGAAGAACAATGGCTGAGAACACAGTTCTGAGGAGACAGTATGATAACTGTAGGATGACTGCAAGGTCAAGATATAAGGCAGAAAGAACAGGTGGGTGGTTATTATACTCTTTCTGGAGTAAATGAGGCCTGAACCAATCAAGTGCCTGAGATAATAAAGAGAAGGAAAAGATATTAAATCCACTGAAAGAGAGAATTTATAAGACCTGATCACAAGATCAGGTCCAAGGTATAAAAATATGGAAGTTAGGAATGACTTTGAATATGAGTTATTTTCTTTGTAAGGAGAAAATTCTGCTGCCTAAGAACCTTACCAATGGACCTTTCATAATGCTGCCCATCCCTGGTTCTATTATCTCTCCTACCAAATATGGTCCACCTATAGTCTTTACTCCAACCAGAATGAAGTATGCCATACTCTTCTGTGTGTTCAAAAATGTTATTACTTCTGCTTGTAAATCCTCCTTATTTTTTCTTACCCCCATCTCTTCCATAAACTTAATATATTACTTTATTGGGAAGATTTACCTGAATCAATTTTGATATAAATATTACTCTACTTTTTAAAAAATTAATTAATTTATTTATTTTTGGCTGCATTGGGTCTTCGTTGCTGCACACGGGCTCTCTCTAGTTGTGGTGAGTGGGGCCACTCCTCACTGCAGTGCACGGGCTTCTCATTGTGGTGGCTTCTCTTTGTTGCAGAGCATGGGCTCTAGGCACAGTGGCTTCAGTAGTTCTGGCACGTGGGCTCAGTAGTTGTGGCTCGCATGCTCTAGAGCGCAGGCTCAGTAGTTGTGGTACACAGGCTTAGTTGCTCTGCAGCATGTGGGATTTTCCAGGACCAGGGATCGAACCCGTGTCCCCTGCATTGGCAGGTAGATTCTTAACCACTGTGCCACCAGGGAAGTCTCTATTACTCTACTTTTATAATGTCTGTTAACCACCAATATAATAGTCCTTATCACATTAAAATCTAATCACTGACAGCAATTCTCTGCTGCCATTGTAAAAGATACTTTTTTTAAACTTCATTTTGTCAATGTATGCCACACTGTAGGCACATAAAAATGATTGTGAAATGGTTGAATAATATGGAAACAATGCAATGAATATGTTTAAGAATGACTATACAAGACACGATGTATTTTTAAACACAAAGGGTTAGAAATAAAGTGTTGCTAAGCAAGCAATATTTGGAGTTAGAATACATTTATGAATGAGCCAATGGAAGCAGGTGTTGAATGTTATGATAGCATGTGAAATATGAATGTTCCTTTAAAAAAAGAGGCAAAATTTTTTAAATGGCCCATGCTTATTCTTTATAGAATATTACACAGAAACAAGTAAAGTTAATGTTTATGTTGGAAGGTGAGTCTGATCTCTGAGCATAGAGAGTTTTCACATTAGATATAAGGTTGGATCCTTCATTTATTAATGTGTCCATTCAATAGGTACCTGTCACATGACTGATTCTGTGCTAGGTAATGGAATATATATTTATAAACAGAACTAGATCCAGTCCTTCTTCTTCAAGCTGCTTTCATCATAGTGAAGAGTAAGATAGAAATCTAATACCCACAAAAATAAATAGAAATACAGAATATGATACATGTGTGGAGCTAGAGGTATCACTATATTGTACACCTGAAATTAATATAATATTGAAAGTCAACTATACTTCAATACAAAATTAAAGGAAAAATTAATAAATGACATACTTAAAAGGAAAAAGCAGATAGATAAGCATTATAAATAAAGTGTATAGTGATATAAGACTATGGAAAAAGATAACACAAGGATAGGGGAGTTTTAACAGACAGTGACATAGGGTTGAGATCTTTAAAAAAATTATAAAAATCATTCTTATAAAAACAACAGATAGGACTATAGAGAAGTGAGATGATGTCAAAAAAGATAGCTTACCTTGTTTACAAATTTCCAAATTAGACCATGGCAGCTTGTTATAGTATAATAATATTATAGTAAAAGAGATTTATGTTCCTTGATTTTTATCTTTTTTTTAAGTTGCTTAAAAATAATTTATAGCATCTTTGATCAAAAGATCATAACACTCCAAAATTAACTCCAGAGCCAACTGTCAGATAATGATTCAAAGCTTAAATATAGGCTTTGCTCAAAACATCATGTGATATTCTTTCTATACAATTTCTTATAATGCTACTTCTTATAAGAAAGTTATAGATTTACTTTCTGTATATAGTTTTATAATAAAGGTAAAAAATTCTCTTGAACTTCTCAAAAACATATCAAATTATGGAATTAATTTGTATCAGGGACTTTTAAATTCAAACTCACTACCTTGCTATGTGGCATTCATAGGTCTCAAAAATTATACCAAATGCTGGGTTTGACTTTTTACAAGCAACCACAAAACTAGGAAAAACTCAATAATAAATTGTAGGTAAGAGAAAAGGGAAGGACACAATAAAATACTCCTTTTTTGGTTTACTGTCAAAAAGCAATTTTCAAATTTTATTTATAAAATATCACAGTCATCCAATGAGGCACCTTTTCACAGTGTATTGGATTTGATAGCATCATGCTCCTGAAAAGAAGAAAAAGGGCAATTCTTGCACCCGAAGGTGACCTTTATTACATCTTTTTCTAAGTGACTTCTCCCAAGATTGTCAGTCCAAAAAGAAAAAAATTTAGGAGGCAATACCTGGCAGAGTTGTGCTCTTTTTCTTTGTTTTCCTACACTAAATAATATTGATCTCTAACATTCATCTAATTGATTTTTTTAAATGATATGCAAAGAAAAGTAATTCTCAAGTGTTCTTTCTGTCATGGTGACTAATCAGTTTTTCTGTGTCTTGTATTTTACAGCTTGGAGAAATGCTGTGCCAGTGATAATTTTCATTAGCACATTCAGCACATGTCAAATATTCCACATTAATGGCCAAATAACCCTTATAAATGGGAAGAGTTCCACTGAGTAACTTAATAAGAAACAATAATCAATGAGAAAAACAGTATATAAGTATATGTTTACTTTTGTAAAACGAGTTTCTCCTGAATAGAAAATGCAAGTGTAAATTTTTCTGATAAGAGGAACTTACCCAGTAAATACTTAATTTTGATCCTTTGTATTTATTTATATTAGTCACTTTATGTGTTTTAAAATTTGACTATAAAATCTCAGGTTGTGAAGTAACTATAACGCTTTCACTGGGTAAGAGTAATAGAGGCTTTTGTATAATGTAGATGTAATTGGAGAAGGGGCAGTCTGAGAGTCGTCCTAAAAATATCCAGAGTCAGTTTTTAGATGCATGATGAGTCTTTACAAAGATCATTACTTATTTTCAAATAAAATGTTTCAGGAGGATAGGTGGGGCATTGGAAATTAAGTGCAGTACTCCAAGTGTGATAAATCATTTTAGCAAAAAATTCTTGAGAATTCTATCGATTGTAATTTGGTTATTTTAAATCCCAATGCACACAAATGAACCAGAATGTGTAGGAAAAGTAAAATTGGAAAAATGACAAATGAAAAGATTTTACATATTAAATGATATAAACTCAGTGTCATTAAAAATCCTCACTATACTTGTTTTAAAGATTTGCTTTCTGCTTTATGGACTTGACTGACATCTACACACCTAAGAGTGCTCTTCACTAATGAAATGCATGATGGACCATGAACCTCAGTCAAGACAGTTGTGTCAGTTCATTTTTTGCTACACCCAGTTCCCCAAACACAGATAAAGAATTAATAAAATGTGAAGAAAGACATATTTACTTAAACAAAGAAAAGTGACCTAAATGGACCAGAAACATGAAAACAAAGCAAACTAAAATCATAGATCTTTATGGATTCAAGTCCTGAATGAGGTTAATGCTTCAGATAAGGGGAATTAAAATTCCCCCACTTAAGGCAGGGGAATCAACAGATCTTCTTCATAATCCCAGTAATGAAAGGAACTTGAAAAGAAGCCTAGCTGCTGAATTTTAGCTTGGTTAATTCTTCCAAAATTGGAAAATTATTCAGACACTATTTGAGGAAACACAATTTGAAATTAAAAACATTTTTGTGCATGTTTTGTGATATCAAACATAGAACATATCACAGTAGTTTGAAAACACATTTTATACATCATAGTTCTGTGTTGGGGGTCTAGAGGCCTAGTGGAAGTAATTGTGTAAACGTTAGAATGATTTTTCAGAATAGTGAGAAGACAGAGAAACAGAAAAGATTGAAAAGTTGGATTAAAATATATAAATAATGAAGAAAACCTCTAGCAAGAAGTAACATATTTATGGAAATATAAATTAAAGTTCAAAAGGCAACATGATAATTTTGCAGATTATAAGGCTTGCATTTCAAAGCCAAGATCATATACAGTCCAATATTTAAAGTCATTGATAAAAATCACAAAGTTTGTGAATAATATAAATTTTTAAATGGCACTTTTAGTACTAATCACAACTACTTAGAATATGGGATAGAAAGTGTGAGTATATATATATATATATATATATATGTTACTTTAAGCAAAAAATAGTCTTAAAATTAACTCAATAATAAATCTTCAGATGCATGTAAAATCTATATGGAGAAAATTTTAAAATAAATTTAAAAGTATAATAAAGTATTTAAAATGGAGATAGAAGTCATGTATATAACTTGGGCTAGGATGGAGTAACAGGAATAACATTTTCCCTGTCACATAAAACAAGAGAAAAACTAGATAAAATATATTAAGTGATAACTTTCAAGGCATTGGGTTTTAGGCATTTTAGAACAATAATACTGAAAATGAAACAAGCTGGATGAGCCCAAGACTGCTCTAAAGAGATAGATTTCAATAGATCTGCAGAAGATATCCTTGAGTTTTGTGCTAAGTAGTGATCAGTGCATGTTTGTGAGGTTGTGGAAAGACCCCCTCAAAATGATTAGATGTTACATTTCTCAGGATTAGCATAGGGCCAGGAAAAGTTCCTGTTCCCAACAGCAGAGAGAGAGGGAGAGAGAAGGACACAGAGAGAGACAAAGACAGAGAGAGAGAGAGAAACCTTGTTCACAGGACATCAAGAAGCTTACTCAGAATGGTTTTGTCTTAGTGGTGGGTAAAAATTAGCCTTAAACAAAATGTTTCTCTGGTCCTGCCTAACAAAGCTTAAATAAATAAAATAAATCAGAATGCAAAATATATTCAGGGGCTTCCCTGGTGGCACAGTGGCTGGGGGTCTGCCTGCCAATGCAGGGGACATGGGTTCGGGCCCTGGTCTGGGAGGATCCCACGTGCCAGGCAGCAACTGGGCCCGTGAGCCACGGCTACTGGGCCTGTGCCTCTGGAGCCTATGCTCCGCAATGGGGGAGGCCGTGACAGTGAGAGGCCCATGCACCGCAATGGGGAGTGGCCCCTGCTCGCCGCGGCTGGAGAAAGCCCTTGCACAGAAACGGGGACCCAACACAGCCAAAAATTAATAAATAAATTAATTAATTAAAAAAATATTCAGAAGTCAACAAGGTTACCAAAAAATTCATGAAGTTTGACATTTAATCAAAAATTTCCAGGAATGCAAAAAGTAGAAAAATATATACAGAGGAGAAAAGTAAATCATTACTTATCAATAAATGACACAGTTGATAGACTTATTAAACAAGGTCATTTAAAAAGTTATTATAACTGTATTTCACATAGTCAAGAAGATAGATGAAAGATTGAGCATGCAAAGTTAGAGACACTGAAGATATAAAACTACCCACAACAAACATCTAGAGATAAAATCTATAATGTCTGCAGAAGGAAAACTTGCAGAATGAAATTAATAGCAGAAGAGACATTGCAAAAGGAAAAATTAATGAACTTCAAGACATAGCAGTAAATACTATGCAAAGTGAAATATGTAGGGAATGTCTGAAAATAAAATGAGTAAAGCATCAGTGAGATTTGGGACAACTTCTAACAGCCTAACATAAAAATAATGAGAGTCTCTGAGAGAGTAATGGGGTGTGGGGAAGAGAAATATACAAATAAATAATGGCTAGTATTAACCAGTTTGATAAAAACTCTGAACCTACATCAATACCAAAAACTAGAAATGTCAGAAAAACTATACCTATACATACTATAAATAAGTGGCTTAAAATTAGTAATAAAGAGAAATTCTTAAAAGGAGGACAATAAACAAAACACATTAGGCACAGAAGAACAAAGATAAATATGACAGCATATTTCTCATTGGCAACAATACAAGTCAGAGAACAATGATGCAATTATCTTTAAAATACTAATGAAGAAAAAAATCTGTCAATCTAGAATCTGCGCCAACAAAAATATCATTCAAAAGTAAATTAATTTTTATACAGACAATACCTGAAAAAATTCATAAGCGGGAGACCTGCACTATGAGAGTTGTTAAAGGCAGTTCTTCAGCTGGAAGAAGAATAATACCCAATGGAAATATGGATTTATTCAAAGGGATAAAGGAAATAAAAGCACTGGAAATGTAAATACATGAAAAAATAATATTTTCTTATTATATAAAAGATAATGGACTATTTAGATTAAAAACAGTTACAATGAATTGCAGGGTTTATAAAATATATAGACAAATTACATGAACAGAGAAGGAACCACTATTTGTCTTACAAGGATCATCCTTGTAAGAATAATTTAAATACTAACAGGTCATTGAATATTTGTTGAATGAGTTGGCATTATCGTCTAAGTATATCCCCTTATAGTTTCTTAATTTCCTAAAGCTAATTAATAATCCTATAAATTATTTATTTTGATAATCTCTTACCTGCATTCTTGTTCTATATTTCCTTTTACAACATTGTAGTCTTGGCTCTGGATAACTTTACACACTCTCCACTAGTCTACTGTAAATTTGCCATAACAAGCCCCTTATATTGTGGTATGCTAGCACATGCTTAGCAACCAGCTTTCTGAAAAGAAAATGCTCAAATTTAAGCCTCTGCCAATATCTGTTGGGTAAATAATCCCACCATAGCTCATTTCAAGCTACCAGTGTAAAATCACTAAATGACTTAAGAAAAGATACTAGAAAATGTCTCTTGACAGCTCCAAAACACCACTACTTTATCCATCTTGTATAATATTGCTAGACAAATTCCATCATCTCTTTCACTTGGATACATACTCTTTCCTATAACAGCATGTGGGTATCTAAGTAACTTGCCTGAATAATTGCTGGTCTATAGGGCAAATGGAAAACCTTGCAAATGAAAGTACTATATTCTTCCAACAAGATGGGTCTATTTCTGAGATGTGGCAAATAGCAGACTTATCTGTGACATGCAAGACAGTGTTATGAAGCAGAATGAGCCCAGATTCTGGAGACAGGGTTAGATTTAAATTTGGATTCTCCCTCTTCTTTGAATCTGTTTCTTCATCTGTAAAATAACAACAATAATAATTCCTAACTTATAATTTTACCATAAAAACTAGTTGTTGAAGGTAAATTTGATTCTATCTTGTATTATAAAGAGCACATGCTGAAAGGATACCCATAACAGCAGGTAAAACTCTGTCTTGAGATACATCTGACATTGCTAGGGACTAGTCATAATGGTCCAATCTAATTGAAAATAGAGGAGTGTGAGGGAGTTATATATTCCTTTTTTGTCGGGGGGAGTTATATATTCTGATAGGCAGGCAGGTTATATATTGTGATATATATTGTGACAGGATCACAAGGTGATTAGAAAAAAAAAAACAAACAACTCAGAAATATTTTCTTTCTGCAAGTCAGCATTTGAGAGTGCTGTTAGGAGATAGACATACACATTTGCTGGGCTAGATTTCTAGAGAAGAGCTCCAGACAGAAATATACATGGATAAAAATAAGAAAAGTAGAATATCTGCAGACCATGAATTATTAGATCATTTACTAAGACAAAAACTAATTTATATATACCAAACAACAAATTCATTATCAAAACTAAAGATAACATGGGGAAACCCAAATATCAGAAAAATAACAAAGACGTGTAATAGGGAAGAACAAATCTGACTCCATATTAGATCTGTTTCTTTTACTTTAGCTTTTGCTTTCTGCTGCATTTGTTACAAGTTAATCACTAAAGGAATGTTGCCTATAGCAACATAATGTTGCCTATATTCATACATAATGTTGCCTACATGCATACATAATGGTCCATTTCAGGGAACCCTGCCCCCTCTGCCTGAACTTTAAACTAAAATACCTTCGTACAGCTCACAGGGAAACATCCTGACCCTGTCCACCTGTGAATGGCTGCAGGAAAGAAGAAATTAACACATCCTTCCCCAGTGTGGCAAAACCAGGAAATAGTTGCAAAACTTAATAGCCTTTTTTACTTTACCTCAGCACCTCCCCCTCTCTCTGTTCTATAAAAGAAACTAGCATCCTGGTAAGATGGTTCTCTCAGACTCTAGCCCATTTTCTCAGACCCGGCTTTCCAAATAGAGTTGTTATTCCTTGCCGCAATACCTCGACTCCTAATTTATTGGTCTCTTGTGCAGTGAGCAGAATGAGCTTGGACTCGATAACACTGGGACAGTTATTGTAAATTTGTCTATCAGCTAAGTTAGAAATTGTAGGCCCAGAGCCCCTGTGTGTCCTTCTGCCCATCTTACAATGTAGACTCAGGCAAGACTGAGCCTGAAACCATTCAATCAAGTGGTTGCAGATTTAAGAAAAATAAGAAGAAGTGATCATAAACTTCAGTCTGTGACTTTCTAGAATTGGGTTATCTGTTCCAACTATATCTATCTATTTCTAGTTCCCTGTATAAATCCAGAGATAGGATTTCCCCCTCTCCTTCATCTATTCATTTCTTACTCCCAAGTCAAGGCCCAACTTAAGTATCACCTTGTCCATGAAACCGGATATGTCACTGCACATTGATTTCTCCCTTCCCAAGATTTCTTTTGTGATATCTCATAGTATTGGCATGATATATTATACATTTTCATATGTGTTAATACTCTTCCAATCTATCTTATAATTTCATTCATAGTAATGTACATATACATTATATTTGTTTAAACAACTACAGAGGAGGGAAAAAATTTTAAATTAAATAAGTGAGTTGTTTTTTTTTTTTTAACCTTTATTGGAGTATAATTGCTTTACAATGGTGTGTTAGTTTCTGATTTATAACAAAGTGTATCAGCTATACATATACATATATCCCCATATCTCCTCTCTTTTGCATCTCCCTCCCATCCTCCCTATCCCACCCCTCTAGGTGGTCACAAAACACTGAGCTGATCTCCCTGTGCTATGCAGCTGCTTCCCACTAGCTATCTATTTTACATTTGGTA
>NC_041217.1:91750042-91800259 GCF_002837175.3 Physeter macrocephalus | reverse complement strand
GAACATTGTGGTACATGACTCTTTTTGAATTATGGTTTTCTCAGAGTATATGCCCAGTAGTGGGATTGCTGGGTATGGCAGTTCTATTTTTAGTTTTTAAGGAACCTCCACACTGTTCTCCATAGTGTCTGTATCAATTTACATTCCCACCAATAGTGCAAGAGTGTTCCCTTTTCTCCACACTCTCTCCAGCATTTATTGTTTGTAGATTTTTTGATGATGGCCCATTCTGACTGGTGTGAGGTGATACCTCCTTGTAGTTTTGATTTGCATTTCTCTAATGATTAGTGATGTTGAGCATCCTTTCATGGGTTTGTTGGCAATCTGTATATCTTCTTTGGAGAAATGTCGATTTAGGTCTTCTGCCCATTTTTGGATTGGGTTGTTTGTTTTTTGATATTGAGCTGCATGAGCTGCTTGTAAATTTTGGAGATTAATCCTTTGCCAGTTGCTTCATTTGCAAATATTTTCTCCCATTCTGAGTAAATAGGTGAGTTTTAATTTAAGCCCTTCCCTCTTATCCTACTTATTCTATGAGGGCTTATGATTATAATCATCTTTGTCTGGAAGATGCTTCTGGAAATATGCTATAGGAAATTAACAAGTAATATAATGTAAATTCATCTGTCCTGTAAAATTTGAAATATCTATCTTTCTCTCTATCTGTCTATCTACTATGTGGGAGGAGAGCCATACGGTGTGGTAAAAATAGACGGTATGAGCCTTAGAATTAGATTAGACTGTAGGTCCAAATCACCTACTACAATGTGTGCTAATAGTTGTGTGATACAGATATAATTCCTTACCTATAAATTAGGAGTAATTATTTTATATAAAAATTAAATTCAATGTCATAAACTATCTAACATACTATTAGAAATAATTAGTGCTCACAAATACTAATTGCATAACATCAACTTTCTCCCTTTCTCTGCTTTGCTTCTCTCTTGTAATCTTTCCACAAACCATGTAACAAATGTAGATTTCATCCTTGACCCAGTTGGAAAATCAAGTGGTATGAACCAGGTAGTGTCCATTAAACAAATATATATTGTTTTTGATCTACTCTGCTTCAGCAGATACTGCTGTGTCTATAATCTCTTTAATGGTCAATTATTTCCAGAAGAGCACAAAAACTCTTCTTTGGCCAGAATTTGAAAAATATAGTCATTTACTTTATAACTAAAACAGAGAATATGCTCTACACATAGTGTTGTTGACAAATAGTTAGCCTTTTGAACATTCAATTTCATGTATTCTTCGTGTCATTTTATTGATCTTAACTGTTTTGTTTAGCAAAATGCTTTCTTCAGGTCCATTAATATTTATGATCAGACAATATAGAAGAACTGTTTCATTAAATTTAAATTAAATGCTTGGTTATGTGTGTTTAGAACAGTGTTATTTTTAATTGTTTATGCAGACTCCATGTCATTATATCTAGTGCTGGCTCTGGACTGTCTACCATGCTGAAAAATGCAGCTGGGCTGGGTGTTTTCTTTTGGAAGATAGAAAAGGAATGGTGATTCAAAATGCTAAAGATACAGAATCAGTTCTGGCTCAGTAGAGGCATTCTCTCATGATGAAGATTTTGATGAACTGTGTTACAAAGTAACTAAATATTCCCAACTATCTATTAGGGCTTATATTTCTTGATACAAAACAAAATACTATTATTATCTATTCCCATTCAATCTCTTTTTTTTTTCCTGTTTCAGTAGTTGGCATGGCATTCAGGGTGATATTGCAAAATATTTATCATTCCCTTTCTTAAAACTGTTCACTAGCTTCCTGGTACTTCAAGGATATCCAGTGTCTGCATCTACTGCATTCAAACTCTTTCACATGATATTCTCTCTGTTCCACCCCCGATTTTATCTAGTTCCCTAACTTTAGTTCTTGTTTTAAGATAATTTATTCTAAAATGTCTTGACTTATCCCAATTGAATATATTAGGTTTTCATACTATGAACTTTGACAATAGTTCATAATGTCTTTATCACAGAATGTATCACAGATTATTGTAATCAAATATTAGTTGTATTTGTTTTCTACTAAATTATAAATGCCATGAATTCTTGGAAAAGGAAAAGAAAAAGTGTTTGGTATAAAGTGTAGGTTCAAAATAAATAATAGAGACTTCTGATCCAGAGAAAATGCCATGGACTTATCTCTCCTTGTTTTTCTTTGTTAAGTGTACCTATAAACCCTGGGCAATAGACAACCAAAGACAAATTCTGACAGGTGAAAGAAGGAAGGCATATAGGTTAGGAATCCCAGCACTGGGAAAAAAAACAAAACAAAACAACAACATAGGACAAGGTTTCTTACAATTCCCCACTCAATAGAAAAAACCTTACTGACTTTGGCATTTCCTGACTCCCAAACTAGCAACAGAAGGCAGCCCAAGTAGATTCACCTCCCACCTCCCACCTCCCACCAAGATAAAACAGGAACCCAACTGACAACATCAGGCAAGTCAGGAAGCACTGGCAAGCAGGATCAACAGGAGCACAGTAATAATATGCCACTAGAAGAAATGTCCTTCTTTTGCCATTGGACCTGATACTTCCCTCACCCACCCAGAGACCCTGAATGGTTCAAGAGTACCCACGAGGGGGATTTTGCTACAACAATGCCCTGACCAGAAGTGCTCTTTTTTCCAGGGGCTGGAGATGCCTTTCCCTTAGCTAGGAGCACCAGATAGTCCAGCTAGTGAAGGGTATTCCATCCCCTCAGGCAGTACCAACAGGAAACTCTTAGCTCTACTAGTATGAGATAAACCAAACAGACGAAATAGTATCTCAAAGACAGAAAATTAAATCATCATTGGAACAACAGTCCACAAAATTGGCCAGGACCTATATGGAAAACCTAAACTATGTGACTTCCTGCTGAAAAAAAACTTTAAATAGGACAAAGAGTCTCTTACCATAATGGCCAAAAAACTAGAACACAACAACAACAAAAAATCACCCATCTTAATATGAGCCAGGAAAATAAAAACAAGTGAGAAAAAGAAATTAACTCATACCAACACCAAGATGTTGGAATTATCTAATAAGGATTTTAAAGCAGCCATCATAAACATTCAATAGGCAATTACAAATTCTCTTAAAATAAATAAAAAATAGAAAATTTAAGCAAAGAAACAGATGTTATAAAAGTGAAATATAACAGAAAACTAAAATTTAAAAAAGTAAAACTTTGATAGATGAGCTCAAGAGTAGAGTGAAGAAAACTTACGGAAAAAAAAAATCAAGAGAATTTACCCAATCTCAATAACAGAGAGAAGAAAGAAAGAAAGAGAGAGAGAGAAAGGGAGGGAAGGAGGGAGGACAGAAGAAGAGAGTGAGGGGGAGAAGGAGGAGGAGAGGGAGGAAGGGAAGAAAAAACCTACCTCAGGGACCTTCAGGTCAATAATAAAAGATCAAACGTTTGAATCATCAGAGTCCAAAAAGTGCAAGGAGAAAGGCAGTGGAGCTGAAAGAATATTCAAAGAATTGATAGCTTAAAACTTCTGAAATTTGGCAAAAATTATGAACCCACAAATTAAAGAAACTGGGTTAACACCTGGTAGGGTAAACCCAAAGAAATCTATGCTAATCTATATCATAATTTAACTTATGAATACTAATGTTCAGAAAAACACCTTGAAAACAGCCAAAGAGAAATGAAACATTACCTCTAGGGAAACACTGATTTAAATGAAGATTGAATTTCTCATCTGAAATCATGGATGGAATAGGAAGTGGCACATTTTTCAGCTGTTAAAAGAAAAAAACTATCTACCTTAAGTTTTACATCCAGAGAACTATTTTTCAGAAAAGATGAAGAAATAGACACTATTACCTACAGAAAAATTAACAGAACTTGTCACTACACTTAAGGAATGACTGAAAGACATTTTTCAAAAAAAGGGAAATGATAAAGAAACAATCTTGGAGTATTAAGAAAGAAAGAAAATGGAAAGAATGTAAATATGATTAAATGAAATAGATTACCCTTCTCATGTGTTTTATAAATATATGTAATAATTCAAGTAGAAATTATAACACAGACTAATACTCCTGACAATAATATTTAAAAGTAAGGAGGATAAAGGAAGCTAAATAGAAATAAGCCTTCCTCACTTTACTTGAAGTGGTGAAATGTTTATTCCAGTAGACTGACAGTCATATGTGTATTGAAATATTTAGAGCCACTCATAAGAAAGCTATGGAAAATGATATACTCAAACACACTTTAAATAAATCAATATGAAATAAATTTTAAAAAATATACAAGATAATGCACATGAAGGCAAGAAAAGAGAAACAGAAAAACAAATATAAAAGAAATAATACAATACAGTAGTAAGCCCTAATATAGGAATACATTTAATGTAAATGATTTAAAAATATAAGTTATGAAACAGAGATTGAGAGTGGATAAACAATAGTCCCAACTGTATGCCATTTTTAAGAAGTACACTTGAAATTCAATGTCACACATAGGTGGAAAGTAGAAAGATAGAAAAGGCTATCCCAAGCAAGGAGATACTTCAAAAAGAAGGAGTGGTTGTAGTTACAGCAGATAAAATAGCTTCAGAGCAAAGAAATTTACTGGAGAAAAAGATGAACATTATATAACAATAAATAAACAACAAAACAGGAATATATAACATTATTAAATGTGTAAACATCAAGCAACAGAGACTCAAGTTACATGAGACAAATATTGATAGAGCTGAAAGGATAAATCAATTAACAATTATAGCTGGGGCTGTTACTAGAACTCAGAGCTAATAGAAAGAAAATGAGTAAGGATATAGATTGAAACAAAACAGTAAACCAAAGGATCTATTTAACATATTTAGATCATCTTACTCAATGATAGCAGAATAAACATCTCTTTCAAGCACTCTTTGAACATTCACCATGATAGAAAATCTTCTAGGTTATAAAACAAATCTTAACAAATTTAAAAGAGTAAAATTATACAAAGTAGGTTCTCTGACACTAATGAAATCAAACTATAAATCAATTTTAGAAAAAACAGACAATTGTCAAATCACTTAGTAATTAAATAGCACATTGCTAATTAATTGATTAGTCCAAGAGGAAAACTCTAAATGGAAACAAAAGTAGATCAGAATTATAATGAAAAAACTACATAACAAAATATTTGAGATGCAGCTAAAGCAGTGCTGAGAGGAAAATTCGTAGCACTAAGTGCTTACATTAAGGTAGAGGAAAGTTGTCAAATCAATATCTAACTTCCAACCTTCAAAAACTGAAAAAGAAGAGCAAAATAAATTCAAAGCAAGCAGAAGGAAAGAAATAATCATGATAAGAGCAGAAATAAATAAAATTGAAGAAAAAATAGAGATAATCAATGAATTGCAAAGCTGGTTCTTTAAAACAATCAATAAAATTGATAAACCTTTAGTAAGATTGAAAAATATAAAAAGAGGGAAGACACATCTCCAATATGAGGAATAAAACAGGAGATCTCATAGTCATTACAAAAGTAAAAAGGAATTCTATGAGCAACTGTCCATTGAAATTCAAAAGAAATAGGCCAATTTCTCAAAAAACCACAGACTACCAAAACTCCACTAAAATGAGGACCTGGATAATACTATAACCATTAATGACATTTAATTTATAATTTGAAACTTCCCCAGAAGAAATCTCCAAATTCAGATGATTCTACTGAAGATTTCTGGCAATATTTAAACAAGAATTAATATCTTTTCTACACAATCTGTTCCAGAAAATGGAAAGAGGCAGGAACACTCCAAAACAAACTGTCCAACTGAAATTCTACACTCAGAAATAATATCATACAAAAATGAAAACAAAATAAAGTTTTCTGCCAAATAAAAGCTGACAGGCATCACTTCTAGCTCATCTATGATATAAGAACAGCAAACAGTTCTTGGAAGGAAGAGAAATATTACAGATCAAAGCAGGGTTTGAAGAAGAACAGAAGAGCATGAAAAAAAAAGACACAAGTATATGAGTAAATATAAAAAAGGGATTTAAAAATCTTCATTATATAAATGTCTGTATATACATACAACAATTAAAAGATTGTTAAAAGCAAAAATAAAAATAAAGTACATTTGGGTTTAGAACATGTGTAAAAGTTTTTTTAAAAGTAAGAATGCAAACTATGGTAAGAATAAATAGAATTGTACTCTTGTAATGTTTTTACATTAATTGTGGAGGAGACTATAATTCAAGATATATTGTGATAACTTAAGCATGCATGTTGTAATTTCTCATGCAATAAGTAAAAAGATGTAGAGTAAAGCAGTTAAATAGAGAAGATAAAACAGACTACAAAAACTAATAGAGAAGATAAAACAGACTACAAAAACTAAAAGTAACACACTTTAGCCAAAGCAAGACAGGAAATAAGCAAGAGAGGAAAAGACAACAAATGAAGCAATTAGGGAACAAATGGCAAGATGATATATGTAAAAATGGTCATATCAATGCTCACCATTAAAGGTAAATGGACTAAACACTCCATGTAAAAGTAGGAGGTTGTCAGACAGTATAAAAATAAACAAGACAACTGTTCATGCCAAAAACACTTAAATATAAAGGCAAAGAGAGGTTGAAAGTAAAAGCGTGGGGAAAATATCATATAATCACTAAGCATAAGAAAGAGAATTAAGAGTTAAATATGGGATTATGGGAAAGTAAATATTTAAAGATGAAATTACTGGATTTATGTGCTGTGATGATGTAAGAAGAATGTTGACAAGGGAAGAAAGCTTAAGAAAGAAAGTTTTGGGGAAGTTTCAGAGCCACAGAGGAGAGCACAGACACAGGGGTGTGGAGGGCAAAGCGGAGAGATTCCCACACAGAGGATCGGTGCCAACCTGCACTCACCAGCCCAAGAGGCTTGTCTGCTCACCCGCCGGGGTGGGCGGGGGCTGGGAGCTGAGGCTCGGGCTTTGGTCAGATCACAGGGAGAGGACTGGCAGCGTGAACACAGCCTGAAGGGGTAAGTGCACCATGGATAGCTGGGAGGGAGTCCAGGAAAAAGTCTGGAGCTGCTGAAGAGACAAGAGACTTTTTCTTGCCTCTTTGTTTCCTGGTGCACCAGGAGAGGGAATTAAGCGCGCCACTTAAAGGAGCTCCAGAAATGGGCGTGAGCTGCGGCTATCAGTGCAGACACCAGAGAGGGGCATGAGACGCTAAGGCTGCTGCTGCCGCCACCAAGAAGCCTGTGTGTGAGCACAGGTCACTCTCCACACCTCCCCTCCCAGGAGCCTGTGCAGCCTGCCACTGCCAGGGTCCCAGGATCCAGGGACAACTTCCCCAGGAGAATGCACGGGGCGCCACAGGCTGGTGCAACGTCACGCTGGCCTCTGCCGCTGCAGGCTTGCCCTGCACTCCGTGCCCCTCCCTCCACCCGGCCTGAGTGAGCCAGAGTCCCCAAATCAGCTGCTGCTTTAACCCCATCCTGTCTGAGTGAAGAACAGACACCTTCTGGTGAGCTATACGCAGAGGTGGGATCAAATCCAAAGCTGAAACCGGGGAGCTGTGTGAACAAAGAAGAGAAAGGGAAATCTCTCCGAGCATTAAAGCTCCACAATCAACTTGATGTACCCTGCATCTGTGGAATACCTGAATAAAAAATGGATCATCCCAAATTGAGGAGGTGGATTTGGGGAGCAAGATATATTATTTTTTTCTCGTTTTTCTATTTTTGTGAGTGTGTATGTGTATGCTTCTGTGTGAGATTTTGTCTGTATAGATTTGCTTTCACCATTTGTCCTAGGGTTCTGACCGTCCCGGTTTTTTTTTTTTAATTTTTCTTCTTAATAATTATTTTTTATTTTAATAACTTTATTTTATTTTACCCTACTTTATGTTATCCTTTCTTTCTTCTTTCTTTCTTTCTTTCTTTCTTTCTTTCTTTCTTTCTTTCTTTCTTTCTTTCTTTCTTTCTTTCTTTCTTTCTTTCTTTCTTTCTTTCTTTCTTTCTTTCTTTCTTTCTTTCTTTCTTTCTTTCTTTCTTTCTTTCTTTCTTTCTTTCTTTCTTTCTTTCTTTCTTTCTTTCTTTCTTTCTATCCTTTCTTTCTTTTTTCTTTCTTTCTTTCTTTCTTTCTTTCTTTCTTTCTTTGTTTCATTTTTTCTCCCTTTTATTCTGAGCTGTGTGGATTAAACACTCTCGCTGCTCCAGCCAGGCGTCAGGGCTGTGCCTCTGAGGTGGGAGAGCCAACTTCAGGACACTGGTCCACAAGAGACCTTCCAGCTCCATGTAATATCAAGTGGTGAAAATCTCCCAGAGATCTCCATCTCAACACAAAGACCCGGCTACACTCAAAGACCAGCAAGCTACAGTGCTGGACACCCTATGCCAAAAAACTAGCAAGACTGGAACACAGACTCATACATTAGCAGAGAGGCTGCCAAAAATCATAATAAGGCTACAGACACACCAAAACTCACCAACAGATGTGGACCTGCCCACCAGAAACACAAGATCCAGCCTCATCAACCAGAACACAGGCACTAGTCCCCCCAACCAGGAAACCTACTCAACACACTGAACCAACCTTAGCCACTGGGGACAGACACCAAAAACAACGGGAACTATAAACCTGCAGTCTGCAAAAAGGAGACACCAAACACGGTAAGATAAGCAAAATGAGAAGATAGAAAAACACACAGCAGATGAAGGAGCAAGATAAAAACCCACCAACGGATAAGTGACCTGGAAGATACAATAGTGGAAATAACTACTGCAGAGCAGAATAAAGAAAAAAGAATGAAAAGAACTGAGGACAGTCTCAGAGACCTCTGGGACAACATTAAATGCACCAACATTCGAATTATAGGGGTCCCAGAAGAAGAAGAGAAAAAGAAAGGGACTGAGAAAATATTTGAAGAGATTATAGTTGAAAACTTCCCTAATATAGGAAAGGAAATAGTCAATCAAGTCCAGGAAGCACAGAGAGTCCCATACAGGATAAACCCAAGGATAAACACGCCAAGACACATAATAATCAAACTGTCAAAAATTAAATACAAAGAAAACATATTAAAAGCAGCAAGGGAAAAACAACAAATAACACACAAAGGAATCCCCATAAGGTTAACATCTGATCTTTCAGCAGAAACTCTCCAAGCCAGAAGGGAGTGGCAGGACATATTTAAAGTGATGAAGGATAAAAACCTACAACCAAGATTACTCTACCCAGCAAGGATCTCATTCAGATTTGATGGAGAAATTATAACCTTTACAGACATGCAAAAGCTGAGAGAGTTCAGCACCACCAAACCAGCTTTACAACAAATGCTAAAGGAACTTCTCTAGGCAAGAAACACAAGAGAAGGAAAAGACCTACAAGAACAAACCCGAAACAATTAAGTAAATGGTAATAGGAACATACATATAAATAATTAACTTAAATGTAAATGGATTAAATGCTCTCACCAAAAGACACAGATTGGCTGAATGGATACAAAAACAAGTCCCATATATATGCTGTTTACAAGAGACCCATTTCAGAGCTAGGGACACATACAGACTGAAAGTGACACTACTTAATAACGAAGTGATCACTGAAGAAATCAAAGAGGAAATCAAAAAATACTTAGAAACAAATGACAATGGAGACACGACGACCCAAAACCTATGGGATGCAGCAAAAGCAGTTCTAAGAGGGAAGTTTATAGCAATACAATCCTACCTTAAGAAACAGGAAACATCTCGTATAAACAACCTAACTTTGCACCTAAAGCAATTAGAGAAAGAAGAACAAAAGAACCCCAAATTTAGCAGAAGGAAAGAAATCATAAAGATCAGATCAGAAATAAATGAAAAAGAAATGAAGGAAACAATAGCAAAGATCAATAAAACTAAAAGCTGGTTCTTTGAGAAGATAAATAAAATTGATAAACCATTAGCCAGACTCATCAAGAATAAAAGGGAGAAGACTCAAATCAATAGAATTAGAAATGAAAAAGGAGATGTAACAACTGACACTGCAGAAATACTAAAGATTATTAGAGATTACTACAAGCAACTGTATGCCAATAAATTGGACAACCTGGAAGAAATGGACAAATTCTTAGAAATACACAACCTGCTGAGACTGAACCAGGAAGAAATGGAAAATATGAACAGACCAATCACAAGCACTGAAATTGAAACTGTGATTAAAAATCTTCCAACAAACAAAAGCCCAGGTCCAGATGGCTTCACAGGCGAATTCTATCAAGCATTTAGAGAAGAGCTAACACCTATCCTTCTCAAACTCTTCCAAAAGATAGCAGAGGGAAGAACACTCCCAAACTTATTCTATGAGGCCACCATGACCCTGATACCAAAACCAGACAAAGGCGTCACAAAGAAAGGAAACTACAGGCCAATATCACTGATGAACATAGATGCAAAATTCCTCGACAAAATACTAGCAAACAGAAGCCAACAGCACATTGAAAGGATCATACACCATGATCAAGTGGGGTTTATTCCAGGAATGCAAGGATTCTTCAATATACGCAAATCAATCAACGTGATACACCATATCAACAAACTGAAGAAGAAAAACCATATGATTTTCTCAATAGATGCAGAGAAAGCTTTCAACAATATTCAACACCCATTTATGATAAATCCCCTGCAGAAAGTAAGCAAAGAGGGAACTTTCCTCAACTTAATAAAGGCCATATATGACAAATCCACAGCCAACATCGTCCTCAATGGTGAAAACCTGAAACCATTTCCACTAAGATCGGAGCAAGACAAGGTTGGCCCACTCTCACCACTCTTATTCAACATAGTTTTGGAAGTTCTAGCCACAGCAATCAGAGAAGAAAAAGAAATAAAAGGAATCCAAATAGGAAAAGAAGAAGTAAAGCTGTCACTGTTTGCAGATGACATGATACTATACATAGAGAATCCTAAGGAGGCTACCAGAAAACTACTAGAGCTAATCAATGAATTTGGTAAAGTAGCAGGATACAAAATTAATGCACAGAAATCTCTGGCATTCTTATACACTAATGATGAAAAATCTGAGAGTGAAATTAAGAAAACACTCCCATTTACCATTGCAACAAAAAGAATAAAATATCTAGGAATAAACCTATCTAAGGAGACAAAAGACCTGTATGCAGAAAATTATAAGACACTGATGAAAGAAATTAAAGATGATACAAATAGGTGGAGAGATATACCATGTTCTTGGATTGGAAGAATCAACATTGTGAAAATGACTCTACTACCCAAAGCAATCTACAGATTCAATGCAATCCCTATCAAATGACCACTGGCATTTTTTTCAGAACTAGAACCAAAAATTTCACAATTTGTATGGAAACACAAAAGACCCCGAATAGCCAAAGCAATCTTGAGAACGAAAAATGGAGCTGGAGGAATCAGGCTCCCTGACCTCAGACTATACTACAAGGCTACGGGAATCATGACAGTATGGTACTGGCACAAAAACAGAAATATAGATCAATGGAACAGGATAGAAAGCCCAGAGATAAACCCACACACATATGGTCACCTTTTCTTTGATAAAGGAGGGAAGGATATACAGTGGAGAAAAGACAGCCTCTTCAATAAGTGGTGTTGGGAAAACTGGACAGGTACATGTAAAAGTATGAAATTAGAACACTCCCTAACACCACACACAAGAATAAACTCAAAATGGGTTAAAGACCTACATGTAAGGCCAGACACTATCAAACTCTTCGAGGAAAACATAGGCAGAACACTCTATGACATAAATCACAGCAAGATCCTTTTTGACCCACCTCCTAGAGAAATGGAAATAAAAACAAAAATAAACAAATGGGACCTAATGAAACTTAAAAGCTTTTGCACAGCAAAGGATACCATAAACAAGACCAAAAGAAAACCCTTAGAATGGGAGAAAATATTTGCAAATGAAGCAACTGGAAACATCATCAAAAAATGTAGAAACAATAAATGCTGGAGAGGGTGTGGAGAAAAGGGAACACCTTTGCACTTTTGGTGGGAATGTAAATTAATACAGCCACTATGGAGAACAGTATGGACGTTCCTTAAAAAACTACAAATACAACTACCATATGACCCAGCAATCCCACTACTGGGCATATACCCTGAGAAAACCATAATTCAAAAAGAGTCATGTACCAAAATGTTCATTGCAGCTCTATTTACGATAGCCAGGACATGGAAGCAACCTAAGTGTCCATCAACAGATGAATGGATAAAGAAGATGTGGCACATATATACAATGGAATATTACTCAGCCATAAAAAGAAATGAAACTGAGTTATTTGTAATGAGGTGGATAGACCTGGAGTCTGTCATACAGAGTGAAGTAAGTCAGAAGGAGAAAAACAAATACCGTATGCTAACACATACATATGGAATCTAAGAAAAAAAATGTTATGAAGAGCCTAGGGGTAGGACAGGAATAAAACACAGACCTACTAGAGGATGGACTTGAGGATAAGGGGAGGGGGAAGGGTAAGCTGTGACGAAGTGAGAGAGTGGCATGGACATATATACACTGCCAAACGTGAGGTGGATAGCTAGTGGGAAGCAACCACATGGCACAGGGGGATCAGCTAGGTGGTTTGTGACCACTTGGAGGGGTGTGATAGGGAGGGTGGGAGGGAGGGAGATGCAAGAGGGAAGAGATATGGGAACATATGTATATGTATAACTGATTCACTTTGTTGGAAAGCGTAAACTAACACACCATTGTAAAGCAATTACACTCTAATAAAGATGTTTAAAAAAATAAAAGAAAAAAGAAAGAAAGTGTTGCAAAATTATATGGAAAGCAAGACAAGCAAGAAAAATAAGTGAAGTTCTTAAATTTGCATTATACAATAACATAATAAATATATAATATTTTATTCCATGTGTTTTTAATTTTAAAATAGAGGTCAAAATACATATTATTTTACATACACTTAGAAAATATTTTTCCACAGATATTATTGCTTTTATTCTTTGACTGACTGTGATTCATAAAAAAAGATCTCATATTTCTGCCCAAGATAGTGCCTGGCTCACAGAAGTTGCTCTTTCTATATATCTGAGATTTTTTATAGCAATTAAATTTATAGCAATTAAAAACTTAGGAATTTATGTCATTTGAATTCTCTTTCTCATGAATCTTTTTATGATCTGATTTAATAACCCCTTGACACTCATTAAAAAAATCTATATTTCAGATTTCTCTAGTTTATAATATAAATTCAACTAAAACATCATTAAAACAAACAGAAGCCATGACTTTGTGGCTCTGAAAATAATTCTGAAGTTGAAGTTAATAAATGCCAAACATAATATTTTCCCTGTTAAAAATAATACTAAAGACAGTACAAAGAATATTATAGGATGATCGTTGAATAATTTTTAAGCTTTTTAAAAGAGTCTCGGTTATGCAGTTTTAGTTATATTGGAAAGCATTTTTATTCTTTATATGCCAGCTATTATTCCTCATGTCTAAACTGCTGATTGAAAGAAGGAAACATTTATACATGTCTCCAAACTGGGTCATTTCTATATTTTGCAATTCTCTGTTTTAAAAACTTGCATTAAAAGGGAAAGTCAGAAATATAACCTGAACAGCAGGAAAGAGGAAATGTTTAATGCTGTTCCCTAGAATTTGTCTCTCTGAATTGTCCCTCAAGTTCATAATTTTTACATAAGATTTTGAATGTTCATGTTTATTATTAAGCATGATTTCTGAGGACAATAATTTAATTATCATCATGAGTATAATTTTTCAATACTATTTTTTATTTCAGAATATTTTGCAAAGCATTGTTTAAAACAGTGCATTCCAACTAAGTTTCCCACTTCCTTAGCAACTAGATACTCTCAAAATTACTTCCCAAAACCAAAATGTGCCAGCAGATATTTGCTAAAAATTAATGTTTCTCACTGAGGCTGAGACATACACAGTTATATAATAAATAATGTATTACAATTGAGACAGATCATTCAACAGTGTTTATTAGTTATAAGTATATAATATGAATATAGCACTCTTTTAACTGGAATAAAATCAGGCTATCCTGTTATATCAGTGTTATATTCTGTAGAAATAAAATATAAAACAGCTGTAATTGAAAATGAAAAAGCAGGATCAAGAATCATGGAAGCCATGAGATCAACTGATTCTTTCCCATTTATATTAATTTCCCACAGAGGTTTCTTTCTCTCAAGATCAACGACCATATACAATGATCTCACTGTATTTTTTATGCTTTTACAACACTAATTATTAAATATAACTGATTATGATCTAGAAGAGCATAAAGGTCCATCTAAGATTGAAATGTTACCTTTACTCATTTTATTATGATGCTGATGAATATAGAGAATTTTGGCAGAGAATTTTGTTTGTATACTTTGGGCCATTAAAGAAAACAAATGCATTTTATAGAAATGTTTCTTGAGCAGTTATAATTTCATTCCCCAGTGCCGTCTTCATATGCAAACATAAGTAGAGATTGTTTCTGGCCTTTGGAGATGAGTAAGTGACATTTAAACCAGATTGCATGCAGTATAATAAAGAACTAGAAGCAGTCGCTCACAATGTCAACCTTCATAAAACGTTTTAATCAGCTTTTCATGATTTTTTAACATATTAATTTTGTCTTTCTTTCCATACTGATAGCATTTCCTATTTCCTTATTGTTTCCTATAAATTTTACAAGGTTTTAGAAAGTTTATATACGAAATTTCCATCAATGTTCTCTAGAATACTATAAAACAGGAGTATAAAAGTACATTTTAGTCAGAATCTAAAACACACACACACACACACACACACACACACACACAAACAGGCACTAAAATTTTCATAGAAGAAAACTAATGAGGAAAGTTAAAAAAGTGAATATACAATCATCGTACCAAAATAACTAATTAATTACAGATAGGAAATTGAGAAGGAGGTAGCTGGCATCTAATTTTTAAGGCTTCATTGAGGTATGAGTTACATACCATAAAATTGACCCATATTAATCATACAATTCAATAATTTTTAGTAGAAGTCCAAAGTTGTGCTGCTATCCTCACAATCTGAATTTAGAACATTTCCACACACCCAAAAGAAACGTGATGCCCATTGATAGTCACCTCTTATTCCCATCTCAGCCTAGGCCAACATTAGTCTTCCTTCTGTTCTATAGTCTTGTCTTTTCTGGACATTTCATATATAGGTCATTATACAATATGTGATTTTTGTGGCCAGCTTCTTTCACTTAGCATTATGCTATTAAAGTCATCCATTTTGACATGTACCAGTAATTTCACCCATTTTAGTGTCAAATATGAATCCACTGCATAAATAGGTCACATGAAATTTACCCATTAACCAGGTGGGGACATTTGGATGCTTTGCACTTTTGGCTATTATGATTAGCACTGCTATGAACATTTGCAAACCAGTCTTTGTGGGACTATGTTTTTACTTCTCTTGGGATGTAAATGCTAAGGTCTTAAGGTAACACTTTATTTAACATATTAAACAATTGCCAAACTTTTCTCCAAAGTGGCTGTACCATTTTACACCCCTACCAACAATGCATGAGGGTTCCAGTTTCTTCTCATTTTCACCAACACTTGTTATTGGCTGTCTTTTTTATTATAGCCATTCTGGTGGATATGTAGTGATTTTGAAAACGTAGCCAGTTGAGTCAAGAACCATTGAACTACATAATTTCAAACCATTTTATCTGTCACTAGTTCTATTCAGTAATTGTATTCATCTTTCAGGATGCAAAATAAAGAAAAACAGTTTTTATCCAGTTTACTGCTTCCATTCTTTTTTTTTTTTTTTATGTGTGTGGTTTGCGGGCCTCTCACTGTCGTGGCCCCTCCCGTTGCAGAGCAGAGGCTCCGGACGCTCAGGCTCAGTGGCCATGGCTCATGGGCCCAGCCGCTCCGCGGCATGTGGGATCCTCCTGCACCAGGTCACGAACCCGTGTCCCCTGCATCGGCAGGCGGACTCTCAACTGCTGCACCACCAGGGAAGCCCTACTGCTTCCACTCTTAATTGATATATCTATTGAGGCAGATATTCAGAGATTAATGTCAGGACTTCCCTGGTGGTGCAGTGGTTAGAATCCGCCTGCCAATGCAGGGGACATGGGTTCGATCCCTGGTCTGGGACGATCCCACATGCTGCAGAGCAACTAAGCCCGTGCACCACAACTACTGAGCCTATGCTCTAGAGCCTATGAACCACAACTACTGAGCCCATGCACCACAACTACTGAAGCTTGCGCACTCTAGAGCCTGTGTCCCGCAACTACTGAGCCTGCATGCTGCAACTACTGAAGTCCATGTGCCTAGAGCCCATGCTCCACAACAAGAGAAGCCACCACAATGAGAAGACTTCACACCACAACGAAGAGTAGCCCCTGCTCACTGCAACTAGAGAAAGCCCGTGCACAGTAACGAAGACCCAATGCAGCCAAAAAATAAATATAATTAGAAAAAAAAAGTAACCTGTGTTCATTATGCCATATTTATAATAAATTAGCATTGCAGTTTAAAAAAAAAGAGAGAGTAATGTCAGAGAGTATGCTTTGCTAGCAATACTTTGACTATTTGTCAACTACACATAAGGTCACTAATCTCTCTTATGCTGCTATAAAACCACACAGGCTGTGTTGTGATCAAATGGCAGTACATTAGAGCGAGAAGGACAGCCCTCAAGGGGACATATGTTGTTCATAAGGAAATACAGGTAATTACATTTCTAGTGAAGTATTCTAAACAGCTGGGTTTGAGTCTCTGCTGTTTGTCCAAATATGAAGTCCAAAGTTTCACCTATCAAAACCTTAACCTTTAAAAGTCTTCTAGTAGCTATATAAAAGTTGGTTTTACTAGAGGAACTGAGCAATTTCCATACTCACTAACTGCTGGCAACGGCACTTTTTCATAGGTTATGTATGAACCCTGTATGTAAAGTTGGTTATTAGTACCACCTAAGCACTTTACAAATAGTTGAGGGCAAATCTGCATCATTTACCTTTTGTCTTTGGATTTTCAGACCTTTAAGACCACTGTATGTATCAAAAGAGAGATGGAAACTAGTTTGTTGACATAATTATATCACTCATGCATTATCCATGCTTTCGTTATTTTTTTTAAAGGAAGCAAAACAAGTTTGAATTCTTTCTCAATTCTTTTTAATATTCTAGTACTCTAAGAGAGTGTTGCATAGGTAGAACTTCAGAGTAATATTTTATTATAATTCTAGTCTCTCAACTACCTGAGTACATACTATGTGCCAGATACTATCCTAGATACTTGGACAAAAGTACTTGTCTTCATGTTAAGCATGTTCAGATTATAGATATATTTCATACTGACCAAATGTCCTATAATTACTGAGGTTGGCATTTGGGAAAAGATAAGCCAGATGTGTAGAAAGATACACAAATACACACAATAATAATATATATATGACATATAAAGACAGTTTATATAGAGAGAGACTAAGGGGCAATACTGAGTCCTACCAAGGAGGATAAGATTTAAAAATTGATACTAAAATCAGTGACAAGTTGGGAAGAGATATGCCTTCCTATAATTGAGATATTTTGAAAAAATTAAAATTTCTGAAAAGTTTCCAGGGGTCAATATATGATGTGTCTGATTTTCAAATATTGGGTTATATTTGTAAGTCAATAATACCACAATGAAAAATACTGTCGGTCATATGCATGCCTTAGCAATTAATTTATGATATAGTTACTTTAGAACTGTAACATTCTATTTCACTTATGACATTTAGCAAAATAGTCTGCTTTTGTACAATAAATACCAGCATCTCGCAAAAAGAGAAAAACATTCCTCTTGCAACTACTAAACTGTAAACTCCTTGAAGTTTAGCAGTATACCATATTTGTCTTTTTACCTGCAAATCTAAAATTTCTTGACATATTTTTAAAAATTGGTGAGAATTGATTGATTTATAGAAGTCTGAAGCTTCTATTTCTTTTTAACTATTCATAGTTTCACCAACCTTTTAGCACCTACCAAATACATTATTCTAATATCAAGGAAGAGAGCAAAATGATGCAACATATGAAGCCTATTTATCAACACCTCTTCAATATGTCTCAGGAAGGTATCTATATATTTGTTTTCATTTCCATTGCCATTCTAGGTAAAATAATTTCACTCTGAAAGAAATCCCAAGTATTTCCTCATTCGGCAGCCCACCACTTTGTGATTTTCAATAAGTAAAACATTTAAAAAGAAAATATACCCTTGTTGACTGAGATTCATAGACACAAATATGTATCCTAAATTTTAAAGAAAATTGATGAGGATCATACTGTAGTGCACTTTGTTTCTGACAAGAAAAACAACTTAAACATCTCAGAGAAGATGCAGGTGTCAAGCATTAATGATAACCAACGTGCATATCCGTGGTCCAGTAGTTGTTGGTACTTAATTTCAACAATATCATGTTCCTCCTGTAACCTTTCCTGTGTGGCTGTATAAATTTGACAGTAACTTTAAATCTTGTTGACAACTACTTCCCTTACCTTTCAGCAGGCAATCAGTTGCTGTTCAAATGCTATTACACAGAAAGGTAATTACCAATTTTGCCCCATTCTCTAAACTCAAATGTAGTCATCTGAGATAAACCTGAAACTGGGTCAGAAATACTAAAGCTTCCCCAAAGAATATACAGTTATCTAAACAAAATTTCAAACTATATGTATATATGACTTTTATAGACATATACATTTGGTTGAATCTGTAGAAATGAAATCAGTGGTCAATTTGGTCAGCTGTAAAATTAGAAATAGCTTAATATGCTTGTTTAAAAGGAATGGATTTGAGTCCTGGATCTCCAATTCGTGAGATGAACAATCTTAGTTGATTCCCTTAAACATTCTGAACTTGAGATGTCTTGTCTATAAAATAAGGATAGGTATTCTCTACACTCAATTTTGTCAATTACACATAAGGGAAACAGTATAGTCCAAACATACAAATCTTATGATACTGCAGTACTAACAGTCACCATTCCAAATATCTATAACTTTGCTCAAGCTGTTTCATCATCTGCATGGTATGTCTTTCCCTCTCAATCTTCAAAATTTTCCTCAAGAAATATTTCATTTTGTGGCACTGAAATATCTTCTGGAAAAAAACATCTTCACCTCCTCTACACTTCCATAACACTCCATGGGAATCTATACTCGACTTACCATTTTACGCTGAAATTATACTGATATTAATGTGTCACACTTCAACTAGATTTGGAGAATCTTAAAATCATATAGCATGTTCCATTCACATTTTTATCTTTAGCCTTCAACACTAAAATCTAGCACACCCTAGGTGCTCAATGTTGAAAGATCTGTATTCTAGGATTGGAAATAGGGCTAGAGTAAAAAGAAATGAGCAATTGTTTAATATTTTTTCTTGGATTTATTTCTTTTTCTTTTTTCCCTCTGGAACTACATTTTTAAAGAATGAGATTTGGAGAAGCACACTTAAAAACTAGATAGGTATTTACTTCATTGATGAATTTTTAAAGAAGACATAGCAATGTCCAGAGAAAAAGATTCAAAGAACTAGTTTTAAGAGACACAGGGATTTTGGAGCCTTGAAATCATAATTCTCTTTACTAATATTGTTTCATCCAAGCAATAAGTAGAGAGAATTTTAGGACACAATTTTATTAAGGAAAATATATTAAAATTTTTTCTAGATTTTCCTATGTGAAAAAATGGTTTGCACCAACATTTACTTTGTGAATTGTATACATTATCTTTGTTACTTGATAGATACTTTTCATTTTTTTCTTTCCCAAAGAATCTTATGAAATAAATATAATTACCCCTGGTTTACAGATTAAGATATTGTTAATTAAATTCACAAAAATGTTAAATGACAGAGCTAGGATGTGAATTTGGTTCCAATATTTATACTGTTTTTCCCACTATAAACTCTCAAAGCACTATTTTAACCAAGGAGATGAGTATATATCATGGTGAGTAATCTTGGTATGCCAAATTCAGAAAATTATAAAAAATTACTTCCTTTTGTCTCATGTGGCTTTATTCCCTCCTACCATACATTCTTATATTCTAATTATCTTGACTTGGACAAAGTGTAGGATATTTTATTACTGCTAATGATTTTTAAATAAATTATTTGTTTGAGGTAATAAAATATTAACGTAATGCTCCCTTGAGTTTTTTTTTTATATCCTTCAAAATACACCCCAAAGACAAAAAAAAAAGTTGAATCTACAACTTAGATGGTCTAGTTTCCGTTATTTCAGACTTGCTGAGTTTTAACATTCGGACACACTGAATAGGTTTAGGCTCTTCTCTTATAAGCTTCCTTAGAGAGGACACTTTTGTCTAAAAAAATTGTCACATTCCTAATCGAATAGCATATCCTGGCAAAAGATTCTACTTTATATGAGAAACTTTGTCATTATTCACTGAAATTTCTTAAACTAAGTCAAGAAATCAGCATTGGCAATTAGATTACTGGAATAGTTTGCTTTTTCTAAATATGATGCTGTGTAAACCAGAGGCCATCTAAAACAAACAGATGAAGCAGGTGTGAAACAGACTCACAGTTGGAAGACTGCCAACTGATCAGCTCCACCAGGGTTTTATTATCTAACCAGAAACATGTTTTGTTGATATTTAGACTTTCTCCCCATAGATTAACTTCTGCCAACTGGATACATTTCAGTGAACATAATGGCCATAACTATTCCAGACTTAGGTAACTAATTGGCATTATAATCTGTGCTGTACCCAAGGTTTTTCTCTGCTTGCATGCAAAGACACTGATATACCCATGCAACTTCAACCATTGCTCAGGGTCTTTATACAGACCAATCCAGAGATTTATATGTGTGCTTTCTTTACATTGGAACAGTTTAACAAATAATTGAGATAATAATCAGACAAATAAAATGTAATCAATAATTGCTTCTCCCAAATTAATGAGTCCAAACTGAGGAATTTATGAATTTAAATTCATAAAAAAGTCATGAATTAAAAAAGAGATGAGAGGCATGGAAGGGACAAGAATTGTATCTACACAAGAAGTCATAAAAACTACATTGGCTATGATCATTTATATCACTGAACTACAGGTGATCAAAAATTTTAACCTTCCTTGGCTCTGTATCTCACTTATATTCAACAGATATATTCAAATATCCATAATCATGCTTCTTTCCAGGTCATAACAACACTTTTGCTATTTCTCATTTGCAAAGATAACCCAATTTACTCACAGTACTAGGACATTTTGCTGTCTTTGTATCTTCCAAGTAATAGATATGGTACGGATTTGGTTTTGAGTGATGTAGAGAAATATAAACAGTACAGAAGAAAGTAAATTTTGGCCAAGAAATAATAATAAATTTGGAAAAATATTTTTCTCATATATGGCAGATAATGGGTTGACATACCTATGGCCATTTTTAAAAGCAACTGTGTTGAGTAAAAATGACATTACATAAAAAGCACCTCCTAAAAGCAGAAGGTTCTTTGAGTTTTGACAAATGTATAAAACCCTGTAAACATCATTTAAACAATCTACCCTTCAAAAGTTCTTTCATGTTACTTTGCAAAAATTTTCCCCAAACACCCCTATTCCAGGCAACCACTAACATGATTTCTACTATTATCTTAGACTGTCCATGCTCCTCTAACAAAATATCATAGACTGGGTGGCTTATAAACAACAGAAATATATTTCTCACAGTTCTGGAAACAGGGAAGTCCAAGATCAAAGTGCCAGCAGATTTGGTGTCTGGTGACAGCCCACTTCCTAGTTCATAGATGGCTGCCTTTTTGGTGTGTTTTCACATGGCAGAAGGGACAAGGCAGCTTTCTAGGTCCTCTTCTATAAGGGCAGGAATCCCATGCATGAGGGGTCTTTACTCTCATGACCTAATCAAGCCCTAAAGGCCCCACATGCAAATACCATCACATTGGGGATTAGGCTTCAACAGGAGTTTTAAGGGGACATAAATATTCAGTCTATAGTAACCACTGCAGATTAGATTTCACTGTTCTACAAATTTATATATTGGAATCATAGAGAATTCACTGTTTTTTGTCTGTCTTTTTTTCACATATCATATTTTTGAATCTCATTAATTTTGTTGCATATTATCAATAGGTTTTTCATTTATTTTGCTGACAATTATTAAAATTTGTTTATCCATTGACCTGTTGATATTCTGTTATTCTAATTCTGCTCTAACCTTTCATTTCTCTTTCTTGCCTTGTTGCACTAGCAAGGACCTCCAGCAGAATGTTAACTGGCAGTGGTGAGAGAAAATATCCTTGCTTTATTTCTGATTTGGGGAATAAATCTTTTAGTCTTTTATGATTAAGTTATTACATTAGTTTCAGTTTGTTCAGAGATATCTTTTAAGATGGTAAAGGAAGTGTTTTTCTATTTCCACTTTCCTGAGAGTTTTTCCTCAAAAATAAATGTTAAATTTTGTTTAAAACGATTCTTTTTTCTGCATCTATTGAAATAAGCATATAATTTTCATCTTTAGTTTGTTAAGGTAAATTATATTTATTAAATATTAAACCAACTATACAAATAAACCCACACCAATTGCAGTGATGTATCACCTTTTCAATATATTGCTGGATTCAATTGGTTAAAATTTGGTTGAGTTTTTCATCTACATTCAAAAACCATATTAGTCTGCAATTTCATTTGTTTTGTAACATCTGTATATAGTTTTACTATTGGAGTAACCCTGACTTTTAAAATTAATTGGAAAGTGTATCCTCTTGTTTTCTGAAAGAATTTATATGAAATTGGTGCTATTTCTTTTTAAAATATTTCATATAATTCTCCAGTGAAGCCAAGTGTGCCTAGAGTTTATCTTATGGGAAGATATTTTATACATTATTCAATTAATTAATTATCATATAGTTATTCAGATGTTTTTCATCTCATTTTCAATAACTTGTAAGTTTCATAGAGTCTGTCCACTCCCTCTAATTTTAAATTATATTGGCTTAAAATTTGTTGATGATATTTTGTTGTACTTTTGATATCTTTAGTAAATATGATGAAGTCTCCATTTTTATTCCTAACAATGGTAATTTAGAATTATTCTTCTTTTTCATGATTGGTAAAACTAAACTTTTGTCATTTTTATTGAACTTCATAAAAAGTCACTTTTTGGTTCCATTGATTTAATTTTATTCCATTTTATATTCCAGGTAAATATATAATGAGTCTGATGAACACAATTTTCCCTCTCACATGTAAACATAATAAATAATTGTGAAGAATCAAAGGCCTTTCCTGCTTCTAGGGACATAAGTTTTAAGTGTCTTTCAGAATTGCTCAGAAGGTAGAAATTGAATATGCCATCCTAGTTATAATAGTCTACCTAAAATCACTCAATGTACTGCCTGTCAAATCATCACTAGGTGGTGCTGGGACAATCCTATAAGATTACCTCATCATATCTTCTGGGGTAATTTTTTCTGTGGTTTGCTAAAACTCTGTTCTTTAGTGCTCCATCTATCTAATAAACTCCATTGATCAAACACACATAAATTCTTGCTTTTACACTTTTATGGAGGCTGTATTAGTTATGGTTTTTCAGAGAAACAGAACCAATAGCAGATATTGGTTTTATCTGTTTATAATTGGCTCTCATAGTTATGGAGGATATCAAGTCCAAAATCTGCAGAGCCAATGTCCCAGTTCAAAGGTCATCAGGCAGGATAATTTCCTCTTAGGAGAGAGTCAGCATTTTGCTCTATTCAGGCCTTCCACTGATTGGATGAGGCCCACCCACATTAAAGAGAGCAATCTGGTTTACTCAGTCTACCAATTTGAATGTTAATCTCATCAAAAAATCCTCACAGAAACACCCAAAATGTAAGTCAAATATCTGGGCATCCTGTGGCCCAGTAAAGTTAACACATAAAATTAACTGTCACAGGGGCCAAAAATGGCAAATAAAAATAAAATCCCACTCTTAATTAGCTTATGTCTCTAATTCAACAAATAACAGACATTTACTCTATACTCTCCATATCTAATATTCCACCAGCCAAATACATCTGGTGAATGTTTGGTGAATAAGCTACAATAAAATCTGAAGGGGTTGTACCCTGGCAACACAGCAGGGTAGTAAAAGCCTGAAATTTAAAGGCAGATCCAACCAGGATTCAATTGTGTCACCAGATATGACCTCTGTGACCTAGTGTACATTATGTAAATTATCTGACTCATTTACAGACTTCTTCAATGATACCTATCTTGCAAGTTTGCTGGAAGGGCTTTATAAGTGCTTGACGTAATGCCTCACATACCGTAGGCCACTTGAGGATCACAGGAAGAATTTCTTTACTAGTTTTATGCATTTACCCATGCCTCTCAACAAGACATTCTCCAAAGCATAAATACAGTAGTTTTTAGAGACATACATCAGATTACACCACTTTGATTTCATCCAGTGACTTCTATTAGAATAAAATCAAACATCTTGGCCAGGGTTGTAAAATCCAGTATTATCTGATCTTGAACTAATTCCTCAGGCTCATACTGCTTTACTCTTGTGCTTACTACATGCTAGCCCTCCTGGTCTTCTTCCTATATCTTGTAAAACCCAAGCTTGTTCTTCTAAAGGTCTTTGAAATGGCTGCTGTCTCTGCTTGGCATATGCTTCACCTAACTGTGTCTGCCTCTTTCTTGTCACTCAGATCTCATCTCAAATACCATCTCCTCAAAAAGGCTTTTCTTCATCATGATTCTTAGTAGCACATATCACTACCTGATGTTTTTTTCCTAATTTGTCCATCCAGTTAACTGTTGTATTTCCCAGTCATTAGAATTGTGCTTGGCACAGAGGAGTCATTCAATAAATATTTATATGGAAAGGGATGAATTATTCAGATCACCTAAAATGCCACCTCACCTTCATGCTTAACTCCTCCCTTTTTATTAACATTCATTGGTGCATGATCATTTTTTTTTTTAATTTTAAAATCCCCAGACTTTAAGAATAACTTGTTGGACTTCCCTCGTGGTCCAGTGGTAAAGAATCCACCTTCCAATGCAGGGGAGGCAGGTTCAATCCCTGGTCAGGGAACTAAGATCCCACATGCAGCAGAACAACTAAACCTGGGCACCACAACTACTGATCTGTGCACCTCTCAACTAGAGAGCCTGAGTGCTGCAAACTACAGAGCCCACGTACCCTGGAGCCTGTGCGCCACAACTAGAGAATAGAAAGCCCGCACACGGCAACGAAAGATCCCGCATGCCTCAATGAAGATCCTGCCGGCTGCAAATAAGACCTGACGCAGCCAAAAATAAATAAATAAATAAATAAATAATAAATCTTTAAAGAAAAAAAAGAGAATAACTTGTAGAGCTATTGAGTCCCTTTATCTTAAGAAATTGCAACTAAATTTGCCAGTATTGTATTTTCAAATTATTGGTTTAACTACTTATGGCCATTTCGTTGAATTATAATGTTTCTTTTCTATAGATTTTTTTTCTTTGTTCAGATGAATGGCTGAACACATGTGTACCTCTTAATTTAGGAGTCTTAGCTTTGGCCACTGTAATCGATCAACTGCAATGCACAGTTCCTTAAGTGTTTCTTTTTCTCGCCTCCGTAGGTATTGAAATTTCCTATTAGAAATCACTGGGGTAAAAATCTAGCAAGTATCTTAGCAATTTCAGGAGGTTACATGAATAACAATATAATATTTTAAAATGTAGAATAAAGTCAGGATAGTTAACAAAAAAGTTACTTTTTTGGTGCAAAACTTGGAACTTTGAAACTGGAAATGGAGAATAGCTTTTAAGCCAGCATTTCTATTTTTCTTGCCCCAAGGAGAAAAGAGCTCAGTCCTATTTTAAATTAATTCTGTGATACAATTTCTCATGAGAATTTTTTAAGTTTGACTTTTTCTAAAATTTTTCACTCTGTTGGTTATGTTTCCCTAATCATGATGAGAAATAAAAATATATTTCTACCAGGTGCTTTAATCCATTAGCTCAGGTCCTTAACTGAGAGAGCCTTTTTACATGAACCAAAAATATTTGGTTCACACCAAAAAATTTGGTGTGGTCACCAAATGATGGTAGAATGGTAACAAAAATTCTTATGATAATTCTTTCTAATCAAATTAATCATAAAGCAACCTATATTGTAGATAAATTAGAAAATGGTAATTATTGGATTAGCATCCTGATTTAAATCCCAGTCATTAACTCATTCCTAAATTAGTACAAGGTAATATCAATGGTCATGTTAGTTTCTTCCTTTGTCCCTCTTTAGTCTTTATTTTTTTTAATCACAAAGTAAATAATGTTTTAAAAGGGCAAATAATATCATGGTACTCCTGTACCCAAACCATCAAATATTTTTGTATTTCACTGAGAATGAAAACCAAAATTCCAAAATGGTCACACTCTTAATTTCTTCTTTACCTTGATCCATTTAATTTAAATAAGGCATTTTAAATTAAGTAAGACCTTTTCCCCAAAGCCTGCTTAAATGTCATGACTTACCACTTGGGTTCTAAAACCATTCGTTTTTCTCAAACCTTACAAGACTCCAAATTCTAGATTTCTCTATGTCTTTCCATCTCTGCTTGCAAATCAACCAATTTCTTTTTGGAACTCATCTCTTTCTTCAATATCTTTCCAAATGTAGGCAAAGGTAACCAACACGCAATACAAATCTTTTGTTTTCCAATCTAGGCTTCCAATCTTCATCCTCTAGGCTGAGGAGGCACATTTTGCCACTGCATAACATGGATCTCAGGCTATTCATACTATTATATCTGTATTCTTATCATCCATTACCCAATCACTAATCCTTTCTCATTTATTTTGTGGTTTTGTTACAATGTATTAAGTGCTCTATCCATCACTATAGGTTAAACTATGCTGCAGTAACAAATACTGCAACCACAAAGATCAAAATATCAATGATTTAACCAAATTAAAGTAAATTTCTAGCATATCAAAGTCCTACCTATGTCAGCTTCTCTTGTTGGAAGCTGTTATCCAAAAGATAACTCAGGGCATTCTTATCTGGAACAGTCTGCTATCTCATTCTGTAGCCTGTAGAAAACATATGTCATTCTATTTTGCTGTCCAATATCTGAAGCTGTTACTTGATTGAGATATCCCCTCTTTTCGAGTGTTGGGCAGAGACAGAGTTGTGTTCCACTGCAATTTATGAAAATAGTAAATATTCATTTTTCTAGCGTCCCTTAAAACTAATGTATAAGCAATCGACATACAATAATCATCGGGTGTACCCACACATGACTATTGAAGCAGAGCTTAAAGAATGCAAATAATATCTCTGGGGATGGTGCTAGTTGCAACAAGAAATAGTACAGAGGCAATAATAGCAGGTAGACTAGTTGCAACATTCAGGCTCTCCTACTAACAGAGTTAAGTGGTTCAATAGCAAGAGCTAGTCGCTGGGGGAGACCATAGCAGCTTACTGTCTGGCCCAGTTCTGAGTGTGAATCTCATCATCTTTCCTTGTCTCTAAGCCTGTTCTACAGCCCTTTGTGTGACTCAATAAGCTGCCCAATATCTTTTTAATGATAAAGGAGTTTTCTGCTAAATCAGAGATTTTTTTTTGGTTGGTTTTTGTTTTTGTTTTTTGCTTTTAACTAAACTCTGACTGACATATGGGCTTAACAGGAATCTAACCATTTAAACTGATTCTTACCTTAAATGTGAATAAGTGAGCATCAGAACATAAAACTCTCATGTAAAGCCAGGTGGTTGAATTGTGTTGTGATGAGACTATTGGGTTATTCCAGTGATATTTAATAAGAATTATTCTCTTCTGTTATATTCACTAATTTAAGAAAAGTTCCCTGATTTGTAAGACAAATCAAGGAGTTGAAGCTTTTGGTAAAAGGAAGGGCTATATCCTGTGTCCTCTTTGACCTCTGTTTTGCTGTAAATGGCCTTCAATTTACGAACATAAATCTCATGAATCTGTAACTTAATGTGTTCCATGAAGGTTAAGAACAAATCATAAACTTTAGCCTATACTAGTGAATTAGCAAAGCTGGAATACATATATATTGTTTTGTAAAACAAAAACAAGATGATCCAAAACCTATGGGACACAGCAAAAGCAGTTCTAAGAGGGAAGTTTATAGTGATACAAGCTCACCTCAGGAAATAAGAAAAGTCTCAAATAAACAACCTAACCTTACACCTAAAGCAACTAAAGAAAGAAGAACAAACAAAACCCAAAGTTAGTAGAAGGGAAGAAATCATAAAGATCAGAGTAGAAATAAATGAAATAGAGACTAAAAAAAAACACCAATAGAAAATGTCAATGAAACTAAAAGGTGGTTCTTTGAAAAGTTTTTGGAAAATTGATAAACCTTTAGCCAGACTCATCAAGAAAAAATGGGAGGGGGTTCAAATCAGTAAAATTAGAAAATGAAATGGAGAAATTACAACCCACACCACAGAAATACAAAGGACCACAAGAGAGTACTACAAGCAACTCTACACCAATAACATGGACAACCTGGAAGAAATGAACAAATTCCTAGAAAGGTACAATTTTCCAAGACTGAACCAGGAAGAAATAGAAAATATGAACAGACCAATTACAAGAACTGAAATTGAATCTGTGATTAAAAAACTCCCAACAAACAAAAAGTTCAGGACCAGATGGCTTCACAGGCAAATTCTACCAAACATTTAGAGAAGAATTAACACCTATTCTTCTGAAACTATTCCCAAAAATTGCAGAGGAAGGAACACTCCAGAGCTCATTCTATGAGGCCACAATTACCCTGACACCAAAACCAAAGACACCACAAAAAAAGAAAATTACAGCCCAATATTACTGATGAACATAGACACAAAATTCCTCAACAAAATACTAGCAAATCAAACCCAGCAATACATTAAAAGTATCATACACCATGATCAAGTAGGATTTATCCCAGAGATGCAAGGATTTTTCAATATCCATAAATCAATCAGTGTGATACACCACATTAACAAATGGAAGAATAAAAACCATATGATTACCTCAATCGATGCAGAAAAAGCTTTTGATAAAATTCAATATCCATTTGTGAAAGTAAATATATTATTGACCACATAGCCAATGTGTTTAATTAGAACAGTATTGATATCAAAGTTTTTAGGAGTTAGTTTGAGAAGGTGAATGACAATTTAAGTGGTAACAGTAGAAAATAGTTATGACTTTAACTCAAGAAAATTTATGTAAAGCAAGACCCAATTTACAATGTTTCCATCTAACTGAAAGTATATTTAAAGTAGAATCCTTTCTATATATTGAACAGAGCAAATGTATGCCACTAATATAATAAAAAAAATCCAGGAACAGAAGGGTAGATTTTAGTAGAAAATCATACAAAAATTTCAAAAATTATGGTTTAAAAATTAGGTCAAAAGAGTGTTTGAAGTGGACTGCACATTTGCTATATGCTTTCCCTTTAAATGGGCTTGCACACGGTATACATGGCCCAGCTAATCATCTGTGGGAGCAGTAAGAAAAAGAATGCTTGTGCCATAACATGTTTTCTCTCTATGCTTTTAAAACACCTCAATAATTTGTGGACAGGGATTGTTGCCTGCCATTAAAGAAAGAATGTTGTGGCCATTCCAGTTGTTCAAGGATCAAGCCATCAGCCACTGCATATGTACCCCGTCTCTGCACTGTGGTGCACCCTGAGAGGAATTCAGGATGAAGAAAAACAAGAAAAACTGAAAGCATTCTGTGCTTTGGTCCCAGATAGTTAAGATGCATATCTAAGGAATAATTTCAGTTAACCCAGATTCTGGCATCTTCCTATACATAGAAAAGCACTAAAATCATTAATTTGAAATGTCTGTTTTTGGTGATTAGCAGTAATCTTTTGATGTTTGACATCTTTTTTTTTTTTCAGCAAAAAACTCCTATGTATCCTGGTTCCTCCCTTACCTCTTCGGAGCAATTTCTCAGAGCTATATTAGGCTGTCTTCCAGGCTATAGTTCTTCAGTAAGATCCTCGAATAAATTTGCAACCCTTAGGTAGTACGCTTTTAGCTATATTAGGCTGTCTTCCAGGCTATAGTTCTTCAGTAAGATCCTCGAATAAAACTTAATTTGCAACCCTTAGGTAGTGCGCTTTTTTTCAGTGGACAAATTTTGTCAGTGTACACTTTTATATTTTAAAAATCTTTCTATTAATATGTATTATAAAGGTTAGCATTGATCTATCAAAATATTAGGTTTACTTTATATGAAAATGCATATATTATCCCAGTTACTTTAAACTAGCAGGAAAATAAGTTGCCCATTTTATAATCAGAAAAAATATCATTGCCTCCCACAAAATTTGGCCCAAAGCTAAATTAGGAGAGAAATTTCACAAGATATTGTCTCTCTTCCTGGATCAGAGTTAAACAAAAGTTAAGTGATAAGACAACATTGTATGCTTGTCACACATCAAAGCATGTTGTTGGTTTTGGGGTTTTTTTTTTTTTTCCCTCACAGATATAATGTCATGAATTGTGGATAATTTGCTTAAATCATCCCTGGAGATATAACATGAAGAAACTGATAGACACTTTTACTCCTGTACAAATGCAAAATTAATTTGGGCTGTTTTCAAAATATAAGATACTAAATCCCATTATTAATTGTAGCCTCTTTAGTTATTTGATATTTCTCCACTTAACTACCCAGAGAAAAAACAAATTTAACTACAGCTAGCATGGGAAGCCTGAACTATACTGCCATTTTCTACTATATTTGTTTTGATACGAAAATACAAATATGTATTTAACATTTAAATTCAAGCTGATGTTTATATATAGCAAAATGTTATGCAATTGTTTGGCATTGGTTTCTCTTTAAAATAGAAACATTTGAAATGTTTAGATACTATCTTTTGTGATACTAAAAGTATATTTTACAATGTGGATTCTTTATAGTCACTTTGTCTTGGGTAGAATACATTTAATTTATTCAAGAATAAATTTTAAAAGGTTAATTATATTTTATTATTTATGTATTTCTGAATAGGTAAATTTATATTAAAATATGATTCTTCCTCATGGCTTTCTGGCTTCAGAAACAGAATTACTTGAGTTTGACTCTCAGCTCCATCACTTGGATTTTTAATCTAAGCACGTTATTTAGCCTTCTTTAATTTTTATGCCTGTAAAATGAAAATTTACTTACCTCATAATATTATTTTGGAAGATTAAATGAGGAAATGTAGGTACATATGAAATCCGTTAATAATTACTATCTACTCTTAAGGTGCTTAGTAGTTTATGGAACACTTTTCCATCTATACTAAAATTTATTCCTAGATTAACCTTCTGCAGTACATATTATGAACTTCACAGGTAAGAAAATGGAGACTAAAAGAGGTTAAGTGAATCAGATAATTAATAGTGACTTAAGGATACAATAGAAATCTTCCACTTCCCTGTTCAGTGATGTCGACTTAAAAAAAACCACACAACATGTAAAAGCTGTGAGTCGGATTTATTCCGTGTGTTACTGAGGACTACAGTCTGAGAGACAGCCTTTCAGATAGCTCTGAGAAACTGCTCCGAAAAGGTAAGGGGGAGGTCAGTATACATGTGATTTTGGCAAAGGGGGTACATGCAACCAAGCACATATCTTTGTAGAAGGTTGCTGCTAGTCACAAGGAAGAGATATCTTAGTTAATGGTTTTAGTGCTTTTCTAAGTATGGGAAGATGTAAGAATACAGGTTCATAAAACATTTCTCCTGAAAATATCTATCTGAAGTACTGTTCTGCCAGTTTTCCCAAAGCACACAGTGCCTCATTCCTGATCTCTGCTCTCAATTCCTTTCAGGGTGTACTAAAGGTCGGTGGCTCCTGTGGCTAATGACTCAATCCTTGTAGAGCCAGATAGCAATCAACCTTTTTTAGTAAGCAATGATGTTTACAGAATGATGTTTAGATGAGTAGAAATAAAGTGGCATATAAGCACAAATTCAAGAAGGGGTTATATGGAAGTTAACGTTTTTTGAGATGCTATGTTTGGTTTTAAAGAAAAAGAGACAAGGATATGATCAAAGTATAAATGCCTCGATGCTCTTAGGGTATGTGACTTTGTATCTGTTCTGCTTAAAAAGACAACTGTATTATTCTATAGAGTATCTTAAGATAAATATCACACAAAATGAATATTCATGTTTATTAATATGATAGTGTCATTTAGGTTAAAAATAAATTATAGACCACTAGGAGACTATCACTGTCATGTAAGTACACAAAAATCTAATCTATATTTGTTTCTATAATTTTACATGGGAACAAATTCTGGAATTATATATACTGAGGTGTAAACAGTGGTCATTTCTTATTTTTAACATAATGAATGTTTGAATTTTTTAAATGTTTATATATTTCTCTTATATAAAATTTTGTATTTAGAAATTTAAAGATATTTTTGTCAATTAAAAATATAACTACCTCATAATCATTATAAGTATAAAATGCATGCACACAAATATTCACTTGATCTAAAAGAAAAAATCCTTTAGTTATAACTACTAAAAATAAAAGCAATCAATGATAATGATACAAAGTATACAAGGTATTCACAGTACATGGCACTATATTTCCAGACTGATTCAGCTGAGAAGAAAATAACCACATGTGCACACGCATGTATACACACACACACACACACCAGGAAAGAGAGTACAGCTAACCAAAATGACAAAGCACAATTGTTCTTTATTGAATCTGATGACTGAAAATAAAACACACAACAAACAAATAAACATGAATGATATTTTTACAATCTAATCACTTCATTCAACATAAAAAATTGTTTTTGAGTGTCACAATCAACTGCTCAAAATAAAATTTCAGAACTTTTTAAAACCATAAGGATGCTGTATTCAAACAAAAAAAATCTAGCATTTCTGGGAAAGAAAAGTATATAAACAAAAACATTGCAGATAAAATGTCACCACAAAAACCAAAGAAATTTAGAGTCATTTTGTTTAAACTAGAAATTCAAAATAACTGAACAGAACTCTCTTGTGCTAAATATTGTCCTTCATAATTATAAACTCAGCTGATTTGCCATCTGCAGAAATAAAGCTAGGTTATTGCAAAGGATCATAAATATGGAGTAGTTTGAATTACATATGTGGGCCAGCAGATGTCACTCTTGTTAAAAGACTGTCTAATCTTTTATGAAGGGTAATTGTCGGCTATGATTGTGGGCAGAATTTCAACTTGGGAGGATTTAGCCCTGACCCTCTTTCCACCTTACCACCTACTTTACTCTAATGACAACAGGATCAGTAAATTAAAAGTGTCAGCTGCCCTGCCATCAGTTTCCAAAGCTGTTTGGTCTAACTAAATTTATGGCCAATGGTTATATAAGCAGCATTGCCAAATCTCTGTAATTATTACAGAGATGTAACCAGGCACAGAGAATAAATTTTGCTGCAAGCTAAACCAAGCCCTGACATTACTATAATTAGGCCGATGATTCATACCACTTGTTCCTCTTAGAAGATATCTTTAGTAGCCAGAAAATTAAGCTGCAATTTTTGAAATTAGGGATTTTCTCTTTGTGTGTGTGTTTGGTTTGGTTTTTTTCTTTTTCCTTTATAAAACTAGAATTTGGTTATTTAAAAATGGACAAGATCTGTTAATCCTTCACCTTAGTTACTCAAAGTACTTGTGATATCTTAGAGTGTGACCTTCTGGAAAGGTCACAGGTGTGAGATATTTATGGGGTTAACAAATAATTTTAAAAATAAATTTCCAGAATTAAAGCAGAATATTTGGAATGTACATTCATTTAATATTTCCAAAAATAAAATTAAAATAGTTAGATGTAGTGTGTGTGTGTGTGTGTGTGTGTGTGTTCATGTGAATGTTAACCTGCTCAAGTGTGGTATACTCTGTAAGAAGAAAATATCAGATTTTTGTTATTCCTTTAGATATGGAATGCATATTTGCTGGCATGTTAGCTGGCATATAGTGACTATGTAAGACTCTATCAGAACTTTTCTGGTAAAGTTATTATTGTGATAAATGATTTCTTATATTAACAAGATTGGTCATAGCTTCTTTGGCCAAAACTATGAATAATGTTAAAAAAAAAACTTGAGAAATTCTGGATTTAAATACATTTATCTGTATTTTTTTTTCACCTGAAAATAAGATAATACCAATATCTTAAATCAGTTGCATGGGTTAAATAAAATAATATAAATAAAACAATCTCTATGGTACTTGGCCCTTTTAGGATCTCAAAGGACATAACAGCTCTCTTGCTAAGTAACTAGAATTTCCCAGTGAGACTGCTGATATGATCAAAGGTGTCACAGCCTGTTTATTAAATAAACTGTCCAGTTGCAAGGTTAGTTATTCTATTGGCCCAACCTATGTAGCTCTACTTGATGGTTTACTCCCTTTAATATTTTGAGAAAATGGAATTCACACAATACCTAAGCATATCCAACTTACTGCCTCACAAATAGCTTATTCCATTTTGACCAGATGTACCTGTATGTACTAATAATATTAACTTAAAATCTGCTTTCTAATTGCTACTTCAGTCTGGTCTCAAACCTGGACTCAGTAGATATACAAAATAAATTTTCCATATCAAAACACATTAACACTTATGACAGATCATTTTATAGCAATAGAATTCTAGTTCTTTTAATATTTATCTACATTAATATTATGATACATTTATTTTTCTCATTTGCTTTTGGGATTTAATAAAATGTTGCGTGTAAAAAAAAATTTGACCAGTGCCTCATATATAATAAATGTCAGAAATTTATATTATTTTTGCCATATCCATCATTTTATGTGCTAGCTCTTAAGGGCACACCACATTTCATCACTCAGTTTCTTACAATATTTTGATGAAACCTGGCTATATTGTCTCAGATGTGGAATTATTATCCCTCATATTCTAATAGTTATTTTAATTGTTATTATTGTTTTAGGATCATCATAATACTGACTCAAGTTGAGTTGTCTTAATGAAAATTCTTACATACCTTAGGACTATTTTGTGTTCAATTAACAGAAAATCCAAATGGCTTAAAGTATACCAGTATCATTGATTAATTTAACTAAAATGTAAAGGAATACATCTCAATTCTGACTCAGCATGACAGAGAAGCACCAATGATATTACCAAAATAAATGATGTTAACAAGACCTAGTCTCTCTCTCTCTTTCTCTCTCCCAGTATTCTGGTTCATCTATATGGTTCAATTATATGAAAGACTTCTCTCATTTCATTTTTTTCTGGTAAATGTCTATTTTATAATAGAACCAAACTGAATAATCAGAATGTGAGAGAGCAACATGGAGACAGACAAAGACCATGACAGAGAGACACAGAGAGAATTATCTACATTATAGTATACCTTAAAATACGATTGAGATTTCCAAACCCATTATGATTCTTGATCTGTATATGAACCTAATTTTTTCCACCTTCTGGAACTTATTAATGACTTATGCATGTTTCCAGTCTTACAAAATGTCATCATAATCTATTGCTCTTTCTTCGTAAATTGTCATGTGATTCAGCAGACTCTTTCAATTTGGAAAGTCATAGCCTTCAGTTGCAAAATAATTTCTTGAATTACTCCTCTGGTGATTGCTTTACTTTGATTTTTCTCTATAATTCAGACCTTAGTTCTTCTGGAGTGGTCCTCTAATTTTCTTATCTTTTTTCTCCTATTTTCCCCACTTTTCTTATTTTATTGTTTGTTCTACTTTCTGGGACAATTCCTGAACTTTATCTTCTAACTCTTCCAGAGAGAGGAAACAAATCACTTTAAATGGATTGTTGGGTGTGGCAGTAAGAAGGAGTTGGATAAGTGCACAGTGACTATGGAAGAGGAAACATTTCATAATGATCTCTGGTTCAAGAAATGTATACTATCTAAGGAAAAGCATCCTCATGTCGAAAGGTATTTGTTTCTAGCTGGTAATTTAATTGAGTCTTCAGTAAGCTATTGCACTGATCTACCATAGAGACTAGCTACTGCTTTATGATAAAGTACAATGATTTATACGACAGTAAACCCTAAGCTGCATTTCTTTTTCTGTGATTTTAGCTCTTAATCAAAATCAATATACTGTAGAACACCAGGATGGTATCTATATATGATGATGCAGGGCAGTCAAATCTATATCCCTAGGAGGTGGCTATTCCAGTGATAACAAATCATGGACCACTCCATGATGGAAGGGGTCCATTGTAATCAACCTACTATCAGGTGATGTCCAATCTTCCTAGTAAATAAAGCCATATTCTGACAAAACACTGGTCTGTGCTATTAATAGGCTGAAAACTCAGCAATAGTAGCAGCCAAGTCATTCTTGGCAAGGTGAATTTCATGCAGTTGAGCTTAGGCCTGGTCTTCATCACTTTATACAGATCACCATTAAATAAGCACTATCCCTTCTCTCCTTGCTTTGTGCAACATTTCTAGCAGAGGCTGAGTCTCCTCTGTAGTTCCATTACCCACAAGACAATCCCTTTTCTACAGACTCAGCTCCAACTAGGAAGTACTCACAATTCCAAGTGAGTTACACCAAATCCTGGGGTCTGGTCACCATATTTTCCTTCATCTTTCTAGACCAAAACATAGTGGGATCTTGCTTTTGTTTCTTATTTTTAAATTGCCATGTCTTCAACTAACCATTTATAATAAGAAATATGCTCTAAGGGAAAATATTCTAATGATTGTAATCAATGAGAAGTGAATTGCAATATGCCCAAATCTACCTCAGGACTATTTCTCTGGTCAAAAGTGACTGACCTCAGAAAACTAAAGATATTACCCTTGTGATATTTATGATATCACATGAGATTTTCAAGCTCTGACAAAATCTGTCCCAATCATGCACTTTACCCAGATTCACCAATTGTTTACATTTTTGCCTCATTTGCTTTCTCTTGGTTCTGTTCTGTTCTCTCCTCTCTTCTCCTCTCCCCTCATTTCTTCTCCTCCTTCCCCCCTTTTATCTCCTCTTTTCTCCTGTCCTTTCCTCTCTATATATTATATCCACATCTATCTATATAGTTAGACAAAGAGAGAGAAAGAGAGACAGATATATAAAGTTGAAGACATCATACCCTTTACTCTTTCATACTTACAAACAAGGATATAATCTTACCTGACCACACTCACAATGATCAAAATCAGAAAATTTACTACTCATCCAATACTATAATCCATACTCCATATTTACATTTTACAAATTGCTCAATAATGTCCTCTACCGTTTTTTCCCACAGTCCAGGTTCTAATCTAAAATCGCACATTTAAAAGTTGTTATATATCTTTAGTCTTCTCTATTCTGAATTGATTCCTTAGCTTTCATCTTTCTTGATTTTGACCTTTAGAAGAGTGCAAACCAGCTATATTGTAGAATATCTTCTCCCCAAACCTAGCTTGAGACAAATCTTTTGCACAAAAGTGAAGAGGCTGTCAAAGAGATTACACTAAATATTTATTTCACTTTTGCATTCTGTTCTATAACGTATGCATATTTGTTTAAGGTAATTTCCCTCCAAAACATCTTTGGGAGGAATTCATATTTATCACATAGCTCTTTGTACAATCTACCATATAATTACCACTTTATCTATTTGAAATTTGGCTTTCCCTAATGTCTGAATCCAATATTCAACTTTATTTTTATTAGAAGATTTCTAAGAATCTTGAATAGAGTACTATGAAATGTTTGAACTTTGGTGACAAATCTAAACTCATACAATTGTTGCTAAATTCATATTGCTTGGAATAATACCTAAAACTCAATACTACTCCTTTGGTATACTTGGGAGAAAAGAAACAACAACAACAACAAAACAAGACCAGATGAATCACTGTCATTAAGGAACTATTAACAGTTCATCCATCTGAAAGTATGTCTTCCCAACTAAAGGAAAAACTGGTTCATAGAATTCATACCCTGTAGCCAGGCATGGGAGAACATTGGACTCGGTAAGTTGTTGCTGTTTACTTTTTTATTCAAATAAATAGGCAACTTTTCCTTTCAAAATATCTGTTTGGAATGCTTAATTCAGAAAAACACATGGGAGGGTTATTCATTCAATGATTCTTTCAGCCAATAGTCACTTATATACACAAAGTACTATACCAGAATCTAGATATAAATGGTAAGAAAAAAATGGACCTGGTTCCTAGCCTTATTGAACTTAAATTCCAGTGAAAAAGACAGGCATCAAAAAATAATCACCCAAGTTTTTATATAGTTTCCAACTGTAATAATTATATAAATGGATAAGTTTATAAGAAAATGATGTTTGTACTGAAATCTGAAAGAAGAAAAGGAGTTTGCCATCTAAAGAGTATGAGAAAAGCAGAATTGCATGAGTATGAGAAGAGGCAGAAGCAGAAGGCTAGTGGGACAGGTGTGTAAAAAGTAATGTCCAAAGTGGCATGAGGTGAGGCTTCAAGAGGATATACGGATATACAAGGAAGGCAGATGCGGGGTCTATTAGTCATGCAATGAAATTTTGTCTTTACTTTTTTTTAATACTAAAATATTGAAGGTTTTTGATTAAGAAGGTATAATAATCACATTTATGTTTTTAAATTATTATTTTGGCTTCAGTAATGATAACTGATGGTAAGAATTAAAAAATGTTTGCAGGTAAATGAAATAAAAAGTATTGGAGAAGTCTACTTTGGATAAAGTTGATTTTAGGAAAACCAAAGCACTGTATGAATTTGAGATACATTTATGAGGCAAATAAACTATGTTGTGGTGATAGACTAAACAGGACTCTATTATTCAACTTTGTCCATAAGCCATTCAGCAACATATTATTGAATACCTATTATGTGCCAGAACTGAACTGCAGTCCTGAATGAGATGAATTCTTAGTTTTCAAAGACATAACAGTCTAGACAGACAGAAATGGCTAGTATACTTTTAAATGCAGTTTAATCATCTTTTTTCTTAATAGTTTTAGACTATCCCAAATTAGCAATTAATTCTGTTAACATCTAAAAATGTATATATTTATAAAGACTAATTTAAAACAAATCCATATGTATCAAATTTAATAGCTTAGCTGTTAGGGAGCCTTATTTCCAGCAACCCTCTTACTCAGGAACATTTGCTAATATTTCTCAGTTAGCTAAGGTAATAAAGCATCATTAAGCCTTGCAGGGCGAAATGTATGTAACTCCCAGAGACTGATCCAATGTTTGTAAAAATATCTTATTGCTCTCACTATGAACTCTTCCCAATAAGCAGATAAATAAGAATTCAGCAAGCAATCTAGACCCATTATCTCTTACCCCTTCTTTTTAATCAAACCTGTGTTTTGCTTCTTGGGCACTTAGCCAGAAGCTTATAAGATACCTATTACCGATAGTGCCTGGCCTCTTTATGACACTGTAAATCAGGTCCTTAAAGTGAGAAACATCCTTGTCAGAACATTCAAAGTTGCTGTTGAGGGCAAGCAAAGTCTGTCACTTTAGAAGTATTGATTGCAAGAGACAGAAAGCAATTCAGACTAACTTAAAAAGAGAATTTATCGGAAGGATTTTGGATCTCACAGTGGCCAGATCTTGTCATAGCAGGAACAAGGTGGGCTCCAGAGGGTCACAGAACAGGAAGAAAGATACAAAGTATTTGCCTATTGAGAAGGAATGGCTCATGAACATGACATTGTTGGCAATGAGACCAACAGCACAGAAACTATGCCTCCACTAGATCTGTTCTTCAGGCAGAACTGACTAATGCTGACAAATGTCGGCTACGCACTGGCTGCTGCTTGACAGGCCAGTTTGGGCAGAGTCCACAGAATGTCAGTATTAAGTACAGTTAGCTGAATTCTAGGGTTTGTTTTTTCACTTTACACAAATTCTAGACCTTCCTGGAAAGATGACTAGGTGCATCAAAATAGCACTCATGAACCAAATTAAGAATGATATGCCTGGGGTTGGGGGGCACTTGCTCAAGATAACATAATAATTAGGAAGTAATGGAGCTGAATTTGAACCTAAGATTGTTTGGTGACAGAGCCAGTGCTACTAGACTGTGACATTTGGCATAGCTTCCAGGGTAACCCCCTGGCACATGAGATTATCTAGTCCTAATTGCTTCCCAAAGGCCCATCTACTAATTCTATCACATGGGGGTACGGGATTTCAACATATGGATTTTGGCAGGACACAAACATTCAGTCTATAACATCTTGAAAGCTCAAATATTATCATTGGTAAAGTCACTGTTTTCCTTGAAGTGGCAGGATTACTTTATTCATTTTCAAGAAAATATAAGTCACACACTCAAGTCTGAATAATCACCATTTGTCAGTCAGTCATTCTTTCAAGTAAAAACAATGTTCTATGAAAAAGCCTCAAATACAGAGTGCAACTCAATTGCACAAGTGTTTTTTTTATCAAAAAACAATTTAAATTACAATGCAGCATAAGTCCTTTATAAATAGTTTTCATTTTGTCAATTTTTTTTAAATGTGCACTTGGAAATTGAGATTGATTAACATTGATAAGTATTACTGCTTTTTCAAGGACATTTTCAAGTGATACTGGAACATTTTTTGTTGAGAAAGCACGGCAGTAAAGAATACCACAGTATTATAGTGTTGGCGCTAGTACTGATGGAATTTGTTGCCACTGCTTTGATTCATGCTATCCCACTACTAATTTTACACATTGCTTTTGCACCGTCAGTGTAAATGTGAAGACACTGAAAAAGGGAGATAACATCTCAGTATTATTATGGTAATTGCTTCTAATTTGCAGACTCCCTGAAAGCAAATCAGGGGCCACTGGGAATCCACAAGCTGCATTTTGAGAATTACTGGCCTAATATGAGATTGTTTTCAAATTAAAGTTTTCTAGATTGACAATAAAAAGAATCTATTAGCTCAACCAAGTATGATACTTAAAGGAATTTGAAATGAAGAAGCAGAATAGGGGAAAACAGAGAGAAGACAATAAACAGAAGCTATGAGAAAGTGAAAGCCATAATATTAAGAGGAGACTAGAATGGAGAAATTTGGCAGAAGTATGAAAGTTGGTGGAGAGAGGAAGAGAGGAAAGAACTGATTTAGTATGATGTCAGTTTACTATGGTTGCTGGGGGAACGCTGGTGCTACCTTAGTAATGACGTGGATTTCCATAAACCCGAACTATGAAACTACTAAGAAAACATCTTAGTTTCCTAATGGTCTTAGAAACTGGTAGTATTTAGTTATGAACAGTCTAACAGATCTTTATCACCTGAGGTAGCATTTACATGTTTTTATTTCTTGGAACAGAAAAAAATTAATGAAATAATATAGCTCCCTATATCAAATTGTCATTATTCCTCCGTGTGGTATTTATCAGAAGGTAAATCTACTGTATCGAAGAGGGAATTTCATTAGGTTTCATTAATAGGAACCAAATGGGTTAAGACCATGAATTGCGAAAGATATGTACGGGTCAGCCAGGGAGAAAGAACAACACTTAGAGGTTGGTTACAGATAAATAACAGCAGCAACACCAGTAATAATAATAAATAATTCATATGAACAAAATATGTTTTCTTTCTTTTTTCTAATTAAAACCAGAATGGGAAAAAATGAGGGCACATTTGGACACCAAAAACATAGGACAAAAATCTCAAAAAAGACCAGGAGCCACACATCTTTTCTAATTATCTTTACGGTAGGAAAACTTACCACGTATATGAAAAATACAGTAAAGAGTAATCATTGGTGAGACCAACTAGTTTCTCTTTAAGGAGAAAACGGGGAAGAAGTTCAGAAGGGAATTTCAAAGTACATGAAAAAGAAAACTTTGAGAGATCGATTTTGGGTTCTATATAAGATTAATTTTATTAGGTCTCCATACCCAGGAACTATTTATGTAACACAAAGCCTCTGAACATCCCCCTAACTTGTTCATACATAACAGTAACTATAAGCCTGAGCATTTCAGTTGCCACTAAGTTTTATTTGTGGCTTTTATTGTGTGAAGCAATGGTTTAGCTCAGTTTCCCAGAGAAGTAGCTTTGGAAATTGCATTTGAATTGTTCTAAGTAGCAGTAATGTAATACCTAGATGATTAAGAAAATTTAAACCCACTCAAACATGTAGATTAAGGTAGTAGAGTGAGTTAACAATTGCAAAATATTTGTACATCACCACTCATTACTTAAAGACATTATAGTCAATATTGATTATAAGAAAGATGGAGAGCATTAGTTTCTTTACGTTCAATTGAAATTCCAGCATATCATTTTCTTGGAAATAAAAAGGAAGTGGAAGTATAATGGAAGATAGTATTATTTAATACTTGTCACTTGCACAATTGTTTCCTTAAGTAAAAACTTAAGGAAAGTACTTTTCTTACTTTTCTTAATGAAAAATAGTTACAGAAGATAGTTAAATCTTTAATATCTGAATACCTCCCACAAATTTATCAGGTAAATGAAATAAAATGGAGAAAAATGAACATAAAAACATAAAGGAATGACAAAGAACTAATAAATATATTAGTACAGTTAACTGTGAATCAAAGGAGATAAAGTTATAAAAAAATATCAAATATAGTTTTTTAATTAAGTTTAAAAATATAATAATACTTAATATTGGCAATGGTATGTTCCATGGGCACTTTCATATTCCTTTATGAGAATGTAAATATTAACAAAAATGTTTGGAAAATATTACATTTCCCATTCATTTTCATTGAAAAATAAGTTTTGCCCTTCAATCCTTCAATTTCACCTTAAGTGACACAAACTGATGGAATAGTTAGAGAATTCAACACGGTTTATGTACAAGAAGTGGCTAGATCTTAGGATCTGAGACTGGATTCCCAATAACTGCAGCTGTCTTCTACTTTCTAAGCATGATTTATGAATTTTCTTTTTATTATTGAATAATTCTTTTGGGGGGGATCAACATTTAATATTTTAATACCTTAGTTTAAAATAAAAAAACTCTGTTCTAGAATGGAGAGTTTCAAAAAAGGGAAAACACATCTTTTATGCTTAATAATAGAAATGGTTGTGGCTAAATAAGCATCACAGAAATATATGTTAACCAGGAAGATGGGCTTACACAGTTAATGAAAAGGGAAAAAGAAAAATTCTATCACTGAATTTTTAGAAACACTGGAGGAGGTATTAGAATTTGTGAACTTGGGAAGTTGATATATGGTCAAGTTGAACTTGTTTTAAAAAATAACAGCAAAAGCAGGGAAGAGAAGGAAAATATTTGGTGAGAAACATAATGGAGGAAGTTAATGTATAGACCCTGGAATAGTCATATCTAGGTGTGGTTCAATTTTATTTCTGCTTTGCTATGATTTCTGTTATACCCAAATCATCATAAACTACTTTTAACCTTAATATTTTAACTGATTTATATCTGAGGGATTAAGAAGAGCCTAAGCCCCATATGCAACAAAAGTCTATAGAATTAGGTGACATCAGCCAGGGGTCCAATACAAATATAACATGTGAGGAGTTGTTTTTACAAAGAGCACAGCATTATCTTTTAGAGATATTTAATATTGAAAAAAGAACTAAATAACAAACAAAGACAAAATAAACATATGAAACCTGTAATCACTTTTTGATGACTGGAAGAAAAACTTAGGAAAAGAATTGATAAAATATAGGCCTTCCTTCCTTAATTAGCATGGAGTCTCTTATTACTGCATTTGGTCTTTAAGGGGAGTGAGTGCCCTTCCTTGGTAAAATATAGTGTGTGATGGCAGGCTTAAATGCCTGTTGCCACAACTAGGAAAGAAAAGCCAGATTAATTACAAAAATTATATTATAAAAGGCATCAGGGAGCACTGTGTAAACAATGAGGAGATGATCAAAACTTCTGGAGGAGAGAATTGTTTTGATGTAAGCTGATAATATCTAGCTATTCAGGGTTTTTTTCCCCTGTGGGTATATGCCAGGTTTCCCAAAGAACATTTACTAAATTCAGGGTTTATTTGGAAGACAGAAAAACTAGGCCAAAATCTTCAGAAAGGCAGAGTAAAATTATTCACAGTCTAGTGATACTTGGAAACAAAGACCTGGTAAGGTAGGTGCCACCACTAAAACATGACAAGTATCCACCTTAAAAATTGTGAAACTACATGTGACCATTGGCTAAAGGAGCTAAGGTGGAGACATATAAAGGACAGAATTAAATGTCCCCTAATCTTTCAGAGCTGAGGAGGTAACTCCCAGGCTCTGAATCAAAGTCCTCCCAGGGCAAATCCTAGAAACAAGGGTCAGATAAGAAAGACAGAAATTTGATAAAACATGGGGGAACTCAGCCCCCATGCAGCTCCATCTCTCTGAGGACTGAGGATCTGCCTCCACACTATCTTTCTGTCAGAGGAAAGGGGGACACTTTCTGATGGAACAGAACATCATCTGGAGCCTCCACATACTATTAACATATGATAAAACATTCATTTTATGTTTATGTTAACATATATTTTATATGTCTTAGCATACAACTAAAAATTATACAAAGAGGACAGACTATATGACCAATAATCCAGAAAAAAATATGGACATAAGAAGCAAACCTAAATATTATGTAGATGTTGTAGTTAACAGACAAGGGTTTTAACGTTACTATTCATATGTATGTTCAAGAAATAGATAAAAGAACAGCAAAATAGAAGAAAGGATTAGGAAGTTCATCATTGAACTCTAATCTATAAAAAAATTGATAGTCATTCTAGAAATTTTAAAAAATTAAAAAATAAACATTGTATTTGAAACTAAGAAATCAATGAATTTTTAACAGCATATTGACCACAGAAGAAACAAAAATTAGTGACATGGGGATGGATGAATGAAAAACATCCAAAGCAAACCACATACAAAAAAAAAAAAATTATTTTTAAAGATGTATGTGAGAGAAATGTGGGGCACACATGATATGTGTACTTTTTGCTATGTATATTTATGTAAAACCATTTTTTAATTAAAAGTATTTTTTTCTGGCTAGTTTTACTTCTTTAATATATAATACAAGATAGTCTTTGAGGCCATTTTACCAATTTTTAAGAAAATCCCACTGACTTTTAACCTAATTGAATTAGGTTTATAAATTATTTTATAGAGGACTGTCATTTTTACAAGTACCATACTGACACTAGCTATATCACACCATTTATTCATTTTTAAAAAAATATTCCTAGTTAGCTTTAACATTTTTACTGTCTGCTCCTGGAGATTTCCTACTAAGTTTAATTTTGAACATATTTTAATAATTCTTGCAATTATCTTGAATATAATATTATATATTCAGAGGGTTCTCATGATAGTTAAGGAAGCTATTGATCACAATTTATTTTGTTTTCTTATTACTATACCTCAGGTAGAAAAGTCAGGTAATATGCACATCTTAACAATCCATATTCTTAATTTTCATTATTTAAATCTTCAATTTTAAATGTTATTAAAATCACATTTGATGGAAATTAATAATTGTCTTAACCAGCACCATTGCTTTCCTCCTAGTCTATTACTAGGAATATAATCATATTAATGTAGTGATTCTTCCCAAGTGTATTCACAACACATAAGATGGGACTCTACCTGGAATAAACACAACCAGTTCCCAGTGACTAATACATAATAAAAATTCAGTAAATATTTTAAATAGATGAATGGATAGGTAAAATTGTTCCTTCATTTAGAACTTTTTACTTTAACCATTTTAAAGTTTCCTTTTCCTAAGCTTAAATAATTTAATCTTCTTTTTTCTCATATACCATACATATCCTAGATTCTTCATCATATTATATGAATATCACAGAAAAGCATATATTGAACCACAGTACTTCCAAAGACTTTGGAAACATCAAAATTCAAAAGCCAGTATGTGGTTACCTGTTCCTATTAAATTTTATGAATGCAGGGCCATACAGTCAATATAAGTCAATTTGTATTTTGAGACAATGGATCTACATATACAAAGCTTCTGTATTTAACTTTTCTACATTTCAAAGTATTAACAATAATAACAATATTGTGAAAGTAGAAATGTTTCACTCAGGTATTATGTGTATATATATTGATACAAATGAATTACAATGATAATTCTACCCAAGGATTAATGTATTTTTAATTGGCTCCATTTATGTATAAGTTCCACAAAGAAACACGATTCTGTGTAAAAGGACTCTAAGACAATGATATTTATATATTATGTTATAATCTGGAATGTGCTGTTAAGCATCCACTTAAAATCCACAAGCATTTTCTTGTTTATTCCTAAGAAACTAATTGGTTCAGCTTTTCTTTTCAAGCCAGACCACATAAAAGGGACCCAAAAATTAACTGCGGTTAGAGGCACTGTGTGGTGAAACAAAACACAACAAAGGATGACTACCTACAGCTGTGCCCGGAAAGATGGGAAACAAAAGTAGTATTTATAGTAAACACATATTTCATACATCAGGCTCTCTTTTAAGCATGCATACACTCACACTCACACTTGCGCACACACACACACACACACACACACACTATAGTACCTATATGTTGGAAATAAGGAAACTGAAGCCCAGAAAAATGATGGTACTTCATCAAGATTCCATAGTATTTTGAATAATGTTGTATAGTAAGAAGTAGAGCTATGATTTAAACCACGCAGTGCATTCTCATAATCCATAATCTTAACCAATATGGGTTTTCTATGCTACCCCGTAAGTAGAAACTGAGAGTGTATAGATATCATGACCTATATCCCTAGTTCAGAATGTTTATAAAACATGTAGCACCATGCCTAACATGAACACTCAACTAATGCTCCCTTTACATTTACCCTTATCTACTATATACAAAAACACTATTTGCTTTCTGTTTAGAGAGACTTTAACAGTACTAGATACTCTAGACTGTCAGGCAAAAATCTTAGCAGACATATTAAACTGAAAAAGTGATTTCTATTCTTAAGTACAGTGGAGTAATATATAAGAGAATCATCAGCTATTTATTTGCCTGAATGTCCTAGTTTGCAACTGTTAACTTGTTTTGATTATTAATAGCACCCATTTCTTGTGTCAAAAAGTATTCCAATTTGGAGCATAAATTTTATGGTAACCTTACATATGAACCATATACACAGCACTGTTTACTGAACTGTGTTCCCCCCAAATTCATAAGTTGAAGCCCTAACCCCCAATGTGATCGTATTTGGAGATGGAGTCTTTGGGAGGTAATTAGCTTCAGATGAGGTCATTAGAGTGGGTTTTCATGATGGGATCAATTCCCTTGCAAGAGAGACACCAGAGAGCGGGTTGTCTTCACCATGGGAGGACACAGCCAGAAAATGTGCAACCCGGAAAGAGAGCCTTCACCAGAACCTGACCATGCTGGCACCATGATCTCGGAACTCCAGCCTCCAGAACTCTGAGAAAATTAGTCTCTGTTGTTTAAGTACACTGTATGGTATTTTGTTATGGCAGCCCATGTTGACTAGTGGAAACAGCACCAAAATACTGTCATATATATTGTATTGAATAGTAATAAATTATATGCTAATTAACTTATATGTATATAACATCTACTTGCTTTATTTGACCAACTAGGAAAAAAACATAATGTTTGGCTCTATGTTATCCTTCCTAAACTTTTATTTTAGTTTAACTATAAAGTTAAAATTTCTAAACCTAAGAGAAATGTAAGAAATTTCTATTACAATAATTTTTTTAACCTTAATTGTTGCTCTTCCATTATGACAAAAAATTTTGCTTGATTTTGATTACCATTAGTATCAGCAATTAAAGTTAATTCCAAAACATTTTTAAGATAATTCCTAAATAATTAAATAATTTGTCAGTTATTATTTAGTGAACAAAGTAAGCAGATTAAATCACAGTTTTGCATAAGATACATTTTATTTTTACCATATATCAACCTCAATTCTTCCAGTCTTTGAAAATGTTTATTTCCACAGTTTAAGGGAAAGAAAGGACCTGTCTAATACAAATTAGAACATTAGTTTACATCAAAATACCAGTATACACACTAAACTCTACAGTTAATGTTAACCTACACTTGAAATTCTTTGCCATTCAGATTGACTAAATGTTTGCTTGTATTTGGGTCTCTTGAAAATTTAGGTCCATTGCTATTGCCAAATGTACAAATCTAACCAGCTTGTTCAGGTCTCTGTGCCATATTTATTCATATATTCTTGACTTCACTGTTCAGCAGCTAACTTATTATACCATAATATATTGAGTAGACAATCATACACACATACATATAGGCTCTTTCTTACACACTATAATGATCAGGAAAAGTGTTTGTATAATTGTGAGAAGCAAACATAAGTTTACAGGCTCTTAAGTTCAGATAAGAATTTTATTTCTTTCAGAAAAAAGGGAGGTTTTATAAATCATATTTTATATTTTTATAGGTGTCCAAATGTGTCTAATTCTATATATTTCAAGTACATGGCTCTTTGGTGTCCTGATAATTCCACAAATAATCGTGAAGTGACCTCATACTTCAAGAATGTCATTTATGTTTAAAGAACATAAATGATTCTTTTTCTCTTTCTTTTCTCATAAATATGAGAGCGATATTGTCCCATCAATCTCTTAGACAATATAATTATTGAGAATATAATTTCACTTTGGTAGTTCTGCCATTTATGCTATAACTTAACTAAGACATTGGAGGAATATATACTCAAATTTATATCAGCTTCATTGATAATCCCAAGAACCAGGTATTGTGTTATCATTAGAATGAACAACATCCAAATTCCTAAAATGCTTTTTAAAATATTTTTATTAATATCTGTACTCCCAGAGCATCAACTTTCTATTATGAAATTTGATGTTTCATTCACTTCATGGCATATATGTGTTTTGTTGGGCTACAAAGAAGCATAAGGGGAAAAATAACAAAATTTAAAAAGAGTGGCAGTAAGATTTCATGTTAAGAATTCTGATGCTAGTATCAAATGACAGACTCCTTGATTAGAAACCAAGTAAAGTCAACAATAACTTTATCATAGAAACATATGGCACTGGACATAATTAATAACATTTATTTCAAAGCTCATTTTTTATAATTTGCATTTTATTGCCATTTTCAAATAAAAGCAATATTTTATTTGGATGTATTCTTCTCTGGGTTAATCTGTTGCTTGTTGCTGTTGTTAAATTCAGGAAGTAGCAGGTAATGAAAATGAAAAAATTATAGTTAAATTTAATAAATGTTCTCTATGGGCCACTCACAGTACTAAGTGTTTTACAGAAGGTCTTATGTCTGCAAATGATTATCTTAATCTAATTTCATTTTAAAGCACATTTAAAAAATGACACCAAAATTTTAATAATGATATTTTATTATATGAAATAAAATCCCAAGTAGTTACAAAACCAACTAGTAGTTTATAATTATTAAATTAATATTTCTTCTATGGTCATTTGCATTACCATATACTGTTTATTATAGTAGATATTAACAATGGCATTTTAGTGAATTTCATAAAAATAATAATAATTAATATAACCATGTACAAAATTTGGAAGACTTTTTTTTTCCACATCTTTATTGGAGTATAAATGATTTACAATGCTGTGTTAGTTTCTGCTGTACAACAAAGTGAATCAGCTATATGTATACATATATCCCCATATCCCCTCCCTCTTGTGTCTCCCATCCACCCTCCTCATCCGATCTCTCTAGGTTGTCAAAGAGCAACGAGCTGATCTACCTGTGCTTTGCAGCAGCTTCCCACTAGCCATCCATTTTACATTTGGTAGTGTATATAGGTCAGTGCTACTCTCTCACATCATCCCAGCTTCCCCTTCCCTCCCGGGCCCTCAAGTCCATTCTCTATGTCTGTATCTTTATTCCTGCCCTGCCACTAGGTTCATTAGTATCTCTTTTTAAACTTCCATATATATGTGTTACCATATGGTATTTGTTTTTCTCCTTCTGACTTACTTCACTCTGTATGACAGTCTCTAGGTGCATCCACGTCTCTACAAATGACCCAATTTCATTCCTTTTTATGGCTGAGTAATATCCCATTGTATATATGTGCCACATTTTCTATATCCATTCATCTGTCAATGGACACTTAGGTTGCTTCCATGTCCTTGCTATTATAAACAGAGCTGCAATGAACA
>NC_041217.1:91726897-91747617 GCF_002837175.3 Physeter macrocephalus | reverse complement strand
GAGTATTTTTAATTTCAGTAATTGTGTTGTTCATCACTGTTTGTTTGCTCTTTAGTTCTTCTAGATCCTTGTTAAATGTTTCCTGTATTTTCTCCATTCTGGTCCGAGATTTTGGATCATCTTTACTATCATTACTCTGAATTATTTTTCAAGTAGGTTGCCTATTTCATCTTCACTTATTTGGTCTTGTAGGTTTTTACCTTGCTCCTTCATCTGTAACATATTTTTTTGTCATTTCTTTTTTTTGATGGGTGGAGCTGTATTTCTGTCTTACTGGTTGCATCCAGCAGTGGAGTTTGCAGGCAGTTGGATAGAGCTGGGTCTTGGTGCTGAGATGAGGACCTCCAGGAGACCTCACTCTGATTAATATTCCCTGGGGTCTGAGGTTTTCTGTTAGTCCAGCGGTTTGGACTCGAAGCTCCCACCACAGGAGCTCAGGCCCAACCTCCAGCCTGGGAACCAAGATCCCTCAAGCCGTTTGGCATGGCAAAAAATAAAAATAAAAATAGAAAAGAAAAGAAAAAAGGAGCAATACAATAACAAAGAATAAAAAACAAAATAAAATTAGAAGGATAAAAAATATATTAGGAAAAATAAAAATATAATTGAAACAACTGTGACAAGGTAAAATAAAGCCACAACAGAAAAAAGAAAGAAAAGGGGGGGAGGGAACAAGCCAAAAGGAGCAGAACAGTGGTGCCCTCCCAGTGGTCCCCCAATTTCCCCCTTCAGGTGTGGGATCCCTTACCCTCCCCCCAGCCGCCTATCAGGGACGGTCAAGCATGGGGCGGGGCCTCTGCTTAGGACCTTTGCGTAAGGGGAGAGGCAGCATGTGGAAAGGTGGGCCTCTGGGGCATGGAGTTCGTGGAGGTAAGGCCCTGGGTGAGGGTGTGTGGGTGGATTTTAGGCCCGGTGCAGTTGGAGGGGGTCTCAGAGGGGGTCTCCGAGTGTAGAGATAGGGCCCTGGGTGGGGGTGTAGGCGCGGGGCTTGGGCTCTGCACAGCAGAAGGGAGGCTCCAAGAGAAGAGGATTAGGTCTGGAAGTCCAGCAGACTCCCCGGTGCCCAGGTTGACAGGGAAAGTGCTGGCTGCTTTCCCTTCCGTTCCTCTACTCCCCTCCCCCACCATCTCCCCCACGGTCTCCCCCATCCCTGCTGGACCCCTAACGTGGGTGGGACTCGCTGGGTGTAGGAACTCCTCCCCTCTCCCAGCCACACCTCAGGGGTGCTGGTCCTGGAGGTCCAGCCTTTACTTTTGCCTCCCCTACCCTCCCTCCCACTCCCTCAGGACCCACAGGGTTGGAGCAGGCCTCAGTGGGCAGAGGATCAGGCCCAGGATCTCAGCAGGCTGCTGGAGGCCGAAGTGGGCAGGGAGGCCTGGCCATGCTCCCTTTTGATCCTCTGCCCTCCCAGTGGTCCCCCAATATCCCCCTTCAGGTGTGGGATCCCTTACCCTCCCCCCAGCCGCCTATCAGGGACGTTTGTCCCATCCCGCCTCCATTTCTCTTCCCCCCTCACTCCCCCATACCCCACGTCCTACCTAGTCACTGGGGGTTCCTCCTGTCCCCTTAGGTGTCCATGGTCCCCACCGGTGCCTGGTAGGTGCCCTAGTTGTGCAAAGATGTAAATTCCACAAGATGGCAAGTCTGCCATCTTGACTCCACCCCCCAAAATTTGGAAGACTTAATCATCAGAATAATGTTAAATTTCATTTCGGCAATTTATATACCAAGCATCAGTTAAATGTGAAGAATTATTAATGAGTAAATTTACTTGGCCCTGATACTACAGAGCACTGTTATTAGTTTTAGAGAATATCGATTTTCATACAGATTTTCAGTGTACTGAAATACACACATCAGTTTTTCATTTATTTCTCCCTGCTTCCCCTCCCTTCTTTGCTAGGGATATGACATTATGGATAAAATTGGCCAGATTCTAATGATAGACATTTACAAATATTTTAGATTTTTCTTCTTCTGTTTTTCCAGGATAGTGTCTTAAAATATCACTGCTTTTTCTCCCTTCCCCATGCCTCTGAAAATAACACAGATTTATTGATATCTAACATTTATGAAATTTAGAATCATCAAAAGTACATCTTAAATTTTTAATGGGAAGTGTCTGTTTTGTATTAGAAGTCATGAACTAACAAAAGATAAGACTGAGCCCAGCATGTTATGCAATCTTATGATGCCTCTTGCCCTGCCTCTTTGTTATGTATAGAGTGACCTGAGAGAGTCCTGGTTATGTCTGCTATCACAGCATAATGATGCCCCTTTTCATTCTTAAATGTGTCCCAGTTCAGAAGGTAAATTATATGGTCACTCTACGTATATGAAATGTAATAGGGATGGGAATGGAAGCAACTCAGAGGACCCTGGAAAAGTATTTAATATTAGACCATAGGAACTCTTTCAAAAGTATACCTCTTAGAGTTATGCTTCAGCAGGTTGTACTTTGATTTCCCATGCACAGTGAAAGATGTGTAGTCAGTATTAACTACCAGGATGTTATGAGCAAAAAAAAGGCTATAGTTCTTTATTATCTTATGACTCTAGAGAGTCACCCTAGTAACTTGGCTCCTGAAACAGCTACAGAGGAATTCAAAATTTTTCTTTTGTACAGTCAAGTCACATTTACATTTATATATTTAAATTAAATTGAAGAATGTTGTTAGTCTACAATCACTTTAAGATAACCAATATAGAGCAATATTTCAGTAACTACTAACAAGTAGATTGGCATAGTCACATATATATTAGAATCAGTGGATGAAGATGGATTCTTTCAAAATTGGAGAGAGAACTGAGATTCTGATTTAATAGGTATAGAAGGGAGCTTCAGAATGTGTACTGAACAGATCAAAAAATTTTTTTAATTTTCCACAGATAATGGTAAATTTTTATCAGGTTAAGAAACACCACCCTGACTACAATTCACTTTGTACTATTATTTATTTAGAACGTTTTGTACCTGAGATACTCTGCAGGACACTAGGTAGATTGGTGAACACAAATACTATTGTTATTATTTTGAAGATCCTGGTATAGCAATAAATGAGTAAGCACACTGCTAGTTATATACTGGGAAACTGATAAATGTTATCAAGGAAAAGAGCAGGAAGCTAGCTATAAAGGATAACAGGAAAAGAAGTACTTTTGACTGGTAGTAGATGGCTCAAATCTGACGGGGTTGTCATTATTATAATGCCACCTCACCAGCCACATGCATAGGCCTGTGACTTCGTGTTAGCAATTAGATTTCTATCCTTTAACAACAATAATTTTCTTTTTCAAAAATGGGCACATGACCTAAGGAACAAAAATTACTACTCTGTCTGGGAAAGTTACTACTTATTGGAAGAGAGGTGACTGCCTTTACCTTGGAATCACTAGCTGAAAGGATGTGTAGTCCTAGATCTACCAGTGGGCATATTTTCCACGACATAGAAAAAGTTTTCCCAAGAAAGTTGTCAGCACATACGAGATGGAGAGACAGAGGTCTGATGACACAGCTGTTAGCATGCTTTTACTCTCTGAATACAGCTGGACTTGAACTCAGCTTCACTCCTTGGATTTCCCAATTATGTGATTCATGAATCCTCATTTGGTTTACACTAGTTGGCCAGCTGAGTTTCTCTCACTTGCAACTGAAGAATACTGAGATTTTTGTGAGATATAGCAAAACAGATTACAGATTTGTGCTTAATCTCAGAAAGTAGCCCTATATTTTTTTCATTTTAAATAATTACCTGTTCATATTTTTAGGGTTGTGGGGAGAGATGCCTTTTTTTCCATTTGGGGACCACTTGAAAACCTGAATTCCACCTAAGAAAAGCAGCATGAATTGAATTTTTTTTAAAAAAGCAAAAAACCTGTAGGTTTCTTTGTCTGAGGAACTTGTAATGATCTCTGAAATTGCACCATAGTACCGAGATAAGTACTAAACCAGAAATGAAAAGGTCTCATAATTCTCAAGGAGTCAGAGTATGTCTTTGTGTGAAGGACACCTAAACTTCTTCCATGGCAACTAAAGGGCACCTGTATTATGGAATGTGGATCCCTAAATGGCCAGATGTGAGAAGAGGTTTAACTTCCAGTAAAGGAAGAGTCATAGAATAGAAAGTTTCCAGAGAGATGAGCAGGAGCCTCTGGAGTAAAACGTATTACTGACTTAAGTGCTGATCACTTTAAAAGGAGCTCCTTCTCCATAAGTAAATAAAGGAGCTTCAAATAAACAGAAGAAAAAAAATAAAAAACATCAAGAGGTCAGTGCACACATTATTACTGGAGCTTGGGTGGTGGCATACCAATGGGGAGGTGTGGGAAATGGTCTATGCAGACAGGGAGGAGTATTTCATCACTGACCAATCATGCTGAGCATTGTTGGGCATCATGATAATCAAAGTATGCTTATTTTCAGTATGTTTTATTGCTATTTTAAAAAATTCTCTTTAGACGATGCAGCCCATTTTTGCCTGCACTGGAAACAGACTGCTCCAACTGTCCCACACCATTGTACACTATCACCTTTGCTAATGTTGAGAGAACTGTGATCATTGATCAGGTGGAAAGAGATTTCCAGTCTTCACTAGTACAGAGAGCCCTAGAAAAATGGTTGCCCTGGATGACAAGGAGAGGAGATAATTGCCAACAGATGATGGCAAAACAGTTGGCCAGCAGAGAGAAAGCATAACTACAAAATATCATCATAGACCTGTGTGCAATTCCTCTCTGTTCATTACCAGAACAGCACAGGGGAAAAACAGTCCTTAACACCAAGGAAGAGTAATAGACTGAGGAGTGCTTCCTGAGATACAAAGACTATGGGGGCATTGTGGTACTTTTGCTACTCCAATCTGCATATGTAAATCTCTCAAATCTGCTTTCTTCATCCTGCATTCTTAAATAAGGTGTCTACACATGAGGTTCCAGGTGGAGTCTAGCTGCCTAGCACTAGAGCTTGTCTTTCAATTATAATATTAATTTGATGTTTAAAATCTTATGCTGAAGCTTTTTGCATGGTCTCTAATGGAATAGTACATGGGATTCCATAAAGCCCTTTTGCAGACTATCTCTGCAAGCTAAAAGGTATGACAACAAAACTCTGGAAAGCAATTTTGCAGGTACAAGACTATAGGGCCCAGATATACAGCTATTTGATCCTTTGACATAATCTAAAGGGAAGAGACAGTAAGTCTCTGGGAGTGGATTATTTATATGTTCTTCAAACAATAGTTCATAATCATTACTTCTCACACATAGAATGAGTTCAAGAATGCATTTATGTGTCAGCTGTTTATATTTCATCTTAGCGAAATGTTAATTGTGTAACATTTGTTTTCTTTTTAAGTTATACCATTCCTTTCTAATGCCTTTGTGTAATTAATTTAAATATTATGGAAGTTAACCCAGTACAAAATATCTTCAATCTTTTGCCTTTTAAATTTATTATGATAGCTGAAAATTTCCCTTTCAATTGGATCTAGCTACTTTTTAAAATCTTTTTCATCAGGGTCCTAATTAGATAGATGTATATTTTCTTTCAATACGTCTATATTTTTTGGTTTACATTTAAGTATTTATACACAGCTTGTGAGAATCTAAATTTGTCTGTCTTTTCTATGTTGCCAAAAATCTTTAAGTGAATAATTATTCTTTTCCAATGGGTTAAATTTCTGCTCAGTTTACAGGAAAGATATATCTTTCATTCACTATTATATTCTCAGCAGTTAGCAGAGTCCCTGACACACAGTAGGAGCTTAACCTATTTTTGCTGATTAGATAAATAAATTGAAGATACCTGATTCCAGCTTCTTGTCAAATTCTGAGAACACTCAGATATTATTTCAAAACATTTTAAAGATAATTCCTATATAACTAAATAATTTGTTATTTTATTTCAAAAATCACATTTTCCCTTCCTAGTCAGAATCACTTTCTAAATGTCACCTTTGTTAGTGAAGAAAGCAGACAGCAAATACTATTTTTCCACCTCTCACATATCCAGTTTTCTAATTTGGGCCAGCAGTTTGTTGTTGATAATCATTTTTAAAGATTATATGTTTGCATATTTTCAACATGTATATGTGGTTTTATAACCACTCATAACTAAGTTTCTTAGATTTAATTTTATATCAAAATGATGTTAATGCTAATTTATAAGATACATTTATAAGTATATGCTTTTTTTTTTTTTTTTTTTTTTTCGCGGTACGCGGGCCTCTCAGGGGTGGGGCGTCTCCCGGTGCGGAGCACAGGCTCCCGACGCGCAGGCTCAGCGGCCATGGCTCACAGGCCTAGCTGCTCCGCGGCATGTGGGATCTTCCCGGACCGGGGCACGAACCCGTGTCCCCTGCATCAGCAGGCGGACTCTCAACCACAGCGCCACCAGGGAAGCCCTAAGTAGATGCTTTTAATGGCTACTTTTATTTAACTTTGTTTTTTGTATTTTCATAAACATACTTATGCAGAAATTTTCCTTGTTTTTTGTTATATCATTTCAAATTATTCTGTTCTATGTGTTTTATTTTCTTCTTCAGATATATTAATTATCTGTATAATAGCGCTGTTGTCTAGACTCAGGAGCTATCATCTCTCTGTCTTTATTTCCAATTTTTCTTCAGCATCCTATAAGATTTTCTTGAGATTACTCTTTACAACCCTGACCTGATGTTTAACAGAATTAATTCTGGTTTTGGTGAATATAATTTTTATCATATTATTGTTTCCCAACACTCTTTGAAAAATTATTTTTCATCTAATTTTGTATTGGTCTATGCAAGAAATTGCTCAATCTTTTCATTTTCCACTCTCTTCCCCATATCTCAGGTAACTCACTTAACATTTCCCAAAATAAACACGTAATAGTGCCTTTCACTTTCCTAAAGAAATATTTTTTTACCAATTACTTAAAAGCTATGGCCTTCTCAGATTATCTTTTGTTTTCCAACCCTTAGTAGAGACATGAGTATAGCCTATTTTAAAAGACATACCTCAGTGAAAGAGCTGTCATAAATGACCAGTGATAGTCACTCTTAGCATAAGGAGGCAGTAAGTATGTAAATCAGAAAATTAATATTTAGTAAAAAGGACTCAAGCCTGATCTTCTCAAGAGAAGAACTAAATTTACATGTGTATGTTAATTTCATAATTCTTTAGCATTTGTTCGATTTCTTTAGTAAAAAATCACAGCTTAACATTTGTCCATTGTGCCATAAATTTGTGAGCTTTCCATTAAGACACAAGTAAAGAATATTTCTATACAGTTAAGGTTTTCTGTAAAGGAGGACCAGGGATTGAGATTATAACTCAATATTTCTCTTATGTGTAAGAGTGAACACATCCACTTTAAACACACATATAACATTTCATGTTGGAATTGCTCAAGAGAAACGTGAACCTTCTTTGTTGAGCCCTGTATGTCATCAACTATGTCCAAAATATTAGCATTTAAAATTCCATTAACATAACACACTCGGATTTAATTTAGTAACCATCCTGGTTCTATAGACAGAATATTGCTGCACTTAATCACATGAAAACACCTGAAGACAGAAGTTCTATCTAAACATTCTTTGTGCTTCTATTGCATGAAGCATGGAATTTTTCATTAAAACTTTGAATGCAATTTTAATGAGTATATTTGAAACATACAATTGACTATTTCCATAACATTTTACAAAATGTAGGCAAAACATTTCATTAATTTATACCTCAATAATTTTGTCAGTACACATGTATGGGTAGGCCTTCTTAGAGCTCAGATATCATGATGACTAATAGCGTTGGGCACTCCTTAGAAAATGCACTCTATAAATATATAAACATCATTTTGACTAATAGGAAATCAGTTGTCATGGTAGCTTTTTAGGAAATATAGTCTTTGCCTTCAAAGCATGTTACTCACTGGGGTGTTTTTAAAATGTAGGTCACGTGAAATTGGTTATGTTAGACCTCATTATATCTACTTGCTTTTATACAAGATTTATTTGAGGTATGGAATTCACTCAGGTATGGTGACTAATTTTGTGCATTGAATCTCTTAAAGCCTCCATATGTGCCTTTTACTGTTAAAACCTACACTGTAAAATGTACACATCAGACTAAGAATTCTTATAATAAAAGTAGTAAATGCCCATTCTAAATAGCTTTTGAAATCACAAAAGCAATAAACTAACCACTAGATATTTGTCAGATAAGCTATGCTTTTCTTGAGAAAAAAATAGCATATATAATGGAATGTTCATGGTGCAGTTTAGCAAGTACTAGAATATTTTCTTTGGGAAAGGAGGTTAGAGGCCAAACACTGACACAGATAATAATCTTTTTATTTCCCTTGCCAAAGTATTAATTTGAAATGTCTTTATTGGTTCTGTGAATCTTTTACTTTATATCTGGAGTTTTTGAATTATATATTTTGATTGTAGACATGATTCCTTTGTTTCTGCTTATTTGACTCAAGTCTGACCAAAGTCCTACAAGAGGTGATGGTGTTCTTAAGTCTGAGACTACAGATCTAAGACAACACTGCCTTTATCATTCCATGTATTTTCTTGCCTAAAAAGAGGTATTTACCTATTTGGATCACTGTGGAAAATAACAGATTTAAAACAATATTGCCAGAAAGCAATGCCAAAGCAGTTAGGAAGAGGAGTATTCAACTCTTCTTTCCAAACAAAGGGTTAGGAGGGGCATACAGAAAGAGATGAAAGAAATGGGTAATTAGTGGCTACCTATAAGAACGTGGAAAATTAATAGTTCCATAATGATAACCAAAAACTAAAAATGCTGACTGTAACTTGCATTAAGCCAAACATCTTTCATTTAATAGATAGTTAATAATTAGACCCTGAAATAAATGTATCCAGATCAGCTTAATATTTATGATATTTGGAAGAGGGATCAGCTTTGCTTAGCAAAGTTATTGTTTACAGAGTGTTTGTGTTAATTTTAAATATGTAAAAAAATCACCTATTCTCTTTCTTCCCTTCATACCTTGTGATGGTTACTGTGCCAATAATTCAATGTTCTGCATATTTTGCTTATTTTATTAACTTGTTTGAAAGTGAAACGTGATAAGAATAAGCCTATACCTGTCACTGAAGGTATTGACTATATGAGTTACTAAATTTTCCTAAATTTGAACAATTTAGAATCCTTAAAGTTTGGCTATCATTTCATGTACTCCTGCTAATATCTTTGAATAACAATTATGTCTGAATATCAATGGACCTTATGAATATGATAAATAATATTTAAACTATTTTTCTATGCTTTTAAAAATATCAAAATAATAGTGTACATATGCTCACTAAATTTATATGAAAGTTTATATGAAATAATATTGTATTTATTTATCAAATAGATGAAAAACATTTCCATCATAAAATAAACATTTTTCTAACAATAAAATATTTCCAGATAACCAACAGGGATTGAGCACCATGTTGGAACAAAAATAGTCCAGAGCTACACTTTCAAAGTTGAGCACCTGCTGTAAAATAAACACCTGTGATTAACTGTAATTTAATTACAGACTCATTTCTTTTGTGTACACCTATGGGAAGGATCTTACAGGTCTTCCACAGTTGGTCGACAATCAACTTTTGGCATTTTGTTAAAGAAACTTGCACATTCTCTTAATAATGCCAGCTATCTCTATCTCATGGCAAATTTTGTAAAGAGCTTCTGGGACTTTATAGTGGCATTGATAGTCAAATAAATTATTAAACCTGGAAACAAAAGCTGCTTTAATTAATCATCTGCCTTAGAAAGCTTATGCCCTCAGCTTTAGGATAAGTTGTTGTTTACCTGTAAAAAGTCATATGATAACTTTATTTACTGGAACAATTCAAATAGCCAAATATTTGTGACCCATTTTGATATTTTATAAAGAGGATTTTTATCATTTAATTCACAACTATTTATCTAATTATTCTCTCCTGTGATAATTAGATTGTGACCAAATTAAAGGTGTTACATATTTTATCTTTGCATTGATGATTATCTGATTGCTCTCTTCATTTAAATATCACATGCACATGCTATAAAACTTATTCAATAAAATATTACTGGCTCAAAGTTTTCCATCTTTACAAGAGCCATGAGGTAGAACCAACTTTCCCCTGACCCAGATTACCTTCTGGAATGGCAGAGTGAGGAATTGTGTGAACTCCCTCTAAAACTAGAAAATATGGTAAAACAACTAAAATCACCATTTCGGAAATCTTGTATTTAGCTAAAGCCACAGAACAAATAAAAGTCGTCTATCAAAGAGAAACTATTGAACTTTAAGACAGCATTCTGTAACACTTTTTTTGAGCTAGTCAAATCTTCTCTCCATCTCTAGATAATCTGAATAGATCTACAACAAGCAAAGAGATTCGATTAGTTAAAAAAGAGGTAGAGAGAGATCGAGAGAAATGCCCAGGCCCAGAGGACTTTACTGATAAATTCTTCCAAATGTTTACAAAAGATTGAATACCAATCCTTCACAAACTCTTCCAAAAAACAGATAACACTTCCCAACTCATTCTATGAGGCCACTACTACTGTGATGCCAAAACCAAAGACATCATAAGAAAAGAAAACTTCAGAGCAATTTCTCTTATGATTAGAAATGCAGCATATCCTCAGTGAAATACTGACAAACTGAATCCAGTAGCATATAAGAAGGGTTATACACCATGGTCAAGTGGAGTGTATCCCAGAAATGCAAGGTAGATTTAAGATTAAAAAATCAATCAATGTAATACTATATGTTAATAGTATACATGATAAAAGCCACATCATCATCCCAACATGTGGGAAAAGCATCTGAAAAATCCTACACCCTTTCATGATAAAACTTCTTAACTAGAAATAGAAGGGAATGCCCTTAGCCTGAGAAAGTGTATCCATAAAACACCCACAGCTAATATATTTAATAAAGACTGAATGTTTCCTCCTAAAATCAGAAACAAGAAAAGAATACCCATTCTTGTCACTTCTACTTAACATTGTACTGAAGATTCTAGCTATTGCAATTAGGTAAGGAAAAAATAAAATAAAATTTATCCAGATTGTAAAGGAATGTAAAAAAAGTAAAACTATTTTTATTGGTATAATTTTGGATATAGAAATCCAAAGAAATACACACATATAAACAAAAACAGGCAACTACCTGAGCTAATAATGGGGTTCAGCGATGTGGCAGGATCCAAGATCAATTTACAATATCAGCTGTGTTAATATCAGCAATGAACAATCTGAAAATGAAATAAGAAAACAATTCCATTCATAATAGCAACAAAAAATGAAATACCTAGGAATAAGTTTAATAGACAAATACAAGACTTGTACACTCAAAAAATTTCAAAACATAGTGAGAGAAATTAACGAAGATCTAAACAAATGAAAAGATATCCCATGTTTAAAGACTTAACATTGTTAAAATGGTAACACTCCCCAAATTGATGTATAGATTCAAAGCAATCACTGTATAATTCCTGCTGGTGTTTGCAGAAATTAGAAAACTGATCGTAAAATTTATATAAAAATTTAAGGAACCCGGATTAGCCAAAACTATTTAAAAAAAAAAAAGAAAAGAAAAAAGGACACAGTTGGAGGACTCACACTTTCCATTTGATACTACAGAGTTAACTGTAACCAAGACAGGGTTGCACTGACCAAAAGATAGACATATAGATCATGAAATAGAATTCGGATTCAAGAAGCACACTCTACATTTATGATTTATTGCTTTTTGACAGAGACGTCAAGACAATTCAATGGGGAAAAAGTAGTTTTTTCAACAAATGGTGCCGGACAAGTAGATAGCCACATGCAAAATAATGAATTTGGACTCACACTTCACACCATTCACAGAAGTGAGGTCAAAATAAATTAAGGACCTAAGTGTAATAGCTAAATATGAAAAGTTCTTCAAGAAAACATAGGAGTAAATATCTGTGATCTTGAGTTAAGCAAGTTTCTTTTGCAAGTCATCAATTGCAAATGTGACCCCCCCAAAATAGATAAATTGGAGTTCACCAAAAGTTAAAATTATGGTGCTTCAAAGGACACCATCAATCAAGTTAAAAAACTACCCACAAAATGGGAGAAAATATTTCTAAGTAATGTATCTGACAAGGAAACTATATCTAGAATATACAAAACAATTCTTACCACTCAATAATAAAAAGATGAATGACCCAACTAAAAAGTAGACAAAGGGTTTGAATCAACATTTTTTCCAAATAAAATATTTAAATGGCTAACAAGCACATGAAAATACGTTCAGCATCATTTATCGTTAGGAAAACGCAAATTAAAACTGAAACCGCAGGAAACTACTTCCCACCTACAAAGATGGGACAAAGGCAGACAGAACAAGGATTAGCAATAGAAACTGGAAATCTCCATTCACTACTGTTGAAAATGTAAAATGATAAACAGTGGCAGATGAACAAAATCCTAAACGTAGAGTTACTATATGACCCAGCAATTTCACTACCGGGTAAACAGCCAAGAGAAATGAAAACACATGTTCACACAATGTTCATAGCAGCATTATTCATAATAGCACAACAGTGGAAACAAACCAAATATCTGACAACTGATGAATAGATGAACAGAAAAATATATTCATACAATGAATGTGGCCATAAAATGAATGAAATTCTGCTGCATGTACTAACTACATGGATGAAATTTACATATCATGCTAAGTAAAAGAAGGCAGTCACAAAAGACCACATATTGTTTAATTCCATATGTGAGATGTCCAAAAGAGGCAAATATATATAGAGAAAGTAGACTTGGATTAGTAGTTGCCTGCACCTAGTGGGTAAGTACGGGGAGTGGGAATTGGGAATGACTGCTAATGTATATAACATTTCTTTTGGGGATGTTGAAATGTTCTAAAATTAGATTGTGGTAATAGCTGCACAGTTCTAGGAATACACTAAAAACCACTAAACTGTAAACATTCAATCGATGATATTGGGGGTATGTGAATTATATCTCAATAAAGCTGTAAAACATGTTATTACCTTCAAAGTAGATTTAAGGAAAATTTAATAATAATAAAAGCTAATTACAGAAAATATTTATTGAACATTTGTTTTTCCAGGAAGTTTGAAAATCATTTTATATGCTTTATCTCATTAAATCATGTTACTTCTGTAAGATAGATATAGTGAGAACTCCCATTTTATAGTTGAGGAAACTAAGCATATCGAAGTAAGTCAACTTTCCAAATATCACACTTAAAACTATGGCTCCAGGGCATGTACTTTCAGCAATTAAACTTTATTTCAGAGATGTTTTGACACTAAACACTGGACACTTTAGGGTTTATCTGCCATATCTTGTTTATTTCCATCATTATTCCTTGTCATCAGTGAATATCAGCTGAGGCTTCACTACGTTTCTATGCCTTGAGCTTAACAAATATTCTATAAGTGAAAGCAAGGAAAGTTGTGTTACTTAACTATATTCATTATTATCTCATATATACATAGCAATTGGAAAGAATCTACAATTTTCTCAACAGTAAGACTTAAAGTGCCCAAACACTCCCATCTCATATTCCCACAAATCCAATGAAATCAAAGTCTATTTCTGTCCTTTCTTTCATTTCTCCAATTTTACTGTCCTCTTTAAAAGCAGACATTTTAGTGATTATCCATTCATAAACAATGTATACTTTTTTATTGCCTTATTTATAATAATTCAAGATTACTTTTTATTTATTCTTCAACTTTTTTAATATCTGTTGGTTTACTCACTCTTACTTTTTATGCAATTATTTTTAAATTTAATTTTAAGTTTTGGCAATCACTTGGGTTTAATTTTCTTCCTATTTTTTAAAAAATCTTTCATCCCTCTTTCTTCTTGGCTTTACACTTCAGGCAAGGCTTTTTTCTCTGAACTCTTCACACTTTATTTGCTCTCCTCATCACGAATGGTCCTTTTCCTGTTTTCTTGAAGTACCTGTGTTTTAATTACAGCTACAAATTTATTTACTTTCACTTTGTTTCTCCATTACTTAATATCCACAGTTCCTTTACACCTTCTTCTTACTATTCTCTCTCACTTTTATTCATTATGTGATTTATGGATTTTTTTGTGAAAGAATATGCGTAACGAAATTTACCATTTAACTATTTTTAAGCATATAGTTCAGTGGCATTAAACACATTCACATCATTGTGCAACTATCGCCGCCATCCATATCCAGAATGTCTCCATCTTCTCAATCTGAAACTGTGTACTCATTAAACAAAAACTCCCCATTTTCTCCTCTCTTAAGCCTCTGACAACACCTTTCTACTTTCTGTTTTAATGGATTTGACTACTCTAGGTACCTCCAATAAGTGGAATTAATTATACACTATTTGTCTTTTTGTGACTGTCTTATTTCACTTAGCAAAATTTATCCAAGGTTCATCCATGTAGCACATGTCAGAATGTTCTTTATTTTTTTTATTTTTTTAACATCTTTATTGGAGTATAATTGCTTTACAATGGTGTGTTAGTTTCTGCTGTATAACAAAGTGAATCAGCTATACATATACATATATCCCCATATCTCCTCCCTCTTGCATCTCCCTCTCAACCTCCCTATCCCACCCCTCTAGGTGGTCACAAAGCACCAAGCTCATGCCCGTCTCTGGGGTCTGCGCTGATAGCCACAGCTTGCGCCCGTCTCTGGATCTCGTTTAGGCAGTGCTCTGAATCTCCTCTCCTTGTGTACCCCGAAACAATGGGCTCTTGCCTCTTGAATATAGTCAATTCACTGACAACCAATGAAGCAGCTTTAATATTTGCAATCCTACAAAAATTTAACCAAATCCCATCCAATAGTATATTAAAGAAAAGAGACGAAGATATCTTTTGGAGATTAGTTAAAATTGGAAGTTGCTACTGGAACTTGCTAGAGATTGAATACTTGATCATGACACATTATATGTTCTTATGCTTTGAACTTCCCATAATGAACTAGGTGCTATAGGGGCAACCAAGATATTGAGGTACGTATGCAAGGTACATCATGTGGAAGTGGTGGATATTAGATAGGACTCGGAAGGTGTTGAAGGCACAGGTGTTGTGAATCAATTGCTTATATAGTGTACTTGCTCCAAGTGCATTGCTAACTCTCCTTCACCCAAGCAAGCAAGAAAAAATATTTGAACCTAGTCCCATAGATTGCAATATCATATACCAGAAATGTATTGTCTCATCATTATATCTCCAATCAAGGTAACGGGAAGCTTCCTACAGGAGAAAACTTCAAATGGTATATCTAAATACCTAGTCTGATGAGAAGGAGAAATAATCTCAGGACATCGATGCTTGCGTTCATTGTGGCCAGATATTCAGGCATTTAGAAATAATCAAGTTGGAAGAGTGGCGAAAAGTAGATCTACCAAATAGCTCATAGGGATGAGCCTTTCGAAAAATGCTTTGAATTTAAGGAGATTTAAATCTAAAACAAACAAAACCAAACAAAAAGCAACTAATCAAACAAACAAAAAACCTGTCTTAGCATAGGATACTCTCACTACAGTATTCAGGTAAACAAGATTACCATTACATGCAAATTTTTATTGCAGCTGAAGTGCAACTGATGGCAAAGAGAATATGGAAGGATAATGGAAACTTTGTAAATACCAGCAATGATTCTGAGATAGCTATCCATAGTTTTAATATATATGCATTTTTGCCAATTTCATTTTCTCCCTCTCTGACTCCACTCTCACTTTATATAAAAGTTATGTTGGTGGTAGCTTTATAATATAGGCTTGAGATTGCAGATCATCAAAGAGGAATTGTAACTAAATGGAAGAAGAATGAACCTCACCCAGAAACAAAATTATTAATTGATATCTTTGAAGGTCTCTCCATTTGGTAAGAGGGTGATGATAATCTTTTCATATTCAAGAGATGCTCATGTTAGTTAAAGCATGCTATTGTCTGGAAATGTATGGACAGATGTTGAGTAGTTGAACAGGTCGAATATGTTGTGTATGATGAACTGGCACTAAGCACCTGTCTAGTGGACTTTCTGCAAAGAACAGACTGGAAAGTTGGAAACTACTTCCTAACTTCCTTTTCATTGGGTTTCACTGATGAGAATTGTGTTTTGTCAATTAAATTGTCAGGTATTTCCAAGCTGGATTTCAGGTGGCTTCCCCAAATTTCTGGCCAATGAAAGCCAAAGTCAGAATGTTGAACGGCATGAGGAAGAAAGAACCAGAGTATTTTTCCCTCTCTCTGTGCCTCAGGCTATATGTTTAGCACCAATGCAACTTTTCCATGGCTACTACTCCAAAATGGAATGCCCACTATGCCTGCTGTTTCTTGGATAGCTATACCCTCTGGACTCTGATCATGTTTTCTCTTTATTTTCTCTTTTCTTAGGAGAAGTAACAGTGGTTTCTTGCCCTTTAATCTTGGAAGTTGGGGAGAGGAATCACTATTCACCACTGGCTTCTCAAAACACAAATTTCCTTCATTAAATTCCCTCCCTTTTAAGTTCTGAGATTGGTTTTTGTGTTCCTGGTAACTCTGACTGAAATATTATGAACATTTCAAACAAGGTCTTTGAGTTATAGACAGAAGTTGCAAAACTAGACACAGTGTTCAATGTCTAGGCAAAGCTTCATTTGTATCAAGAGTCTGTTGAACTAACTTAACTCAGCATTTCAGAGGTCTATTCACTGTTTTGTTGATGTTGAGCTACAGTTGTGGCAGTGGCTTCTTGATTCTAATTTTCAAATATACAGATGGCAGCTAAGGCAATATGTTCTCAAACTCACTGTTTCCAGGGGTGACCTCGGATTTTGTAAACACTTTCACTTGCTGCTTAAAAAAAAAAGTAAAGCCTAAAATGGACTGTCTCCCTGTACTGAACCCTAATTAATGCAAACTTGAGTGTTTAAAAATATACAGTTAAGCTCAGGTTAAGATACATTTTACATTACATTTTAAAACAGTTTACATTTTTTATCTGATCCATTTTGAACTATAATTTTTTTTTTTTTTTTTTTTTGAGGTACATGGGCCTCTCACTGTTGTGGCCTCTCCAGCTGTGGAGCACAGGCTCCGGACGCGCAGGCTCAGCGGCCATGGCTCACGGGCTTAGCCACTCCGTGGCATGTGGGATCTTCCCGGACAGGGGCACGAACCCCTGTCCCCTGCATCGGCAGGACTCTCAACCACTGCGCCACCAGGGAAGCCCTGAAATATAATTTTTAAGGAAACTATTGTTTAAATTTTAGAAAATTTATGAAAAATATTTTTCTTACAATATAAATTTTCTTCTCTTAAAAATATTTTCTAGCTATTTATAGCCCTTAAACAGTTTCATAAAGCTTGGATTGATTAAACAGATAAAAACTAAACCCTTACTTAAAAGGCAATTTCAAGCAGTTATGTTGTCATGAATTTAAAATTATATTGTTAAAACAACTTTTCTCAAGGGTATCCAATAACCTGAAATATCAAACAACATGAAGGGTTTAAAGTTTAAATAAAATCCAATTTCTCTTAGAAAGGTTTTTTCCTCTGTCCCAGAATTAAAATGTTAATACATTTTATTATATTTTTATTTGTATTTTAATCCAGCAAACATTTCTTTTAATCACAGTGGTGTTACCAGTAGTACTATGTGATCTGGAAAGCTGAGCTTTCTGGTTGATCTGAATTAGTAAAATTTCTTAATGTTAATTATTATCGTATCCAGCAGATCGTAAACACCACATAGTATATATTACTAACCAAAAAATGGTGAAGGACAAAGTTACAATGTGTAGAAAATAAAAATGAGACATGGTAACTTTGAAGAAATGGATTTAGCTTCTAAGTTTCTTTATATAAACATATAAAGAAATATATAAGTATATATATGAGAGAGAAAGAGGCACTATCTACCTATCTAGAGAGAGGTCTATATATATGGATAGATATAGATACAAATAATAGATATAAATATAGATATATGGAGAGAGATTCTTTAGTATTCTTGGAATGTGTATTTTATGTAATTTTAATAATGCAAAGCATATATTCACTCCATTGTAATAAGTCACTTGCATCTTCACAAAAATTGGTAAATTTTAATTACTATAGCAATTAAGAGGATCCTAGAAAATACTTATAATGAGCTGAGGTCAAATGTTTTGTTGTCACCCTAGAGCTTTAAGGCACCTGCCATATGTTGTCTTTAATAATTGCTACAGTTGCTTTCTGTATGCAACACACTTGTTAAGTTATAGTGGTTTACACAATACATTCAATTGTAACTAATATATGTTTGAAAAATGCCTGTTTTTCTTTTCTCATTTTATTTAAAAATACGCTCCTCTTCCCTCCAAAAAACAAGGATCAAAGGAATATTCAAAGATAATCATATGGGAAATACTGTAAGCAAACCAAAGCAACCATACTGAAGTGGGGATCAGAAAACCTGGGAATTAAAAAGCTTGGATTGTTTCTTCCTTTAGTTCAAGTAGACTAATAAAGATGAATTCTTCTTAAATACATCATAAGCATGAGTTGTAGTGGAAAAGTGAAATGAAAAGACTACTTATACAAATATAAAGTATAAAATGAAATACAAGTTTAAACTTGCTCTTCTTTCAAGATAGTTTTGAAAGCAAAGAGACATTAATAAATTGCATGATGTCTCTGACGGTCAAGAGAAATACAATGAACGTCTCTTGTAACAGAGCTCCAGAAGCTGTGGAGAAAAAGGATGACACATCCTCTTTCTTTTGCTCTCAAATTCTTCTGCCTAGGACATCCATCCTCTCTCCTTGCTTTTGCACTTATCCTAGGACCTAGATACTAACAAAAGGAAAGGGTAAGTGGTGAATTCCTTTGGAACCATTCTCACCTAGAGCAAAGGCAGATGCTTAGAGCCTTACTACTAATGCCCTTATCCACCAGAATTGTTATGGGGCCCACGATCTATCTGTGACACTGCACTCATGAAATAAGGATGTGCTATGTCTAAGGACTTCTTTTCTAGCTATGCCACTGCCCTATTTATACTCACTACTTACATCTTACATATTTCTGGGCATTAACTTTCTCATGTTTCTGAATTGTGATCAGCATCCGTATGATCATATTTTTATCTGGGGTGGAGCAGAGGAACAGAGTCTATGCCTAGAAAGTTATGTATCAGTCTGCAAAACCCCAAAATGCAGAAGAGTCTCTTTCCCCTGAGAGCACCTCCCAACTGTGAGGTAAAACCCTTTTATCTAGGCATTTTTTATGCCAAGTTTTGTCTGAAGAAGACAATCACAAAACTATTTCCCCAGAATTCAAGCCTTGGCTTTGGTGGGCAGTCTTATATTCCACCAATGTGGTCTATATCATAATTTATTTTTTAATAATCAGGCATCAATTATTTGATTTATATTGAAATAAATAACTTTTCTCTGACAGGTTTTGTATTGTCTGTTCCTTTTGAACACCATCAGGGACTTAACAGGTTTTCAAAAACAACTGGTTTTAACAGTATAAAATCATATTTTTTAGATAATATAATTACCAAATTGTATTTTAAAACATTACAAATGTTTTGTACATCTGAAATTAACAGTGAATTCCCATATATTATAAACTTCTAAATAGTAATTTCCTAGACAATTATCTTTCAATTTTAACAGATTATTTTTCTTTGTCTTTGATGAGAAAATTAAAGCATTTTTCCTTATGCTCATTGTTATCCAGAAGGAATATCTATATATGACTAAATATTCTCATTAAATGCTATAATTCTCTAAGAAACTGTTTTGTATACAAAACTGCTCTCATCTACTCAAAATTTTTTTTTAAATTATACTAACATTCATCAGAATGTATCTTTAGAAATATAATTTGATAAACCTTAATAAACTTTTAAAACAGAAGCAAATCTTCACAATCTTTCTAGATAATATAATTTCATTTGAAAGGGTTTATCTTAAGGAGAGCTGAGCCTTGAAGAAAGAATTTAGCTGTGACTATTTCAAGATCAATGATACATTCGTAAGGGAGAGCTATTGTTAATTTTCACTTTCAGCACTCCTCAGACATGGCAATAGATGATTGCCAATTATACCCATGAGGTGTATTAAACCCAAACCTAATTTAGGAAACAACCAATTAAAAAAACCTAAAGCTAACAACAATTATAGAAGTGTGACCCTGGAATAGAACTAACAGTTCAGATAAAGATTCATGCCTATACCTATTTCTAAAGTATTGAAGATGGATTGTTTAACCTGTAGAAAAGACTGGCTAACATTCTAGAAAAAAAATTATAAATTTATATCCCAATTGGAAATCATGCACTGGTATTCATTCTTACTGTATTAAATTTTTTATATAAAAATAAAACCATAAGAGAATTAGATGTAAAATGAATATATATTAATTAATCTTATATGGTAAATTTGTAAAAATGATATAAAAGATAAAACTCTTGAAATTTAACAATTTTATTATTACATGGAAGTTAAATTCTAAAATTATATTTTGCCCAGTTTTGCTCAGGGTAAAATATGATTTTAGAATTTAACTTCCATACCCTGAGCAAACCATAATTCAAAAAGAGTCATGTACCAATATGTTCATTGCAGCTCTATTTACAATAGCCAGGACATGGAAGCAACCTAAGTCCATCAACAGATGAATGGATAAAGAAGATTTGGCACATATATACAATGGAATATTACTCAGCC
>NC_041217.1:91631957-91726167 GCF_002837175.3 Physeter macrocephalus | reverse complement strand
AACTGATTCACTGTGTTATAAAGCAGAAACTAACACACCATTGTAAAGCAATTATACTCCAATAAAGATGTTAAAAATAAATAAATAAATAAATAAAATCATATTTTGCAAGACTAAAAACACTATAAATTAAAATCAAACTACAAAGCAAAAACTTTCACCATGGACTTCCCTGGTGGTGCAGTGATTAAGAATCTGCCTGCCAATGCAAGGGACACGGGTTTGAGCCCTAGTCCAGGAAGATCCCACATGCTGCAGAGCAACTAAGCCCGTGCACCACAACTACTGAGCCTGCACTCTAGAGCCCGCAAGCCACAAGTGCTGAGCCCACGCGCCACAACTACTGAAACCCGCGGGCCTAGAGCCCATGCTCCACAGCAAGAGAAGCCACCACAATGAGAAGCCCGTGCACTGCAATGAAGAGTAGCCCCCGCTCGCTGCAACTAGAGAAAGCCCATGCACAGGAATGAAGACCCAACACAGCCAAAAATAAATAAATAATAAGATAAAAAAAATTAAAAAATAAAAAACTTTCACCATGCCCTAGAGACAAAGTTTTCATATACATATTTAACATGTAAAGATAATGGTAATATAAATTAGAAAATAAAAATGTTATTGATCCAATAAAATAATATAATAATAATATAATATAATAAGTAATATAATATAATTTCAAGTTATGAAATAAACTTTTTTTTTAAGATGTTGGGGGTAGGAGTTTATTAATTAATTAATTTACTTTTGCTCTGTTGGGTCTTCATTTCTGTGTGAGGGCTTTCTCTAGTTGTGGCAAGTGGGGGCCACTCTTCATCACAGTGCGCGGGCCTCTCACTATCGCGGCCTCTCGTTGAGGAGCACAGGCTCCAGACGCACAGGCTCAGTAGTTGTGGCTCACGGGCCTAGCTGCTCCGCAGCATGTGAGATCCTCCCAGACCAGGGCTTGAACCCGTGTCCCCTGCATTAGCAGGCAGATTCTCAACCACTGTGCCACCAGGGAAGCCCATGAAATAAACTTTTAACATAATCTTTTATGTTAAAACGTTATTATATATATTGGTAAAATACTCAAATTTGCCAATAATAAAACAATTGCAAATTAAAAAGCAAGAGCAAAAAGTTTCTCACTTTGCAGAAAGTGAGACAATGGTGTTTCAAGAAATCAGAACAACCAAGGAACTCTATCTTATCCTTCTTACTAGTGCTAATTCCCTGTATTCACTTATGCTGAAATGATGACATAGAAGAAAGGGGAAAGAAAAAGGAATGCATAGATTCTTTCCCTCTTTACTCATCAGTAGCTAAAGGTGAAGAGTTTTGGTAGAATGTGTGCATATTACGAACTGAAGTTAAAAAAATAGTTGAATAAGTTTTGTGAAGTGTTTCTACTCTTCTGGTAAGAATGAAATACATATGCAAGTATTAGCTATGAAATATGAAGTGTACGATTTCTGTTATTCCTCATACACATGAAATGCCCTTATATTTGCTTTTAAAGCTGGTATTGAACAAAATAAATATGAACAGTTTTTTAAGATGTTGGGGGTAGGAGTTTATTAATTAATTAATTTACTTTTGCTCTGTTGGGTCTTCATTTCTGTGTGAGGGCTTTCTCTAGTTGTGGCAAGTGGGGGCCACTCTTCATCACGGTGCGCGGGCCTCTCACTATCGCGGCCTCTCGTTGAGGAGCACAGGCTCCAGACGCACAGGCTCAGTAGTTGTGGCTCACGGGCCTAGCTGCTCCGCAGCATGTGGGATATGAACAGTAAAATTCATGTTAATAATTAAAATTTTAATTTTCTTTACTTAGAACTACATTAATTATCAATTACAAAAATACTGTGATAAGTTGAGACAGAGAGAAAAAGAAAGGGAAACACTTTATACATTTATAACTTCAATGTAGATTTTTCCCTCTTTTTTGAACACACCCTTTCCCCTGACATCCTTGCATATTTTCATTTTATACAGAGTCCCCAAAAATGATGTAACTGGCCCTGATTAGGACATAGTCACACAGCTAAAGAATGCAATGAAATCTAGGAAATATAGACTGTTTGGGTAGTCTCATGTCCCAGGAAAACTAGAGATGTGATTTTGATTAAGAAATAACATTCACCTGCCCCCCCCACCCGCATTTCCCCCCCAACCCAAAACACACACACACAGCTCCTCTCCCCGTGCAGCACCTGGCTGGGGCAGGACGGGCTGGTGCACGTGTGCAGGCCCCGGGATTTGGTGTCCTCTGAGCCCCTCGCCCCCAAGGCCCTGTGTGTGGGCCCCTGGGGGGGCGCACCACCTCCGCGCACCACCACCTGCCCCTCCCAGAGCTGGGAGGCTGCGTGCAGGGAGCCTGGGCCCAGGTTGTGCATGCGTCAGGGCTGCTTTGTTCAGGTAAAGCGGGGGTGGGAACGGGACACGACTCTGCCCACCTGCAGCAGCTCAGGCTGGACCCCACTCAGGTAAAAACACGCTCAACCCAGTGTCATGAGGCTCAGGATGAACAGGCCGTGACCCCTGCCCTCGAAGGTCACTTAGAGTCAGCTGCCCACAGCCCCCAGGCCAGTCTCCCTCCCCAGTCCATCTAGTGTCATCTCCTTTTGCTGCCAGCCACCAGGCAATGAGCTCTGGAGGTTCCTACCCGTTCGCATGAAGTGGAAGGCAAAGGAAAGGAAATCTGCCCAGTGGCCCTGAAGCGACTGCACTGACTCCATTAAATACAGAAAGTTTGGAAGCAGCACCTGTTTATTTCAGAATTTATCCCTTCTATTCACGCAGTGCATTAGTCAGGATACAACCTGAATGAAACTACCAGGAAAAACAATCCAGTCTACACCTGTTAGCTCCATAGCAGGTGAGACATGCACTCTGGGTAGCAGTAGAAACGCAGGCCAGGGCCCTCCTCCTGGGGCCAGAGGGCAGTTCTGAGGATTCCATTCCTTCCCATAACTGGGGCTAGTGTTACTGGTGCAGCCAGGTGCCCACCACCCAGCCGTGGCCTGGGGCCCAGGGGACAGGTATGGCCCCACAGACGCCATCTTGCCCCCAGCTCTTCTCTTCCCTGCACTTCCACGACAGTCCCAACCTGGGCTCTGAGCCCCCATCCAGCCACCAGACAGGTCCTCCGGGGCCAATCACATCGGTCATCCGTCGGCAGACCCTCAAGGACTACCAACGGCCGAAGACCCCTCCCCAGCCGGCAGCCATGCCCACTGACTTGTGACCTCATCCCTGCTCCCCGCCCTTGTCACCGTCCCCCACGTTCAGGGACCCTCGCTGCCCCTCCCCACAACCCCCATTTCATTTCTCTGAAGCCTCCCGTTCTCCATTGTCTCGGGCTGGGTGGCACCGCCCGCTCGGCCTTGCCCTGGGAGGCCCGTCCAGCTGACCCGCCCGAGGGCTCCTCATCCCCTCTGCAGCCCAAGGCTCCCAGCGAGCCAGGCGTTTCCTCTACCACGCGCAGTACAGCCAAAGTGGCAGATGACGGAAAACGTTTTTTTCTACAAACCGAGCATACACAGTATGTAGCAGAAAGCGTTGAGGGACGTGCAAAAATGAGTGGGTAGATGGGAGCAGATCCCTGGACTTACCTGGGACCACCTCCAGGGCACTGCTGGTGGATTGGGGTGGAGCAGGCGACACAGCGCTGGGGGAGGAGCCGCCTGCGTCAGTACTAGAGGCCACACCGCAGCTCAAACCACTGCCAACACCCTCTCCACCACCGCCCCCCTCAGGTGGCTCTGTGCAAAGACACACAAAATTTAAAAAGAAAAAAAAAAAAAAAGCAATCACTTCTAGAGTGGATCACTGACGGAGCAGGACCCTGTGGGGCTCCCGGGCACAAAAGCCTTCCTGTGTCCCCCATTTCTTTGATTATAGGAAATAGGCTTCACTCAGCCTCCATGACCTTCCCTGAGTTCCAAGGGGCAGGTTCAAACAGTTGTTAGTTGGGGAAGGCAGGGGATGTGAGGCAAGGGAGGAACAGTCAAGAGAAACAATAGGGCAGGCTTGGGGCAGGGTCCTGGTTTCCCATCAAGGGATATACGCAACAATATCTTTGTGCTGTTTTGCAGCTACTGAAAGCCCCACCAGCTGAGAGAAGTTAATGGTTAACCAGGTGTGCTGCCCACAAGCCTCCCACAGGCACAGAGACCCCAGACCTGTTGGAACCAGAAGGCTGGTGATGTTGACTCCCCCTTACCTCACCACCAACCCGTCAGAAGAATGTCAGGAGCTGATCACACCCTCTTCGAACCTTTACCATAAAACTCCTCACTACCCCCTCCCAGATGGTACACACAGTCTTGAGGGCATTAGCCCGCTATGGCCCCCTTTGCCTGCCAAAGCAATAAAGCTATTGTTTTCTACTTGACCCAAAACTCTGTCTCCAAGATTTAATTCCGTGTCAGGGTACAGAGTCCAGATTCGGCTTCAATCATTAAAAAGAGTCTGGTAAATTCATTCCTAAAACTCATATGCTCTCCACAAGATTCCACTTTTAATTTTCTCTGAAAATATAGAATATTAAAATTTAATAATTGGACAAAGTAGTGATTCCCTCAGTTCTTAGGATCTTTATCACAATACTACCATGCTAATATATCCTGTTTCCTCTTCCATAGGAAATGGCAGCGGAAGCAGGATATTGTAAACCCCCAGGCAAGTGGGATGCATAGGGAATAGTTGGACTTCCACACATATTATGCCATGAGTGCAGTTTTGTGTATAGGCTGTATAATGGAGTAACTCAGTAGCTGCATCATTCAAACTAAACGCTAAAGACTTTTTCTAATCCACATCCTCCTTCCTAAATCAAATATCAGAGTCATCCTAAATCAAGTGTCAGGCTTCCCTTCATCTTTTTTTTTTCCTTAAAAATAATCAGTTTTCACACATATAAAAATTCCCAGAAATTCACCGGGTTTTTACTCTCAGGTGCTATTTTCGAGGTGTCTCAGTTTTTAAACAAAGTTAGTCTCAACTAAAAAAAAAAAAAGAAGAAAAGAAAGAAAGAAATACATACATGGAATGGCAAACAAAACGTTCAAAGAAATGAGTATCCTATACAAGTATTCACATACACACACGTGTATTAGTTGCAAAAATTTCACACTTATGAAGAATGCAGAATTTTTATCTTCTTTATTTTATACTGTAATTTAAATTATTCTTTTAGCCTGATATCATAAGAGACATTCCAATTCCCAAAGCTTTGACATCTGTGCTCTTTGCAAACCTTTGCCCAATGTTTTTATTAACTCAATTTAATGGAATCTTTTTTATGGTGACCTTAAGAATTTAATAACTCCTCAATGCAAGGATAGTACCACCTGCAGGCTCCACTAGGATTAAACCGTGGTAGTTCAATATATCTGCTGGAACACATTAAAGACAAAAAGGGGCGGGGGGAAGCAGCCACACAAATCAGTCCCTCTGACCAACAAGTACCGCTACTGTTCATGATGGTCAGTCCCAGACACATGTAGAAAATGTCTGTGGTTGCTAAGGCAATAGGCAGCTCACTTGCAGCTCCTTAATAATATTTATCTAACTTTGATCATGTCAGATAGGCTAGCAATCTTCAATTCCAAAGTGTCTCTCTTCCTGACAGATGCTCTGCATATCTTATAGATACGATCAATATGTTATTAGTCAACAACCTGACGCTAGCCCATGAATTAATCCCTTTCTGTCAACCTAGCAGTTTCTAGTCTTTTGTAACCTCATCCTCTCAGTATGGATGGGACCCGGCTTAAACCAATTAAGGTAAAATTAACTTTTTTCCTTGTGGTAATCTCTATCTATGTTAATTTGAATCTCTGAGGACAGCTGCTCCAAGCAAATAATTTTATGCTTGACCTTTTTACGTGCAAGATTAAAGTGGTATAGATGTATGCATGGGACATCAATGAGCTGTCTCTATTTTCACCCTCCCTTAACATCCTAGTAGTGCTAGAAAAAAATTGGACTGAACACAGAGGATTGCTAAATGACAGTGATATATTTATTTGGGTTGCAAAAAGGACTCTGTCACTTTAGCTTTGTGTTTAGTATATGCGGTACCTTTGTCTTTTTGAAAGGTAAATTAATAATAAGTGGTGACAGTACTATGGGCAGCACTGTAGTTTTGACAAGCAAAGGATGTTAACAGTTATAATACGCAAAACCAATCATTTATATTCCTGGTACTTATGTGATACAATGACACTATCTGCTAAGAAATAAAGCACTGATTGGAAAGATTAGCTTTATCTGAGTCAAGACATTAAAGTTAGGCTTTCTCTATCACTTGACCAATGCAAAGATTATATTAGGATAGTATAGCAAGCTTTATTCTTAAGAACCTAGCAAGCTTAGCTTTGAGCATCGGTGACTATCCTGTTTTAAAGATTGCTGATCTACTAATCCCCAGGCCAACATTTGAAAGAAGTTTGTCTCCTGGGCAATATTGTTTCCATTTAATATCCTTTCCTTCCTCTTTTAGCACACCCCACTCTCACCCCTTAACTGGCTTTGGTCGCTATCTAACCTCTTTTAAGGCATTTAGGGAAATCTTGCTTTCCTCTCCAAATAAAACCTGTACTGAGGAAAAGATAAATGACAAGTCATTTCCACTTCTGTGTGAATTTTAAAAAAATACATTTCCTCCTCCAGCTCTGTGAGAATAAAGTCTTTGACCCTGCTACTGAGAAGTGGAATATTGATAAGGAAGCAATTTAAATATTTTTACTTCAACAAACTCTGGATATTGGTTTTTGTTCACAAGTTATTATTGCATAGGAAGCAAAGAGTCTACAAATTGAAAAAAGGTCAGCTAAGACTAATGAAATAGTAATTCATTTTATATTTTCTATCATTTGCAGAATCCAGATGTATATATATAACCTATATGTTAGTAGAAAGTGTTTTGATAAAATAGCAAACATCTATATACTTTGGCTATCTACATTTTTATAAGTGACATTTGCTTTTATTTATTCTGCTTGGAATTCATTGGGATGCCCAAATATTAAACATTTTTCTCATCAGTTCTGGACTCTTCTGTCATTTTCCCTGTAAATAGAGAGTTTCCCCATCCTCTAGCTCTTTCCTTCTAAAATTCCATATAGGTGTGTTGAGTAGTTTCACTCTTCCAAGCCCCTTAATTTATTTTTCACTTTTTTCTGTCTCCTTTTTCCTCTAGACCCTCTGTATGTTCTTCTGCTATGTGGCAGAGGATCTCTGCAAGAAAATGCACCCTGTGGTGGGGCTCAGAGCCCCCAGGTTCAGCCTCTCTGGGGACCCTGTGGGGCGGAGCTACACTGAGGGAGGCAGGTCCAGGCCTCGGGCTCCCCTCCTAGCTGCCCACAGACATGGACAATTTTTTATGACACTGTTTCTTTCTCATATTGTATCTTTAAAGTGACAGCTACACTGTTTCTTCAAACAAAATAAGCATATTTATTTCATGTCCTGTGTCTAATAAACTGCAATATGTTAAGTATATGTGTATTTGCTGCCTACTATTTCAGCTGGCTAACATTCATTGTTCTTTGCTTCCTTGTATGCTTTGTGATTCTAGAGCTCATGGGACTGTGAGATTTATTTTGGGTTTTGTATGAAGGAATGAATTTTGTATAAAGAATTATTTTGGTTCCTCCAGAAATAAATTTTTGTTTCATCAAGTTTAGACCACAAATTCAAATGAGGACCATAAAACTATGAATCCCCAGCAAAGACTTTCTGCCTTTCTCCAAGGGCCCAGTTGAGACACATTTTTTTTTGTTCTTTCTTTACATTAGTCCAATGTATTTCTATTTCATCCTTACAAGGAGAATGCAATATGTGGGTTCCAGCTACATATAAATTGTTTCCTATTAGATTCCCCACAAGTTTGCCTAACCCAAGACTTTACCTTCTGTCCTTTGATTCCCATAGAGTCCTCAAAAATTGTAACTTGTGTTAAGTATAGAATTAATCTCAGCTAATCTGTAGCAAACTCATGCTTACTTTCAGAAGTGCCTGGAGGCTTGGTGTGACCCTAGGCCAAACTTAACTACTTTGTACTAATGATTAGTGTAGTTCTGTGCTGGGATTTGAGACAAACCAGGAGGCAAGTTGCACCAGTTTATCAGCATTGTTTATAGAAAATGAACAGATTGATGGTTTCCACCTCGTTTCTGTTTGTGTGTCTTGGATTTCGCTGTTACATTAACAGAGGAGTGTAAAAGCCCTCCTCCTTCAACGAAGCAAAGATGCCCCTGAGACCTAGGTACAGTCTCCCTCACCACCGTGTAGTGATTAACAATCTGATGACAAAGTGTGAGTTGTATAATTAAGAAAGGACTCTGGGAGCTGTATATATAAGTCGTGGACCAGTCTGACATTTGCCTGTGCTTTTCTTTCCCCTGCTGTACCATATATTTTACCTTAGTGAGTATATACCCCATGGAGTATTATGAATCCTTTCAATTATCTGACCCTGTGTAATTGCTGCTCAAGCATTTGGCAGATGCCCTCAAGGCAAAGCCACCTTCAGAACATTCTCACCTCCTGCTCAAGTCCCAAGTTTCCTGATCTCTTTGTTTTTAGCCTCCTGGAATTTCTTATTTTCTTGCCAGAACAGCTTTCCATTTTTAAATATTTTAAAAATATTTTACTGAGTGGTTTTAGTTGCTTTCAGTGAGAAGGTCATTTAGGATGTCTGATATGTCATACTGACTGAAATGAAAGTCAGTGAAAATTAATATAGAAAGAGAGAAACTCTAACTAAAGGAGACACCACTTAGTATTTTCTCTTCAGAATATTAAGAATTGTTTTTACTGAAATAAATTGCCAAATGCTCATTTTGCATACCACCATTACCATCACTACCATACACATACATGCACACACGCACAGACACACAACTACTTAGCATTATGTATGTGTGTATACAATTTATGTATAGAATAAATTAATAATTTTAAATGTTGGGGAATTTACAATGTTCCCAAAATATTTTTTCAACTTTGTTGATGTTGCCAGATAGTCCATTATTAGTATGCTTTACTTTGGCCTTAAATATTATCCCATACAAAATGACAAATTACCATAAAAGAGATTAAACGTTATGCATAATTTTCATCCTAAAGTGAATGAATGAATATATCATCACTTTTTACTGATTAACAGGTTGTAATGAGAAAAGAAGGGGGAAATGATGAGTTCATTGGTAAGCCAGAAGTAGTCCTATGGGAACAGAGAAGTATGCTAGTGCAGAAAAGGGGAAATAAGAAGAATCTAGGGGACCAAAGGCAAAGTTGATCATATGTGTTTAGTTCTGGCCCAATATCCCCTGATAACCTGTGAAGAGTATCATTGTTCCACCTAACACTCTTTCATTGGCCAGGTTGTATCTATTTGGCAAAGTAAAGGGAAGAGGTACCTTGTTGCCTATGTGTGTCCTACCTGCTTGGCTTCCTTTTAATTGGCACCTGCCCCTTGTCTGAGTGGTGGGTGCTGGAGCCTCAGTGAGTGCTCCACAGCTGAGCAGCTATGATGAGGCAGCCTCCTTCAAAAGGATTCTAAGCTTCAATTCTGAGCTTAGGAGATTTTAGTTGGTTTCATTTGTAGAAAATCTACAAATAAACCTTTCACCTGAAAAAAGATGAAAGACATTTCACATAGAGAAATCATCCAGGGATCCAAACAAGGAGACAGCTGGAGATAGACTATTTAAAAATCTGTTCTGCTGGTTCTGATAACTTAAAAGAAGGATAAAAATGTCTGTATAGAGCTGAGAGAGGGTGAAATAAGGCACACAGTTTAGTGACTTCTTTCCATTGGCTTTTTGCCCTTCTAGTTAGCTGAAGAGGCTATTTTGTTCTGTGAGAAATACATTGCTGTGAACTAAAAAAAATAAATAACGATAATGATTCAAGAGCAATATTCAATCCTTAATTGAATGTCTGGTAAAATATTAAGACTGCCAAAATATTTTTAGGGTTCAGACAAAACTAGCTAATATCTTAATTTAAAATAGAAAACAATTAACACACTTGTTTCCAGTTTAAGTTTAGTGGTAAAATAGGAATGAATGTTGTCTATCAGTGGAGATTTACAAATAACAGCTACTTTACACTATTCTTATAATCTCAGTAAACAAGTGTCAGTAGTTATAACAATAATAGTAACTCTCTTAACCTCATTTTCTGGGCGGTGGGCAGTGGAAGGCTTAGGAGCATCAGAAGATTATTATTTCATGTTCAGATACATTCCCATGGCCCCCATAACAGTTCCATATCTCAACAAAGTGCATACTCTCTGGAGGCACTTTTCAGTGGGTGCTCAGATATCTAGAGTCTCTCCAAGTATAAAGATAACAGGCCTATATAAATTAGACTAATTTTGAATCCCCTGGAAACCTAATATCTTGATTGCTGCATTCATGTCACTCAGGACTTCACTGATGTTAACCTTGTGGGAGATACCACTAGAAATTAAAAATGAACAGAACTTGAAATAGCAGGGATTAGCACAACCAGTCATAGGTGACTGAGATTCATGAAGAGTATTACATGTCTTAGAAGGAAAGAGTGTAGCAATCAGGGTCTTAATGGTAAAAATCAGTATGAGCTGTCAGGTTCTGACTTTTTAAAGTTGAGCTAAATTCACGATTGTAATTTGCAGGAGTTGTAGCAGGCAAATATCATAAGGGGTCAGCAAAGAGCTGTGTGGGCTGGTGAAAGCATTCAATTTTAAAAGTGGAGAAAGAGGAGGAAATTAATTTAATGTGGATTAACTTACATGGAAAATGCTATTCCAAACGGGTAGCAAATCACACCCAAGGTGACCTCTGACCTTTTGGATATTATTTTGTCCTTGTTTTCTCCCTATCTCTCTGAACATTTCTCCTCAGTTTTCTTGTCTGGATCTTTTATTTCTATATGTGCCCCTTAAATATTTATTTTCCAGAGTTCTGGCATTGGCCTGATTTATTCTTGCTTTTCATACTCTCCATCTCTTTATTTTAATCTATATCCTTTCATCCACTCCCACAGTGATAATTACAAACAATATGCCAACAGACCCCCTGTTAGCATATAAGACAGCTTTAGTGCCAATTAGAAAATGGTGCCATTTCTTGGCAGATGGATTTCAAATAGCTATCCCTACCTTCAGCATAAAAAGTCTCCTTTTCCTCCAGGCTGATGCAGTCCCTACTAGGGTTGAGAATGTCTGGGTCAAACTAATGGCTGTTTTTTACTATCTTTCAACCAGACATTTCCAAGGAAAATACAGTTTCTTCTCTTTGCTATGGCTGGTGCACACTTTCCAGTACTTACCTGGTCTTTTCAGTATTTGAAAATACTTACCTCTTTTCCTCAAAATGATCTGTCAGCTTTAGGGTAGTGTTCTGTCCAGTTTGTTTCTTTGACTACTTTTCAGCTCTGGGCCCCCAGGCCAGTCTCCCTCCCCAGTCCATCTAGTGTCATCTCCTTTTGCTGCCAGCCACCAGGCAATGAGCTCTGGAGGTTCCTACCCGTTCGCATGAAGTGGAAGGCAAAGGAAAGGAAATCTGCCCAGTGGCCCTGAAGCGACTGCACTGACTCCATTAAATACAGAAAGTCTGGAAGCAGCACCTGTTTATTTCAGAATTTATCCCTTCTATTCACGCAGTGCATTAGTCAGGATACAACCTGAATGAAACTACCAGGAAAAACAATCCAGTCTACACCTGTTAGCTCCATAGCAGGTGAGACATGCACTCTGGGTAGCAGTAGAAACGCAGGCCAGGGCCCTCCTCCTGGGGCCAGAGGGCAGTTCTGAGGATTCCATTCCTTCCCATAACTGGGGCTAGTGTTACTGGTGCAGCCAGGTGCCCACCACCCAGCCGTGGCCTGGGGCCCAGGGGACAGGTATGGCCCCACAGACGCCATCTTGCCCCCAGCTCTTCTCTTCCCTGCACTTCCACGACAGTCCCAACCTGGGCTCTGAGCCCCCATCCAGCCACCAGACAGGTCCTCCGGGGCCAATCACATCGGTCATCCGTCGGCAGACCCTCAAGGACTACCAACGGCCGAAGACCCCTCCCCAGCCGGCAGCCATGCCCACTGACTTGTGACCTCATCCCTGCTCCCCGCCCTTGTCACCGTCCCCCACGTTCAGGGACCCTCGCTGCCCCTCCCCACAACCCCCATTTCATTTCTCTGAAGCCTCCCGTTCTCCATTGTCTCGGGCTGGGTGGCACCGCCCGCTCGGCCTTGCCCTGGGAGGCCCGTCCAGCTGACCCGCCCGAGGGCTCCTCATCCCCTCTGCAGCCCAAGGCTCCCAGCGAGCCAGGCGTTTCCTCTACCACGCGCAGTACAGCCAAAGTGGCAGATGACCGAAAACGTTTTTTTCTACAAACCGAGCATACACAGTATGTAGCAGAAAGCGTTGAGGGACGTGCAAAAATGAGTGGGTAGATGGGAGCAGATCCCTGGACTTACCTGGGACCACCTCCAGGGCACTGCTGGTGGATTGGGGTGGAGCAGGCGACACAGCGCTGGGGGAGGAGCCGCCTGCGTCAGTACTAGAGGCCACACCGCAGCTCAAACCACTGCCAACACCCTCTCCACCACCGCCCCCCTCAGGTGGCTCTGTGCAAAGACACACAAAATTTAAAAAGAAAAAAAAATTCCAAAGTGTCTCTCTTCCTGACAGATGCTCTGCATATCTTATAGATACGATCAATATGTTATTAGTCAACAACCTGACGCTAGCCCATGAATTAATCCCTTTCTGTCAACCTAGCAGTTTCTAGTCTTTTGTAACCTCATCCTCTCAGTATGGATGGGACCCGGCTTAAACCAATTAAGGTAAAATTAACTTTTTTCCTTGTGGTAATCTCTATCTATGTTAATTTGAATCTCTGAGGACAGCTGCTCCAAGCAAATAATTTTATGCTTGACCTTTTTACGTGCAAGATTAAAGTGGTATAGATGTATGCATGGGACATCAATGAGCTGTCTCTATTTTCACCCTCCCTTAACATCCTAGTAGTGCTAGAAAAAAATTGGACTGAACACAGAGGATTGCTAAATGACAGTGATATATTTATTTGGGTTGCAAAAAGGACTCTGTCACTTTAGCTTTGTGTTTAGTATATGCGGTACCTTTGTCTTTTTGAAAGGTAAATTAATAATAAGTGGTGACAGTACTATGGGCAGCACTGTAGTTTTGACAAGCAAAGGATGTTAACAGTTATAATACGCAAAACCAATCATTTATATTCCTGGTACTTATGTGATACAATGACACTATCTGCTAAGAAATAAAGCACTGATTGGAAAGATTAGCTTTATCTGAGTCAAGACATTAAAGTTAGGCTTTCTCTATCACTTGACCAATGCAAAGATTATATTAGGATAGTATAGCAAGCTTTATTCTTAAGAACCTAGCAAGCTTAGCTTTGAGCATCGGTGACTATCCTGTTTTAAAGATTGCTGATCTACTAATCCCCAGGCCAACATTTGAAAGAAGTTTGTCTCCTGGGCAATATTGTTTCCATTTAATATCCTTTCCTTCCTCTTTTAGCACACCCCACTCTCACCCCTTAACTGGCTTTGGTCGCTATCTAACCTCTTTTAAGGCATTTAGGGAAATCTTGCTTTCCTCTCCAAATAAAACCTGTACTGAGGAAAAGATAAATGACAAGTCATTTCCACTTCTGTGTGAATTTTAAAAAAATACATTTCCTCCTCCAGCTCTGTGAGAATAAAGTCTTTGACCCTGCTACTGAGAAGTGGAATATTGATAAGGAAGCAATTTAAATATTTTTACTTCAACAAACTCTGGATATTGGTTTTTGTTCACAAGTTATTATTGCATAGGAAGCAAAGAGTCTACAAATTGAAAAAAGGTCAGCTAAGACTAATGAAATAGTAATTCATTTTATATTTTCTATCATTTGCAGAATCCAGATGTATATATATAACCTATATGTTAGTAGAAAGTGTTTTGATAAAATAGCAAACATCTATATACTTTGGCTATCTACATTTTTATAAGTGACATTTGCTTTTATTTATTCTGCTTGGAATTCATTGGGATGCCCAAATATTAAACATTTTTCTCATCAGTTCTGGACTCTTCTGTCATTTTCCCTGTAAATAGAGAGTTTCCCCATCCTCTAGCTCTTTCCTTCTAAAATTCCATATAGGTGTGTTGAGTAGTTTCACTCTTCCAAGCCCCTTAATTTATTTTTCACTTTTTTCTGTCTCCTTTTTCCTCTAGACCCTCTGTATGTTCTTCTGCTATGTGGCAGAGGATCTCTGCAAGAAAATGCACCCTGTGGTGGGGCTCAGAGCCCCCAGGTTCAGCCTCTCTGGGGACCCTGTGGGGCGGAGCTACACTGAGGGAGGCAGGTCCAGGCCTCGGGCTCCCCTCCTAGCTGCCCACAGACATGGACAATTTTTTATGACACTGTTTCTTTCTCATATTGTATCTTTAAAGTGACAGCTACACTGTTTCTTCAAACAAAATAAACATATTTATTTCATGTCCTGTGTCTAATAAACTGCAATATGTTAAGTATATGTGTATTTGCTGCCTACTATTTCAGCTGGCTAACATTCATTGTTCTTTGCTTCCTTGTATGCTTTGTGATTCTAGAGCTCATGGGACTGTGAGATTTATTTTGGGTTTTGTATGAAGGAATGAATTTTGTATAAAGAATTATTTTGGTTCCTCCAGAAATAAATTTTTGTTTCATCAAGTTTAGACCACAAATTCAAATGAGGACCATAAAACTATGAATCCCCAGCAAAGACTTTCTGCCTTTCTCCAAGGGCCCAGTTGAGACACATTTTTTTTTGTTCTTTCTTTACATTAGTCCAATGTATTTCTATTTCATCCTTACAAGGAGAATGCAATATGTGGGTTCCAGCTACATATAAATTGTTTCCTATTAGATTCCCCACAAGTTTGCCTAACCCAAGACTTTACCTTCTGTCCTTTGATTCCCATAGAGTCCTCAAAAATTGTAACTTGTGTTAAGTATAGAATTAATCTCAGCTAATCTGTAGCAAACTCATGCTTACTTTCAGAAGTGCCTGGAGGCTTGGTGTGACCCTAGGCCAAACTTAACTACTTTGTACTAATGATTAGTGTAGTTCTGTGCTGGGATTTGAGACAAACCAGGAGGCAAGTTGCACCAGTTTATCAGCATTGTTTATAGAAAATGAACAGATTGATGGTTTCCACCTCGTTTCTGTTTGTGTGTCTTGGATTTCGCTGTTACATTAACAGAGGAGTGTAAAAGCCCTCCTCCTTCAACGAAGCAAAGATGCCCCTGAGACCTAGGTACAGTCTCCCTCACCACCGTGTAGTGATTAACAATCTGATGACAAAGTGTGAGTTGTATAATTAAGAAAGGACTCTGGGAGCTGTATATATAAGTCGTGGACCAGTCTGACATTTGCCTGTGCTTTTCTTTCCCCTGCTGTACCATATATTTTACCTTAGTGAGTATATACCCCATGGAGTATTATGAATCCTTTCAATTATCTGACCCTGTGTAATTGCTGCTCAAGCATTTGGCAGATGCCCTCAAGGCAAAGCCACCTTCAGAACATTCTCACCTCCTGCTCAAGTCCCAGGTTTCCTGATCTCTTTGTTTTTAGCCTCCTGGAATTTCTTATTTTCTTGCCAGAACAGCTTTCCATTTTTAAATATTTTAAAAATATTTTACTGAGTGGTTTTAGTTGCTTTCAGTGAGAAGGTCATTTAGGATGTCTGATATGTCATACTGACTGAAATGAAAGTCAGTGAAAATTAATATAGAAAGAGAGAAACTCTAACTAAAGGAGACACCACTTAGTATTTTCTCTTCAGAATATTAAGAATTGTTTTTACTGAAATAAATTGCCAAATGCTCATTTTGCATACCACCATTACCATCACTACCATACACATACATGCACACACGCACAGACACACAACTACTTAGCATTATGTATGTGTGTATACAATTTATGTATAGAATAAATTAATAATTTTAAATGTTGGGGAATTTACAATGTTCCCAAAATATTTTTTCAACTTTGTTGATGTTGCCAGATAGTCCATTATTAGTATGCTTTACTTTGGCCTTAAATATTATCCCATACAAAATGACAAATTACCATAAAAGAGATTAAACGTTATGCATAATTTTCATCCTAAAGTGAATGAATGAATATATCATCACTTTTTACTGATTAACAGGTTGTAATGAGAAAAGAAGGGGGAAATGATGAGTTCATTGGTAAGCCAGAAGTAGTCCTATGGGAACAGAGAAGTATGCTAGTGCAGAAAAGGGGAAATAAGAAGAATCTAGGGGACCAAAGGCAAAGTTGATCATATGTGTTTAGTTCTGGCCCAATATCCCCTGATAACCTGTGAAGAGTATCATTGTTCCACCTAACACTCTTTCATTGGCCAGGTTGTATCTATTTGGCAAAGTAAAGGGAAGAGGTACCTTGTTGCCTATGTGTGTCCTACCTGCTTGGCTTCCTTTTAATTGGCACCTGCCCCTTGTCTGAGTGGTGGGTGCTGGAGCCTCAGTGAGTGCTCCACAGCTGAGCAGCTATGATGAGGCAGCCTCCTTCAAAAGGATTCTAAGCTTCAATTCTGAGCTTAGGAGATTTTAGTTGGTTTCATTTGTAGAAAATCTACAAATAAACCTTTCACCTGAAAAAAGATGAAAGACATTTCACATAGAGAAATCATCCAGGGATCCAAACAAGGAGACAGCTGGAGATAGACTATTTAAAAATCTGTTCTGCTGGTTCTGATAACTTAAAAGAAGGATAAAAATGTCTGTATAGAGCTGAGAGAGGGTGAAATAAGGCACACAGTTTAGTGACTTCTTTCCATTGGCTTTTTGCCCTTCTAGTTAGCTGAAGAGGCTATTTTGTTCTGTGAGAAATACATTGCTGTGAACTAAAAAAAATAAATAACGATAATGATTCAAGAGCAATATTCAATCCTTAATTGAATGTCTGGTAAAATATTAAGACTGCCAAAATATTTTTAGGGTTCAGACAAAACTAGCTAATATCTTAATTTAAAATAGAAAACAATTAACACACTTGTTTCCAGTTTAAGTTTAGTGGTAAAATAGGAATGAATGTTGTCTATCAGTGGAGATTTACAAATAACAGCTACTTTACACTATTCTTATAATCTCAGTAAACAAGTGTCAGTAGTTATAACAATAATAGTAACTCTCTTAACCTCATTTTCTGGGCGGTGGGCAGTGGAAGGCTTAGGAGCATCAGAAGATTATTATTTCATGTTCAGATACATTCCCATGGCCCCCATAACAGTTCCATATCTCAACAAAGTGCATACTCTCTGGAGGCACTTTTCAGTGGGTGCTCAGATATCTAGAGTCTCTCCAAGTATAAAGATAACAGGCCTATATAAATTAGACTAATTTTGAATCCCCTGGAAACCTAATATCTTGATTGCTGCATTCATGTCACTCAGGACTTCACTGATGTTAACCTTGTGGGAGATACCACTAGAAATTAAAAATGAACAGAACTTGAAATAGCAGGGATTAGCACAACCAGTCATAGGTGACTGAGATTCATGAAGAGTATTACATGTCTTAGAAGGAAAGAGTGTAGCAATCAGGGTCTTAATGGTAAAAATCAGTATGAGCTGTCAGGTTCTGACTTTTTAAAGTTGAGCTAAATTCACGATTGTAATTTGCAGGAGTTGTAGCAGGCAAATATCATAAGGGGTCAGCAAAGAGCTGTGTGGGCTGGTGAAAGCATTCAATTTTAAAAGTGGAGAAAGAGGAGGAAATTAATTTAATGTGGATTAACTTACATGGAAAATGCTATTCCAAACGGGTAGCAAATCACACCCAAGGTGACCTCTGACCTTTTGGATATTATTTTGTCCTTGTTTTCTCCCTATCTCTCTGAACATTTCTCCTCAGTTTTCTTGTCTGGATCTTTTATTTCTATATGTGCCCCTTAAATATTTATTTTCCAGAGTTCTGGCATTGGCCTGATTTATTCTTGCTTTTCATACTCTCCATCTCTTTATTTTAATCTATATCCTTTCATCCACTCCCACAGTGATAATTACAAACAATATGCCAACAGACCCCCTGTTAGCATATAAGACAGCTTTAGTGCCAATTAGAAAATGGTGCCATTTCTTGGCAGATGGATTTCAAATAGCTATCCCTACCTTCAGCATAAAAAGTCTCCTTTTCCTCCAGGCTGATGCAGTCCCTACTAGGGTTGAGAATGTCTGGGTCAAACTAATGGCTGTTTTTTACTATCTTTCAACCAGACATTTCCAAGGAAAATACAGTTTCTTCTCTTTGCTATGGCTGGTGCACACTTTCCAGTACTTACCTGGTCTTTTCAGTATTTGAAAATACTTACCTCTTTTCCTCAAAATGATCTGTCAGCTTTAGGGTAGTGTTCTGTCCAGTTTGTTTCTTTGACTACTTTTCAGCTCTGGGTGTGTGTGTGTGTGTGTGTGTGTGTGTGTGTGTGTGTGTGTAGTTTCAACATTCTTTCTATGATAAATAAATATTGGCATTAGGGAGGGGGTCAGCTCTCAGTCTTCCTACTTTTCTCTCTACATCCTCTACACAGATGCTGTCACATCCATGGCTTTAAGAGATTTCTATATGTTGAAGACTCCCCAAATTTGTACTTATATCCACATAGATGATGTCTTCCCTTAGAAGTCACTTGGGTGTTTAAAAATAAGCATAATCAAAATATAATGTACACCTTCTTCCCTAACCATGATAACCCTTGGGCTGTATCCATAACTATAAGTAACAGAATCATCTACCCACTTACACAAGCCTGAATATTGGAACTCATTCATAATTCCTTCCTCTACCTCTCCTTCTTTCATCCCTCACAAAAAGCTAATCTCCTTCCTTCATTTATCTTCCAAAATACTAATTCCTTCTCCAATCCTCTCTATTGCTGTTAGAATTACTGCCTTATTAGATCACTACAATAAAACTTATAATAATCAGTTCTACTCTACTTTTGCCTATTCCACCACAGCCTTCTACAGTGTGTCTGGTCAGTTCACTATCCTATGCATTTCTTTTTAGCTGCTCTACAAAATCTATGTAGAAATGTATAATATTCTTAAAGTCTGTTATTTGCTCTTCAACTATTGTTCTAGCTATATCTCTAACTTCTCTGTCTCCCATACACTCTCTCCAGCTGTAGTAATAAAAAAATTTCAATAAAAATAAAACCATAATAACAGCAAATATTTCCTAAGCATTTATTATGTGCCAAATATTGCAGTTTCCTAAATAAAGGAAACTCTCTCATCTCTTGTCTTTGTGCTGGCTACACTTTCTCTCTAGAATGACTTTGCATTCTGTTTCTTTACCAAAGCCTGTCCTTCAAACAAGGTGCCAACTCTCCCTAAATTAGGTGCATCTTGTCTGTACTCTCAAGGTATGCTATTCATAATGTCTTAAAATCACAAAGATATACAGACAAAGCCATTATATAGAATTCAAAATGGTTAAAAAAGTTTTAAAAATGTTTTTGTTTTTGAGCACACAGGGTGCACCATTGTAGCTTCATGTATGGTGGGAAGTGGGGAGAGTAAGTGTGGGTCCGGATGGAGGGGCAGGGAGAGATTGGGCTAGGATGCACTGAGCGTTCAGGGGCAGCTCAGAGGAAAGCAGAATCAGGCTCAAGGCACCGATGCCCTGACCACTTTTCCTAGAAGCCAGATCTGGAGAGAACTCGGAAGTTGTACGGACCAGCAAAGGAGTCCTGGAATGAGAAACACCTGGGTCCCCTGAGTGCCAGAGACCCCTCATCCCAGAGGGGGAGTCTGGCTCACATCACCTATCAAGCCAACCCCAATTTGATGCCTCAGTCAAGTCACAGTGCAGCAGTGCCTCACCCAGTAATCAAGCCAGGTGTGGGGGATCAGGCTCTGGCCCAAGGGCTATGCAGGGGCAGGACCACCCAAGGTCAGAAATAGTGAACTTTGCATTCTTGGGAAGGAAGTCAAATGCCTTCCAGGAGACCAAAGGCCTAGTGCAGCAACACAGGCTTCTGGAGTGGCCCCTGGGTTAAAGATTTAAAGTTAAACCATCTATTTACAATTTATGCATTCAAAGCATTTGATATACAGAATTATATCATTCACATTTGGCACACACATTTAAAGACCTTTAAATAAAATTGAGACTAAAATATCTATAGATAATTAATGAGAAATGGAGGGGTTATTTTTTGTTTCTTTGTTTTTTGTTTATTTATTTATTTATTTTTTGCTTTTAGAGACTTGTCCTTAATTATCTTTATGGTTCTTTTAGGAATGTAGTGATAAATACTATATTTAATATTTTGATAATATTAATTATGTATTCACACTATTAACTTTGGGGAGATTACTGACATCTTGGAACCAGGCATTATTGGAATCAAAATAGCAGTTTTGAGTCTATAGTTGTCCTGACTACATATTTTCACTAAGGATTTTTAAAATGAAATGTAAATCCTAGATTTTTCTCTAGTCAACTCCATTTTAACTGTCAAATTATATTTAGAACAATAAGCCTAGCTCTTAAGCATGTGATTCAGATATTCTCCTAGCATCAATTCCATAGGCAGATTTTCTCAGCTTCATATGAAGAAAAGATGTGACACCTTAAGATCTTGTCTTGAATTTCTATAACATTGAAACATGCAACAATCAAAGCAAAGGAGAGAAGTTATTAACCATATTCATTTTGAGGGGAAAGCTTTAAATATGGAAGAGTCTCTAACTTTTCTTTATATGGTTTAAACCTTTAATATTGTGTAACCCAATTTTGAGCAGGTGCAAGCCACTCTGGAACATTGTTTCAAGATTGCTTTTCTTTTGTGGAAAGGTAATCTAAGTATCTGACTATAGGAGGGCAAAGTATATCAACATTCATCCAAAGGAACTTAAAAAGAAACCCACCCTCTATTCCATCAGTAGTATTTAAGTTCCTACTTCTTAAATCCTGGCTTTAGGTTTATTCTTTTTTAAACTGGATCTTGTCTGGATGCCTTTTCCTATGTATACTTTTAGCAGATATTTATTTGTCTGCTTTTCCTTCCATGTTTCAGTTCAACTTCCAGGTATTATCCTTGGCCTTCAGTCATACCATCTTGTGTCAAATTTCTAAGAGATCTTTTACTTATCATCTAGAAATTAAAGGAATTCGCTTTCAATCACACATACCTAAACTACGAATAAAGACATAAATTTTGTTAACAAAATTTGTTAGGAATATATTTTCTTTTATTTTGTAAAAGATAATATTGAAAAATTTTAAATCATATTAAAAGCAAATAGATTAAATCCATTTATTCCAATAGCAAGAACTGAGTTACTTGAGAAGAGATTTTAAATCATCTTTCCTTTAAAAAGGAGATTTGAGTCAAGAAGAGGAGGAACTCAGAATGATCTGTGAGTCCATGAACTCAGAGTACGTGGGCAGGGAAGCCAAGGTGAGCAAAGAGGAGGGTCCTTTTTCAGAAAAACCAGACCCAATCATGGGGCAATGCTGAAGCAAGGCCAGTTTGGTTCAGAAAAGAATTTGAGGACCCTTTACTTTCAAAACATATTTCATTTTCATTCATTTCAAATTTTATATTGAAATTATATGTCAAAATGACTGTATCTGCCACTAATCTACTCTACAAGCATAGGAAATATGTTTTTTTGTTTGTTTTCAATTATTGTATCACCAACATCTAGCTCATGGTTTGGCAGGTGGTAGGTTCTAAAGACAGGTTGAAGAATGAATGTAGAGAAGAGGCACGGAAAGCATTTAGTGAGTCCAACTATGGGCAGTCTGTATTAGATAGAATATATGTCAGCCTGACAACTGAGTCAGCAAAGATTTGGCACCATGAGGTTACGGGACATTTAATAATCAGAGTCCTGGTTTCATCTGACATTAGCCTACATAAATGGTGACAAAGACAGTTCACATTTTTTATATGTGCCTTGAAACTTTATTTAGTTTGTAATAAATTATAAAAAATCATTTTTACTGCACCACCCTGCTAAACACATAAATAAAACTTTTATGAAAATTCAGTACTATGATCCTTTATATATATTCTTTGGTGTAGACATGAGATCATTAAAAGAAATGAATAAGCAACAGGATTTAAAATCACCTAAATGCTAATAATAATAAATTCCCCTATGATCTCACTGAATCTACCCCATTTGTGCACTTAGTATCTGTACAAAATAGTTGACACTCCTTATTCATTTATTCACTCATTAGTTCACTGATTCATTTATTCAATGAAAAGATATTTTTTATTATTATATATCATTGCAGCAATTGCATTATGTTCATTTTGGGTTGAATTATTGAAAGGGCTCATGTGATTACTGAAAAGGCTCATGTGACCACACAAAATGGCTTTTATTAAAGCCTCCAGTGAGGCTTTACTAAAGGCAATGTGTATGATAGAGCAGGAGAAACAAAACACAGGCAAACATCAAGGAGGTCCCAGACATTAAGGCAAAGATTTTCAGGGTCTTCTCTCATTCTCTCATCACATGCTTCATCTCAACATCACAAACCTTGAAGATATCTGTAACATATCTTGGCATCAGGGAAAGTGAGGCTAAACCTTAATGAGGGCTGTTTGTTTTGTTTTTGTTTTTGTTTTAATACTCCATTAGTCACATAGCAAAACTAGATTGTGTAACGGGTTAAATCAGTTACACATTATCGAGCTACACATTTCTATAAACAACGTTTTAATGGCTCCAGGGGAGTTTTAGGGCTTTAAGGAGCACAAAATAAATCACTAATATAACATTTCATTCCTATCTTGGTCAAGAGTTAGTAAGCTCTTTGGTGGCACAGAGCCACCACAGATCAGCTGCAAGTTAACAGTATCTTAGACACTCTTCTTTCCCTGGAAATTGGAGGTTGAATTGCACTTTTTTCTCTGCGTAAGCACCAGAGTACTGACTAGGGTGAAGGAAAAGGCTCCTCTTTGATTCCTGAGGGAAAAGAGTGCCAATAGAGTTAAGGTAAGCAGTTTGATGCATGTTACTTTTATCTGGGTAGTATGATTTTTATCCTTCCAAAGCCACTTTTCGCCATTGTCCACCCTGCTCTGTCTGCTGAAGGCTGCTCTCTGTGGACTGCAGCTCTGGGGTCCCATGGCTTCTAGTGGAGTTTGGCCAATGAGAGCCAAATCATTCCTCTCATATAGGACACCCTTCCCACACTACACTGACTTTTTCCATGATTTCCTTTAACCAAAATAGTTTATAATTTCTCCTTAGAAATTACTTCTTCTAGGAAGCATATCCTGTCCTTCAAAAATTACATGGTCTTCCTTATCTGTGTGATCACACAATACTTTATACATCTCCGTCACAATATTTAAAATATTATACATTTTTTTGTTTTTGTTTTTTGTCCTAATTCCCCATTAAACTTTTCAATGGAACAAAATATATGTTTTATATATTTATTATTTTTTTAAAAACTTATTTCTGTGTCTAAAGCATAGTGGACACTAAATAAATATTTATTGAACTGAATAGTTAACTAAAGGTTAAATAAAATTGTTAAAGACATTCATTTGAGTTCCAAGTCCACTGGCTTAAATACTTAAGGAAAACTTTAAGGAGCTGAGATATAGGAATGTATTCTCTTAGGTACTGATTATATACAAATTTGAGGCTATCACACTTTCTTTATGCTCTCCATTAGTCCATTAACATGGACTAATGTGCTTTTTACATTGCATTATAATATGATTTAAGGTTAAGTTTTCTTCTATTCTTATTTGATTTTCTCCCAATAGTTTATCACTTCCATAACTTGAATTACCAATCACAAGCTCACTTCCACTGTTCTGAGCTTAATACTTAATACCTGCACCCTTGACTTTTCCTTTCATGTGAAGGAACTTTCAGTTGATCAATGTTTGGTCTCTTTCTGCCTAAAATAGGAGGAGTAACTTATATGACTGATGTTTTGGGAAAACAACTGGGTTTGCATTGCCTCCTTCATTTTGGGATCTGTTTACTCAAAGAAGAAATACATTCTCATATCCTTTTAGCCATATGATAAGCTTAGCAGGGTAGACATTCATGGGGGAAACCCATGGACTTCAACTACTGCCAAATAATGGGAGGTTATCTGGGTCTATTTTTTTAAAATTATTATTCAAATAACCATTGAACTTGTACAATTAGGTTATATCCTTACATTTTGATATCAAAAGGTGACTCTTATTTCAACTGGTTTCAAATTTAGGCAGAAAATATAGGGTTTATTTATTCAGACTCCTAGACGCTCCAAGAATTTCCACCATTTTACCTCCAGCGCAGACGTCTCTTCTGAGATTCGTGCACAAACATATAATTGAGAACTGAAAAACTACTTTTTAAATCCTGGTTTTAGGTTTATTCTTTTTTAAACTGGATCCTGTCTGGATGCCTTTCCCTATGTATACTTTTAGCAGATATTTATTTGTCTGCTTTTCCTTCCAAGTTTCAGTTCAACTTCCAGGTATTATCCTTGGCCTTCAGTCATACCATCTTGTGTCAAATTTCTAAGAGATCTTTTACTTATAATCCAGCAAATATTTGCTGTGTTCCTCTTGGAATCTTCCTTTATCTCTGCTTTGGATAGGAACTGCAGCTACACCCATACATTTAATAAACTGTTTTAAACTTCTTGATGCACTAATTTTAGTAAATGTAGTTTTCTGATTTTTAAATCTGTGTCAAGATAATGATGGGGTCTATGTCTTCTTTAATATATTCCCAGACCTAACATTACTTTAATCATATATAAAGGTAAATAGAGTAAGGAGTGACCAAATAATTTTTAAAAGTCTCTCTTAAATTTCCCAACATAAAGCTAACTAATAATTACCATAAAAAGTTGGAATCAAGAGACATAAATTTTATTATCCCTCTAATTATATTTTATTTTTCTTTTGGTAATTCATTTGCTTATTCTAAAAATAAAGATCATTGATCTGGTCTCATTGAAAACACTACTGGGTAAACAAAATAAATAACCACAACTAGTATAATTTCACATGTGACAAAATAATCTCTTTATTATCAATATATTTTAAAGGGAATATTTATATTAAGAATAATACAGAGATGGACCTTAAATTCCTGAAGAGTGAAGAAAACATAATACAGGGGTTATGATGCCTTCCTAGAAAAAGGATTATTAAGTTAATATATAAATGATGGAAAAAAATAAGATGCAGTGAAATATTAATAGTTGTCCAAAGGAAGCATCAAATGATAGGAAATTTTTATCTTATTGATAGATATAGGGCATTGTAAAAGCTTAATCAAATAATTTGTGAGCAGGTATACACAATGATGGAAAATAAATATTCTCTACAGTGATATGAGTGCCCTAGTCACTTATTTTCTCATATATTAGGGATAATATAGCAGGATCTACACATGGCACAGAGAAAAAATTTCACAAGATCAACCAATTCCTCTGCTTCAGTCTCATGCTCACTGAATCCTGTGAATTGCTAATTGGGTTCTTAAGCCACTAAATATTGAAGCAGATGTGGTCCAATTTGAATCTATGGAAAGAAATATAACTAACAAAATTAATCTTAATACTCAAATACCCTTCTGGATTACAGATCAACCTGATTATTCCTAGGTGAACTATTAAACTTGAGTCTGTGACCTACCTCCTGCTGTCTCCCCAAGAATCTGCCTGAGCTGCTGAAAACCCACTTTTACATATCAGAATTCTAACAACACTGCATATGAACAGAAATAATGTTATCTTAAGTCACAATGTGTTTCAATATACAAGCTGATAGTGTAGCTCATACTTTAATTTCTTCTTATGAAAAAGTAAAAATATGAAATTCACTTGAAATAATATGTTTGCAAATTTCAAATGAATGTATTTTTTGAAAAACCCACAGAAAACAAATTTAGAAGACCTAATGCATATGTCCCACAAAGTAAAGTAGAAAAGATATTGCATGGTAGATGCATTAGGCCATTTTTGTATTTTAGAGCATAGTTATATACATGAAAAAAAAGCATTAATTTTCTTTCTAGTGTTCTTTAGTGTAAAATATGTTGTGATCCCTTGTAGTTTTGTAACTGGAATGACTTCTCTATGAAGTATTATATATTTCTTCATTTGAATTCAACTAAAGTATTTTATGACAACTACAAGCTGAAATAACATAATCGAAATTAATCATAGTAATGCTAGAAAGTAAATGCATTGGTGGCAGATGTTCATATGAAATAATTTTTGGTACTGGTATCTTGTAGAATATTAAGCAAAATGCAATATTATAATAAGAAAATTTCCAGTACATACTGAATTTCACAAAATAAAGCATTTTATATAGCTTCTACTCTGTATTTTGTACTTCTTAAATTTGGAACTTTTATAAGATGATACATCTGCTTAACCAAGTAAAATTTTTACCACATTCCTCTTAATTTTATAGTCATAGCTCTCCTCACTATGCTTTTTCCTGTCCATCAGGAAATAACCCATTGTTCTCTATGAGCCACTAAAATGGGACTTTTGTTAGCAGGGTACAATTTCTCCATAAATAAGATCACTTTATGAGGTGAGAAGCATGTAAATTTCTGTTGGCACCTTAATGTGGAGAGGGACTGAAATGCATAAAAACATCAGTAAAGCCGGGAATCATTCATGTAGTACTGAAGGCCCTACTTTGTCTGCAGTAACCAAATTACTGAGATATTTGAGATAGACTATTACCTGCTTTAAGAAAACTGAAAAATTTTCCTACTCTTTCAAAGCTATATTTATCCAAGTCATATAACTGACTTCATGATACAGTTATATTCTTGTAATATAGATGTTGTAAAGTATGTGATCGTGACTGATATTTGTGTTCTAAATTCTTTCAGAACAATTTTTCCCGTAAACCTTTCTGTCCTTATAATATCTCTTATAGTTTTGTCTCTGTTGATGTTCACAGAGGTTTGATGATGGTGAGAGATTTATTTTTTAAGGTACTTTTTACATATGAGGATGCAAAGGGAAAGAGGAAGGATGCTACTTTGTTCCACATGGGACACAAGGCTGAAAGGTTCAAATTGTATTGATATTCATGAAGCAAAACAACCAACTCATTTTTGAAATATTGAATGTAAACGTACAGATTGCCAACAAACACATGAAAAGATGCTCAACATCACTAATCATTATAGAAATGTAAATCAAAACCACAATGAAGTATCACCTCACACTGGTCAGAATGGCCATTATCAAAAAATCTACAAACAATAAATGAGGGTGTGGAGAAAAGGGAACCCTGTTGCACTGTTGGTGGGAATGTAAATTGATACAGCCACTATGGAAACAGTATGGAGGTTCCTTAAAAAACTAAAAATAGAACTACCATATGACCCAGCAATCCCACTACTGGGCGTATACCCTGAGAAAACCATAATTCAAAAAGATCATGTACCACAGTGTTCATTGCAGCACTATTTACAATAGCCAGGACATGGAAGCAACCTAAATGTCCATCAACAGATGAAGGGATAAAGAAGATGTGGCACATATATACAATGGAATATTACTCAGCCATAAAAAGGAACAAAATTGAGTTATTTGTAATGAGGTGGATGGACCTAGAATCTGTCATACAGAGTGAAGCAAGTCAGAAAGAGAAAAACAAATACTGTATGCTAACGCACATATATGGAATCTAAGAAAACAGTACTGATGAACCTAGCGGCAGGGCAGGAGTAAAGACACAGATGTACAGAACAGACTTGAGGACACAGTGGGGGGGGTGGGAGGGGAAGCTGGGACGAAGTGAGAGAGTAGCACTGACATATATACACTACCAAATGTAAAATGGATGGCTACTGGGAAGCTGCTGCATAGCACAGAGAGATCAGCTCCGTGCTTTGCAATGGCCTAGAGGGATGGGATAGGGAGGGTGAGAGGGAGGCTCAAGAGGGAGTGGATACAGGGATATATGTACACATATAGCTGATTCACTTTGTTGTACTACAGAAACTAACACAACATTGTAAAGCAATTATACTCCAATAAAGACATAAAAAAAGATTTTAAAAAATGTTCCATTTTACATTTCAAAGAGATTATTAGCTAAGTGATTAATTCACTAAAATGCATTCAGACTGTAGAACAATGGCCAGGAGAAGGTTGTTATTTGAGTTAAGAAAATACCTATTGGTACTTTAACATAGGCCAGTGTTGCTGAAAAAGTCAAGCTCCCTAGGCCAGTGTTGCTGAAAAAGTCAAGCTCCCTAGATGCATGTGACTTCCAGATGTCTTCTCTCGAAGGGTGTAGCAAAGCTACAGAGCTGCATAATAGGCTTTCCTTTCTCTTTGGGAGCTAATTTGATAAGAATTTTTTAAATTGTAGATGTTTGTAGTGTAATGCTCAGATATTTTGTTAAAAATTTTTAGTCCCATTGACATTCCGGTGTCTATACTCTCTTTTCCACATTTCAGATCATGCACAAACTACATCTGTCAAACGAAATTCTTTGTGAAACAAATCTTCTGCTTTAATTCCAGTTATTTTGGACTCCTCAGCTTCATCTGTTCATCACATGATTGTTTTCTCTTCCTGAGTGTAAATTCATCCATCCCTCTTGCTTCTTTAAGTATTCCCTGGCCAGCCATCTGAATAGTGACACACGTTATCTGTGCTCCTATAGTACCTGAATATACTCTATGCATTTTAATTCTTGATTCATTTATGTCATTCTATCCCAGATTATAAATTCCTTGATAATAAAATGATCATGCATCATTGTACGTGGATTTTCTCAGGAATTAATATAATGCCTGGCATGTAGTATGTGCTCACAAAATGATTAACTGTTCAATAAAGTGCATCTACCTATCTGCTTACTCAAGTCTTATCTGTCCTCCAAGAAACATATAACCACCATTGCCAAGAAAAACCTTCATACAGAGTTATCTCCTTTAACTCAGTCAACTCCTGAATAGATTAACATACCAAAACAGAAAATAACACTAATTATAATACTAACGCCAACAAAACTATTCTATAAGGGACAATAGCACTAACAGTAATACAATTTTTGGCATGTATTGATTAACATGTATTATACAGTGTGCTAAGTGCGAGAAAATGAGTGATCCATCCAAGGCAATACAGATTGGGCTGAGGCGCATCAGAAAGTGAATCTGAGGACTGTTTGAACTGAAAGCCCATTGTAATTTTTGAATACTTTATGATATAGCCTTTATAAAGCATTTCATATTTGAACAATATAAATATTTCAATAAATATCAGTTATTATTTTGTTTTCAATTTTATCTTGTATTGCTCTCCAGTTGGTTTATTTATGCAAAACTTTGGTCTCAATTCCATGAAGCAGAGCACATACTTTCTCTCATAACCTTAACATATCTAAGTTAGAAGTGATATTTTAACAATTATTAAATAGCTATGGAATTGAACTGGCCCCAAAACACAACAAAGCCATAGACATCAGTCCCGGTGAAAAAGATATGGAGGCCGTAGAGCATTGAATGCTAATTATTTGTTATATTACATTAAGTCCCCTACATACAAACCTTCAAGTTTGGAACTTTCAAAGATGCGAATGTGCATTCGCATGTCCAGTCACGTAAGTTAGTTCACATGTCTGGTGTACATTGTCACGTGCGCCCATCCTCTACAAGTGGTCGTGCTTTTGTGTACTTTACTATACAGTACTGTATAGAGTATGGTAGTACAGCATTTTTATTTCAAGCCCAGGATGTCCAGAAGCAAGAGTAAAAGCAGTGGGATGTAGCTGGTACTGTACTGTACTTTTCAGGGTACCGTACTGTAAAATTAAGAATGTTTTCTTAATTTTTTGTGTTTGTTTTCATGTATTATTTGTGTGAAAAGTATTATAAACCTATTACAGTACAGTACTATACAGCCAATTGTGTTAGTTGGGTACATAGGCTAACTTTTTTGGACTTACAAATGCACTCTCAGAACGGAACTCATTTGTATGTAGGGGACTTACTGTATTTTAAGATCATTATGAACCTCGATTATCTAATTAGTAAAAATGTTAAAACACAAGTTTAGACTGAATTTTTAAGCAGATACAAAATGATATATATTCTGTAATATAATTCTCTGCAATAATTTTAAAAGTCGAAATTTGTGTCTAAAAGATGTGAATATTTTAATTATTTGGGGTTTAAATTTCATTATATTTCTTGCCTTTGAAAGTTTCTTGCTTAGAAACTTTGAAGATACGTGTTCTAAAAGTTATTTATAGAACCATTCCATTTAATATAAAATAAGGATAATTATGTTTCTTCATTGACAGTAAGAATATGGCAAGTGTATATGCATTTATTCCAGTTTAGATCTATGTTTCCAGCATTTTCCCAGTGCCTAGAAGTCTAAACTTTCTCTTAGTCACACTGTAGAAATTGAAGTCTTTTTTTTCTCCTGACATGGCTTTTAAATGTTACCAGTTTCAACTCTTTAACCTCAAATTTAATCAAAAAGTTAGAAAAAAAAGAAAACCCAAATATTTCTAGTGTGCATAAGTTAGTTTATGAGTCAAAAAAACTAAAACTATAAACATGAACATATGATGAAAGTTCACCAGATTTCTGGATCTATAAGCTCTCTTTCACTTTAGGATCAAAATCGAAGTTATTAACAATATTAATATATCAGACAATCCATTAAACTGTATGCCTCTCACCTAGCAGTGTATTTTGCATACATCACTGCAGCATTATCATAAGGATAATGTGGTCTTCTCTGGGTCACTCAAATGGAGAATCTATTATCTTTAATGGTGCAGAATAGAGAATGATTATAAAAAGTACTGCTTATAGAAACTCCTTTAAAATAGATTCTCCATTTCTTTCGGTGTTGTTTCACCTTCTTTCAAAAATTTAATATTTGTTGAGAGACGTGATTAGCGCACAAAGAAGTCTGGAATTTTCCGTAAATATGGGACCCATTATAGTACCTCCCTCAGGAAAATGCTGAAGAAATCAGCCAGCACGCCAAGTACACTTGCTCCTTCTGTGGCAAAATCAAGATGAAGAGACCAGCTGTGGGCATCTGGCGTCATGATTCCTGCATGAAATGGTAGCTGGTGGTGCCCGGACCTATAACACCACTTCTGCTGTCACAGTAAAGTTGTCCATCAGAAGACTGAAGGAACTGAAGGACCAGTAGAAGTGCCACCATTTGAACTTTGCTAGCCTATAATAATGGGTTAATTTATGTAACAAAAAATTAATATTTGTAACACAAAAATTAAAATAAAAAAGCACTAAGAAATGGGTGATTATAGGAAAAGGTAAACTTACCAAAAAAAATTCAAACCACCCCTAAATTTACTTCTACTTAACTAATTCTGTTTATCTCTAATGTTTAAATAATATATCTGTTTCATAATCTACTTTATTTTACAGAAAGAACAAGAGTTTAATGAACCACACACAAGAAAAGAGACACAAATGTAATAAGAAAAAGTAATTTAAGTACAAATTAGCTACTTGTTATTTATGAAAAATTTTTTAAAATTTAAGATATTATTGTATAAGTTCAAAAATAAAAGAAGTTTCACAACAAATGTGATGTGAAAATCATATCTCATTATGAAACATTTGCAGAAACTGTAATGATTAAATATAAACATTGCAGTGATAAAATGGTAATAAGTATCACCAGTTTAAAGAATTGTGTGTCATTAAACCACGTTTTGAGATTCATTATTTCACCTGTAAGGAAATTGTGCTGTTTCAGAAACCAACCACTTTGTTCCCCATCATGACTTACTAGGGATGTCAAAGAAAATATCATTAATTACCAACAGTTTCATGTGTTATGCATTGAGATGTCACAGAGGGTGGACTGTGAAATGTTGAATAATGGCCCATCAAAGATATTCACATCCTAATCCCCCAAACCTTAAATACCTTACCTTCCATGGCATAAAGAACTTTGTGGATGTGATAAGGTTAAGGATCTTGAGATGGGAACATTGTTCTGGATTATATGAGTGAGGTCGATTTAATCACAAGGGTCTTTATAAGAAGGCAATAAGAGGGTCAGACACAGATGGCATTGTGATGACGCAAGAGTAAAGATTTGAAGATGTTATATTTCTGGCATTGAAGGTGGAGAAAGAGGCCATGAACCAAGGAATACAGGTTCCCTTTAGAGCTAGAAAAGGCAAGAAAATCAATTCTCCCTTAGACCCTTCAGAAGGAATGTAGCCCTTCTGACCCATTTTAGGACTTCTCATCTTGAGAACTGTAAAAGAACTATAAAAGAATAAACTTGTGTTGTTTTAAGCCACTAAGTTTATAGTAATTTGTTACAGCAGCAATAAGAAACCTGTACATCTCCCTTCTGCTAAAGACTCCTTCCAACAATCTTGATGCTAAAGGCATTCCAACTATGTTCCTGATTCAAAATTAGTTTCCTAGGAAACCTGAAAATTAGCAGTGCTCTGAGGAAGCAAAATCTAACATGGAACCTTTCCGGGAGGAACACACAACAAATGTGCATAGTGATGTTTTCCCCATTACTGCTCCAATGATAACTACAACCTCATAATTAGTTAATTATGCACTTCAGAAAGGAGCATTTTCAAGTATTTCAAAGACATAGGATCCAACTCGACATTGATACCCATAGACACAAAGTGTTTTCAAGTGCTTTTATATAGATGGAGGATGCATAGGGACCAGGTAATTAAAGGAGACTTGGTTCAGTTAAAACTCACAGTGGGTTCACTTGAGACATAAAGTCTAAATGTATAATTGGAAGAGACATATTTTATAATTATTATAACCCCTACATTGGGTCCTTGGCCAGGGGAAAAAGAGCTAGTACAGTAGAAATTGGCAGGTAAAAGCTTTTGCTACTGAAATTTTGGCCAAGAGAATGTAATAAAACCTATTTTGTATCTGATGGGAAACAATTCTCCATAACTCTCTCATCTTTCTTTCTGCCCACATATTAGCACTCAATTCTCAGGTTCATTTACATTCCGGAAGATAGAGACTGTCTCTTCCCCTCCCAGGGATCTGCTTACTTACATTACAAGGTAGTAAGAATGAAGTCTCTCTCTAGAAGGAAATATAGGCAGGTTTGCCAGTACCCCTCTTATAGGAATGGGTAATTTCTAAGCTCACTGTTCCTCAGCTGTGACATGGTCCTGCTATGTGCGCAGCATCCACCTGGACTCCCATCCACATTGCCCCAATGGAATTTGTGGGTCAAAGGGAACCTATGTCACCTGCTACACCATGAGTAGTAAAATGTCTAAATTTATCTGACTTGTCTCCTTACTAGTTGAATCTATGGAAGTGTGACTAACCGTATTAGCAACTGCCACCACACTTTTATTAGGGAATGTGAGATTGTTTTACAGTAGTCTAACACACATTCCAATGATGGTTTGCCTTTCCTGCCTACAAGAACTTAACCAGCACCATCAGCCAAAGACTTATAGAAAGTTATATCCACTGACACATACTCCTTAATAATATTCCCTGTTATACAAAGTCCCTCATAATGTAAAAGACCTATTTTCCAGCAAAAAAAAAAAAAGGTGCCACAGTGGACACATGAATCTGAGATTTGTTGGCTCTATCACATTCAGTGCCACCCAGAACATTGTGCTGATAGAATGCAAAAATGATCTCTTGAAGGTTCAGCTGAGCTATCCTTTTGGAGATCATGCCATGCAAAGATAGAGTGCTATTCTCCAGGACACGGTATGCACCCTGTATTAATGATAATGATATGATGCTGTTTCCCCAGGAAGCAGGAAGTAAGGGTTGGGGTAGGGGTGTCTCTGTTTATTATCATATTCAGTGATCCATTTCAGGGAATGTGTGCTGTATATCACCAGAACACTGAACTCTGGTGATTTAGAGAGTCCAGTCCCAGATAGAGAATTCCTCCGCTAGGGGCACAGCAAGTGTCCCTCTAAATTTTAAGCTGCCATTTGATCATTTCAAGCAAGGAAAAAAAATTACCATCCTGGCAGGCAGACTGTTAGTACACAATAGGGGCAGAGAAAACTTTGGTACTCTGATGATGTATTGGGTTGGCCAAAAACGTTTGTTCAGGTTTTTCCATCAGATGTTTGAAAAACCCGAACGAACTTTTTGGCCAATATTTATCTCTTGGAACTCCTTTGTCTTACTTTCATGGTAAATGGGCAAGCATTTCAGCTATGGACTGAGAAGGACCTAATGATCAGAGGTTCAGAGCACTCAAGGGTGAAGTTCTGGATCATGCCATCAGGGAAGTCACCTAAACCAGCAGGAATGTTGGCCTAGGGTTTAAAGATTTTAGAATGGATAATACAAAGAGGCAAAGAATCTCAAGTGTGGCCTTGAGAACAGGTTTAGAGGCCCAGGTCTCACTAACTTTCTCCTTGTATGTTTATTCAAGAAAAAAGACTGACCAGAACACTGGAGGCGATATTTCCAGGAATTCTTGTATGAAGCAAATGAATTCATGAATCATGAAACGTGGACTGAAGTTGATGCATTGGTGCACCACCCAGAACTTCCCTCTGGCACTGAGATATTCAATTCCCCAGCTATTGTGAGTAAGTGATTCTAATGTCCTTAGCTGAATCCCTCTCCGGACACTGTCTTCAGTAGAAGAGAGCTGCTTTACCCAAGGCCACACTCCTATTTCAGAAGCTGCCACATCCAAAGACTAGTTCACGTAGCATAGGAATATTGAGAATGATTCCTTCAGAGATGGATAAAGATGAAAGGCCATACCAGCTCTAGAACTCCCAGTGCTATCGTGAGGTCAAATCTGCCCACTTTAGTGACTCCACATGGGTTGATCCCAAGGGTACTTCCAATAGCCTTTCTACATAAAAAAATTTCTATCTCTGGACATTCTCTAAAGAATCTGACATAAGACAAGTATGAAAAGCCTGTGAAAGCCATGGGATAATTTGTCAGAATATCAAATGATACTTATTACATACTCCATTGTACGTTCTCTATTTCCTAATGATGACGTATTTATATATCAGAGACTCTTGTTTGAAGCACCAATGGTTTTCTGAATTACCCATTAGTAAGACAACTACTGCCACAGACTCCACTCTTCCCCTGAGCAAATTACCTGTCCTTTTATAGCAGCAACCCAAAGAATTGAAGTGTAAAACTGACAAACCAATTTTTCACATGAATTTGCAGAGACTCCAGCCAAAAGTACGACAGAGGTAGAAGAAATATTGTTCAGACAAGAGAGAAATGGATTTTCTGCTTTGACTGCTTACAAGAACTTGAGATGATAAATGAACTGATAACAATAGCGTCTCTTATTTTCAGGAAAAATGTCTTTATGTTTCATTTATCTGGTTATCGAAATACAGAGAATATTTGAATAGTATTCAAGAATCCACTTGTAAAAAATTGGTAATGTTTCCTCCATCCCACAAATAATGTATGATATAATGAAGAATCTCATAGATACATTTTTAGTGTTTAATTAAAGGATATTATTTTATCCTTCATTCTTGACATATTTGTATCTTTATAGGATTTTTCCTTGACATATTACCTTGATATATTTTCCTTATAGGATTACTCATTTTTATTTATCTGATTTTCATTTGCCTTTATGTTAATTGTTTGCATGTGCATTTAGTTGTTTGTAATTATAAGTTTCATAATATATATTTTTTGTGGTACTATTACTTTAACAAAGAAGACAAGAATTTTTTAAATTGGGCCCTGGCATTTCCTTTAACACTGATGACTTGGTGGCCTGGATTATTATTATTTCCTATTTACTTCACACATCTACACAGTATTGAAGTTCTGTGCTTTTGTTCACTTACATCTTCCACTTGAAACTTTTCTTCACTAGCCCGTAAATTCATGTCTGCTTTTCTGGTAAAGTATCTTGTCAAGAACTTACTGACACATCTACATTGTATACTTTATTATTTATAAATAAAATAAATCCTCTTTCAGCAACTTTCCACCAACATGTTTGCAATTATACATATTTACTCTATGTAATATTTTTCTTTAAAAAAACATAAAAAATAAATAATAAAAACAATCTGGCCAAATTGTTTATATTTTTCTTAATAATTTCTATCACTTTCAGTTTTTAATACCTTCTCACCCAAACATTTGAGACATATAGCTTTTCTTTTAATTCCATTTGCTGATTTTAAAATGTAATCTTCAATCAAATTAAAATTTATTTTAAAAGGTGTGAAATTATTTAAATTAATTCATTTTTTCAAATTTCAAGCCAATGTTTTCAGTTATTTAATAAATATTATCACTCACTCCCATTAATTTGACATTCCTACTTTATTATTTGTTAAATTCTTTTACATTTTAAAATCTGTTTGAGGGAGGTTATCTGTTCAATTCCTCTGTTTGTTCATGTTATTAAGGATTTTTAAAAATCATGTGGTTTAACTCCAAAACACCATGAGATTGAAATTCAAGTGACTTTAAGCAGTTAATTATTGTCATAAGTTTTCTCTTCTATAAAATGTGATAACAATATTTATAATTAAATCTTACTGTGAGAATGAAATGTAAGTTTATATCATGCCCACCACTAGAATCTGGAAATGATAATTCCTTACTGTTTATCCATTCATGTGTTTGTTTAACAGAATATAAATTTATTTAGCTCCTATTTTATTTTCAGACACTCTGTTGAGCATTAGAATATATTAATGAAAGCAATTTTTGAAAGAAATAGCCTCTGCTCCCCAAGATGTCAGAGTGTCTTAACAGAGGAGGACAAACTGACATGGTACTGCTTGATACATGCTAAGATAGGTGGATATTCATGTGCTAAATTAATGAAAAAGAGTCCAAATAACCCAATTTGTGGATCTACAAAAGGGTGTGACCTGAGAGAGGTGATGCTTGAGTTGAGACGTATATTCTGATCAGCAGTACACTGTTAACCTAGGGGGCCTAATTCTAAGGCATACTGTTAATGCTCTGATAGTAAATACTAGGTGCATTCATATGAAAAAAAATGGAGATTTTTTACAAGCATCCTGGTTTTTGAAACATAGTTCACAATTGCCCTTAGCTCTGGTGATTAATTAACATTATCCTTCTTTACTGCCATCAGTTACTCTTCAGGACTACCATTTTTACTAAAGCTTTAAACAGCACCTCAGCCATTGCTGAGTTTCAGCCACTGAAACTACCTGCTAGAAATAGCTATAGAATGGCCAGTATTCTGTCAGGTTTTGACAGTTTGGTAGGAAATGGTATGAATAATTTTTTATAGATTTCTTTGCTATCTTCTCCTATTCTGTTTTCTATTTGCATTCATTAATAGTTGTTTCAAGTAAGATTAATATCCAGCATCAGGTTTTATTGAAATTACATTCATCTCTAAATAATTTAACATGAGGTGATATCTTTATAATGTTCAATCTTCTCATTCTAGAAATCTCTTTATTGCTTTACTCAAGTCTTTTATATTTTCCAGGGAACATTTGTGGATTAACTATTGAGTACCATATATTTTATATTATAATATTTTCTAAATATTTATGCTTTTCATTGTTGTTATTGTGAGCAGGTTCTGCTTCAACATAATCTACTTGCTGATGAGGGCTGGTTGTAAGTTGCAATGATACAAGAAGCTGAATTATCAGAGAAGACTCACAGAAATCATAGATCTTACCCCAAACCAAACTTTACTAATGATTAGTGAGAAATAAAAGTAAAAATCACCCAGAGGTGTATAAGCATCTGCTTTTGGAAGGCACCAAATTATCAGATGCAACTTCCAAAAAGCCCCTTCAATGCATTGGGACACATCTTGGTTTTGGAGAACAAGACATTCTAAGTGTAGGGCAAGCTCAGAGGAAATACTTAAGGTTGGGGCTTCATAGTTTATGTTTGGTTTCCAAAAAGCTCTATCCCATAAATCCACATATTCCAGGTTATTTAAACTAAGCAACCCAAATGGATTAAATATGTCTCGCTAAAATGTTTTCTTATAAAACTTCTTATAAGTTTCTTATAAAAATATAAGAACTCCCTCAAGTAAATTACTGCTATCATATCACATCCAAATGTTCATGGGGGAGTCTGAAAGGGGTGTTTCTTTTTTTAGTTGAATTGTTAATAAGTATATACTTTCATCACTCAGAAAATAATATAACGGATACCCATATAATAATATGGAGGAGTAAGGCAGGCTTTATCGCTAACATTTTATTTCTTTAAAACAAATATGGCAATGTTTTAGTATCGTTTAAATTTGAGGGCTGACTATATGATTATATGTTGCATTATTTTTTTTTCCATACTAGCAAAATACTTTTATTATTTTATAATGATAAAACAGGAAAGTAAAGATTTCTTATTGGTGTATACCAAGAGTTAAGGGAAGTGGAAGAATAAGGGAATTAATAGGACTTTTTTGTACTCTGATGACAGTAAAAAGTTAACAATACCAACTGTTTGACATAAAACTTATAGCCCCCCCAAAACACATATATAAAGGATCATAGTTTTAAAATCTATGAAAGTAAAAAATATACAGTCAGAAGTTCTAATGCTCATTCCAGCTTTAATATAAAATTGTAAACATTTATTTACACAAAGCAAGTGTGTATAACAAAAGTCCAAGCACCCTTTCTTTTGAGTCATGGCTCCTGAAAGATGGAGATTTGCACTGAAGCGAAGTTGTCTTCTTCCCTGACTACCCAAAAACCAGATTCATTAATAAAGCCACAGGCAGCTCCCTGTGGGGACTCCAAGCATCACATTTTATTGCTCTGACACTGCAGCAAGTGAGAAGCCTGCTGTCTGTCTAGGTGGCCTCAGGACTAAGGCAGGGGCAGCCCTCCCCACAAGGGGGAGGCAGAGGTGCGAGCGCCCGGGGATAGAGGTGAGCAGCAGCCAGAGGGAGACCAGGAGAGGAACAAGGACCCACCACCAGCCTTCGGCCCCTTATTTTTGGTAGAGAACCCGCTGAAGTCACCCTCTTCCCCTTCAGATCGGGGAACTCACTAAGAGGGTGGAGTCTTCACTGGCTTTATGATTCATTCCCTTCTTTGAGAGTTATATTCAGCAACTGGGGAAGGCAGGGAGGGTGTTTAAAAGGGAAATGGCCCAAACACCAACCGTGGTGGCAAATGGCTATTAGAGAAGAAGATCTGAGGGTCCAAGTACCCCCATGAAAGGCACTGCTGGTGCAAAATAGTTACCAATGTGTGTATAAGGTTTCGTCCCCTTAAAGCCACTCAGGCTGGTTGTGTGAACATTTTCATCGGCTCAATTCTTTACATATCATACTCCTTATCCATTTTGAGGCTCCAGGGAAATAAAAATGGGGTTGTGGTTTCGCCAGAGACCACTCTGCATATACGCCACTCTTTTCAGTGTACCATTTTCTCTCCGACACCCTGTTTAACAGGGTCTCACCTTGTGCTGCTTACCATTTTGATTTCGTTACATCGAAGTGCTGTGTCTTCATTTCCCACAAACAGCCACAGGTAATACTCTGTTGTGGACTCTTAGCTTAGTCAAGACCTAAAAAGTCATAGATCTTAAAAGAGAAATCTACTTGAATCTTTAGAAATGATGTATCAGTGTTACAAAGCAATTCTCTTTAAAAAGTGCAAGTCATCTGAGGAGGGAATGGCAGAAGTAATAAAACAAAGTGGAATTCCTTCCTCTGGCCTGGCCTGCATCCTCCCTGCCAAACAGGGCACACCCATTTTTCTCCTTCCCACAAACCTTTGCTTTCTGGGGAAGGGATACCCAGCTCCTTACTATGCTAGGGTTCCCTAGGGAATTCTAATGACTCTTTTCCTCTCCAATCTAGTAAATCAGTAGCTTAAGGAGTTTTTCCATTTGGGCTGGAGAAAGAAGGGGAAGCAGAAAGAAAGGTTATGGGAAATAAGGACAGGGTGCAGGAAAGACATCTCTGCATTACTCAACAATGGTCACCTTACTAACACATTAAATATGAGTTTTCAGGTAAACTGCAAAAGGCACAACAAAAGAGGACACAAGAATTCCAATTATTTCATTTCAGCATTTGGCCTGGGGGCCGCCTGGGGTCCTGCTACCAACACATGGGAAGAAGGGATTCCTCAGCCCATGTCCTCCTAAATGCCAACCTGGAAGAACAGCATTCTGGGAGGAGGAGGAGCTGCTGGAAAGACCACCTCTGTGTCATTAACTGTGCTGTCTCATGGCATCCTCTTCCATTTTGGCACATACAGTCACAGCCTGCACTTATGGAAATGATTTTCCAGTGAACCTCCCTTTGCCCTGAAAGCTGACAAAGAGCAGGAATAAAAAAGGCTCTTAATCAAAAGGAAACCCTAAGTTTCCAATGCCACTTATCAATTTAAACCACCACGTACCCTAATCTGTTTTAAAACTTTAAAAAAAATTTAAAATCTTTTCTATGCTACAAATTGCAAACAGTTCTGCTATAAAGTTTCAACAAAAATTTGTCCCAAAAATTGCTTTTTTTTTTTTTTGCGGTACGTTGGCCTCTCACTGTCGTGGCCTCTCCCGTTGCGGAGCACAGGCTCCGGACGCGCAGGCTCAGCGGCCATGGCTCACGGGCCCAGCCGCTCCGCGGCATGTGGGATCCTCCCAGACCGGGGCGCGAACCCGGCTTCCCTGCATCGGCAGGCGGACGCGCAACCACTGCGCCACCAGGGAAGCCCCCTAGCACAAATTTTGATAAGCCTGACATCGTGGGGTTTCACTGTTGGTTTTTTGGTCATTTGGGTAGAACACGACCTGTAGAACCCTGTCCTGCTGTCCCAACATCAGATAACGATGCCAGCAGATGGGGTGGGGCCAGCCCAACATAGCACAACTGCTGGCTGGGAGCCCTGGGCCCCACAGAGCCTGGCAGGACCAGGCCTCAGCCCCACGGCTCTAGCTCTACCTGCCCAGCTCCCCGGGCTATGGGCTTTTGGTCCAAAATAGTTGCTCTTTCTTGAATTTGAGAACAAAAATATAGGCTGTATGAACACTGAAAACACCACAAATCCTCCTGTTACTGAGGCCCTAGAAGGTGGTCCAAATCATTCATCCACTCCTCCGAAGTCCTGTTCTTCAGCAGGGAGTCGATCAGGTCGGCATTTCCGGCCATGCTGGCCAGCCCGCTGCTACCCGGCTGCCCACTGTAGGCAAAGGGCAGTTCTTGGCCTGCGGTCCACACAGGGTAGGCTTGGGCGCAGTGTAGCCCTGCCCGGCCGCCCACTGTTGGGGCGGGGCTCTGGCTGGCTGAAGGCCCCCAGCTCAGGCCCAGCAAGCCCTGCTGTGGGGCTCCCGGGGGAGGTGCTGGGGCAGGGGCACTGGTCCTCACATGAACCAGTGTGTGTGCTGGTCCATGGACCCTGCTGCAGCTGCTGAGCTCATGGGGGCCATGGGCCTGCTGGGCATCGCCTGGGAGAACTGTGGACTGGACATTTTCAGGTGGGCCTGCTGCATGTGGAAACTGGAAGCTGCAGTGAAGGGGCTAACGGAGTTGTTCCTGGGGCCTGGCCACTCAGGTTCGGCATTCCCTGATGTTGCCATGTGGAATTCTGGCCTCCTTTGGTTGCCGATACCCTTGGGACCTGTGGCTTAGTTAAACCAGAGTTCAGGGTCCCCTTATTGTGCTGATGGGAAAGACCAGAGTTCCCCAGAGAGTTCTGCCCATAGGCAGCTGAAACCGAGGTGTTCTGGCCCACACTGGTCTGTTGTATTATTTTTTGAGAGGTTAAACTATATCAGTATTTACAATTCAACTAAAAGTATTTTGTTTTTACTCTCTTGCATGATACATTATTCTAACACATTCTTATATCCTACACAATCAATTGCAAATAAGATTAGTTGAAAAATAAGCTTAACAATAACCATTCCTTAGTAAAATGAAGAGCATCATGCAAATGAAATATTCTCAACTCCTGCATAAAGCAACAAAAACAGATTGCATGCTCTATTGGTCCCATGAATCTGGTAAAAGAATATCCTCCATTGACACTAATATAAAAACACGGTATTTCTGATAGGTATATCTTGTCCAACTCTATCTTTTACCATATTTGGTAAATGAAGCTCTAACAGCCAAGACCAAGCAAAGATAGAACCAGAATTGTTGTACACTGTTTAGTAAACTGTAGTTAATGCTATAGAGATAAAGCCTGAGACAGCCTTCATTCGATTCTTTGCCATTGTCTTGTTTCCTCCTTCAGTGTTTATAATTTTTTTCTTAATTTTTGTAATTTAAATTTAAAACAAATACATATGTCCATATGAGATTGCTTGCTGTTTTACATTTTCAAACCAAAGCAATCAGTGTTTTCTTTCAGCTCATGAAATTTTTCTTCTAAGTTTGCATGTTACTTCTGTTTCATTTTTTCTGGTATATTCCTTAAGGACTAATGTTAATATTTGTTGCAATTTTTTCTCTATCTTTATTGATCATCTATTGTTATTCTATACAATTCTTTCTTTGTTTATAAAATGGAAATATCACCAGGTTTACATTATTCATTTTGTTTTCTACCCTTTCAATTCTGCTTCTCTGCTTCCCATTTGAATTTTAATTCTTAGGTGTAATTTCTTTACAATATTTAAAAAATGGTTTCCCTTTTTATCTTGAATGTGTTCTTATCTCCTGAACATTTGTTTTGCTTTATTTTATATATAACATTTTAGGTCTCCAGTTTGAGAATGCATACTTTATATTTTCTAGAATACTTTATTTTATGTAAAATATTTGTAAAAAAAAAAAAAAAGCCTGCCTTTTCTTTCAGTTGTTCAAATTAATGATCCCTTTATTTTTATTGGGGAAAAAAAAGAATACAACCTCATCATTGATTTCTATCAGTTTACTAATGATTTATTTATTTTTTTAAAAAACATGTATGCAGAACCAGTGTTTCCCAGACAGGTTGCCGTGATTGTGCCTGTGATGTCTCCTAATCCCTTTCATGTTCTCTAGGATGATAAGAGAGTCAGTTCCATAGGTGTCCTCAGACTATAGATGTCAGTTCCCAACATTGACAATAGGGTGTACAACACTGACATTAGCAAGTTCTGATTTCTGCTGCCATGATGGACTGAGATGGAAAGATTTCCCTGCTCCCAGTCTCTATTTTTCTGAAAATGGGGAACCTAATTTTATTTTTTTAATCTGAGTCTGTCTCTTATTTAGGGACAAAACAAAAACAAAAAATCTTTGTTTCATTAATCATAATATATTCCACATAATGGAAAATATATAAAATAACAGTTACCATCCACTGAAATTCAGCTCATTAAAATTGTGCCACGTTTCTTCAGATTTCTCTTTTCAAGGAAAAATATATTACAGATATATTAAACACTATCCTACAATTGTTGCATGTCATTCTCAATAATAATTTTGTACTTTCCCTACTTATTTTTTGCAGCTTTGTAACCATTATTAGTGTAAAATACACCTTTTATTTGTTTTCAAAATTTGCACAAATAGCATCATAGTGTGCGTTTTTTAATCTTCATAAAAAGGACACATTCAGATGGACTTGTTCAATCCTTTTTTTATTTATTTTAAAAATCGAAGTGATAATTGGAGGTTCGGCAACAATGTTGCAATCATGAGTAAAAAAGTAAGATTCTCAGAGAGAGCAGCTTTGATAACACTGAGGTGCTGAATCTACTCCACACTTTTGAAAGAAAAGTAAACCCCTGCTTGTTTAAGACACTATTAGTCAGGTTTCTCTTACTTTGAGCCAAAAGTAAATGCTACCTAAAATGCTCTTTACTGTATAATTCCTGGTGCATTTTAAAATTCTCCACTGGATACTTGAGTCAGGATTTCTACACCTTACGTTCATTGTGTGTGTGTGTGTGTGTGTGTGTGTGTGTGTGTGTGTGTGTATTCAGCCCACTCCATAACCTTTATAATCAACATGGTTGCCATAGCTACTAAAAGCTCCAAACTTTCAGTTCCACTACACCTTGACCTTTATTTGCATTCAGTCTCAAACCAGGATCAGCAATAATTTGGATAATGTGACGATATTATATTCTATGAGCCACCTGTGTTTATTTCTAATATTCAAGTAGAATATTGGTCCACTCAAAATATGTAAATGACCTGCAACAGTAAGAAGTGGTTATTGTCCTTAGAATTAAAGGAGTAAGGGAAAATTAGTGTTATGGAATCTGGAAAGAGCTACCTTTTTAGTAAAGAGGCCATCAAAGAACATATGGCAATAGAAGAACACAACTACTTCCAGAATGACAATCAGATAGGAAGGATCCAGATATAAATAAATGCAGGACTTCATTCCTTTCACTGTGTTTTCCTCTTGATGCCTCCCATGGGCAGAAACCAACTGGATGCCAACTGCAAGGTGTCCCTGGTGAAGCAATCAGTAGATACCAGTCCTTCATGACAAATATCCAGGGAGAGAAGCTCCTGATGAAGTGGAGTGCAGAGATTAATCAGTTTATCTGGCATATCTTTCTCCATATATATTGACTGCTTGTTTAGATTTTTATTTTAAACTTAATAATTTTGAACTCCACAACTCATTAGAAAATACATACATTCAGATACATCGGATGCTGTCCTTCCTCAGTGTAATCCATTTATTTTTGCTGGCAAGTTTTTCCAGAATCCACAATGTTGTGAGTACTACCGCAGTGATGTTTATTTCTAGGGAGATTGACCTAGAGAGTTGTGACAGAGCAGAAGAGTCTAGGTTACAATAGAAAAAAACGGCTTTCACCAGGCTTCTCTTGCATGCACCACATGCCTTGGAAGCCCTAAGACAACATCTAAGATATTCAGCTACTGTGAAGCCTCCCAGCAGGAAAGATCATATGGAGAGACTACAGGAATTCAGTGAAAGATGCCCAGGGCACATAGCTATTCCAGACCCTAGCTGGTCATGTCTTTCCTGTCCAAACATGAGACATGTGATAACAAATAACTTGGAATGGCCAACATTCCACTAAACTAAATTGCAATAGTTTGAAGGGCCAGCAAGGGACTATGAGACTTGTCAAAAATTTCACAGGTGGTTCTAGGGAATTTGAGAGACATAGTCAACCTTGATAAGCTTTTATATACTCACATATCTCTGGTAGTCTGGAAAGCTGTGCACATGCAGTAGGCTATGAGTATACTCAGGAGTCTCCAAAGAAGTCAGGAACTACCTATAGTTTTTGACTGAATGAGAGACACTGTACACATCGACAGTAAAAGCCAAGAAAGAATTGTAAATTCCTGGAATTTTTAAATACATCCCCTTTTTTCAAAAAGGTTTATTGGTAAAGGGTTGAACACTTACTGGCTCAAGCTGTTTAAGCACAAGCTCTGGGCAATTATTGGCTGATGCATAAACTATTTTGACCTAGGGGATGTACTTAGAAATCTAGGCTTAGTAAACAGAAATAAATAAAAATAAAAACAAGATTTTTTTAAAAATGAGAATATCCCCAAAATACATGAAGAAAAAGCTGGCATGATGGATAGGAGAAATAAGCATTTCAATAAAAATAAGAGGAAAATTCAAAGTGCCATTCATAATAACATATAGAACAACTAGACAGAAAGTCAGCAGTAATATAAAAGACTTGAACAACACTATCAACATAAAACATATCACACAACAACAGTAGCATACACATTTTGTTCTAGCATACATGAAACATTTTCTAGGATATATCATGTATTAAGCCATAAATTTAAAAGACCTTAAACTGTATAAAGAATTGTTTAAAACCCAAATAGAATCGAATTAGAAATTATCAAAAGATGAAAAAAGAGGACATTTATAAATATTCAGAAAATAAAAATACGCTTCTAAATAATCTAAAGAAGAAATTGCAAGTGAATTTAGAAGATACTATGAACTAAATGAAAATGAAAACAAAACATTAAAACTTATAGATGCAGCTAAAAGCTGTACATATAAGAAAATTTATAGGGACAAATACATCTTTTGGCAAATAAAAATATATCTTGAATAAAAAACCTTAGCTTTCACCTTAAGAAATGAGAAAAAATAAAATAAATCCAAAGAAAACAGAAGGAAATCATAAAGATGAGAAGTCAGCAAAATAGAAAAAATTAAAGCAATACTGAATGTCAATAAAACCAAAAGTTAATATTTGAAAAGATAAAATCGACCAAGAAATTTTTTAGAAAACGAAGGTACAAGTTGTCAAAATCAGCAAAGAAAAAGGGACATCACCACTGACCTCACAGAAATTTAAAATATGCTAAAGGGATAGTGTAATCAACTTTATACAAACAAATTACACAACTTAGATAAAATGGAAAAATTCTTCAAATGAAAAAATTAAAATTGATTCAAGAAGAAATAGGAAGTTCAATTGACATAAAGAAATTGAATTAATAATTGAAAATGTTCCTATAGAGAAAATTGTAGTCGCAAGAGGCTTTATTGCTGAATTTAATTCGATATTTAAAGTAGAAATATTACCAATCCTTCATAAATTCTATAAAGTAGAAGAAAAGTGTATACAAGCCCACACATTTTATGAGACTAGTAATACCTTAATGCCAAAGCCAGGCGAAGATATCATAAGAAAAGAAAACAGTAGCCAATATCTATTATAAATATAGAAGCAAATGTTGTCAACAAAAATTTGCCACTCAAATCCAACAACATATAAAAAAGATTATGAATCCTAACCAAGTGACATTTATTCTAGGAATAAGTGCAATACAATAAACTATATTAATAAAGATAAGAAATACATGATCAACTCAATAGATGCAGAAAAAGCATCTGATAAAATCCAACACCAATTTGTAACACAACTTCTCAAAAACCACTAATAAAAGGATGCTTCCTCAACTTGACATCTACAATAAATCTACAGGTAAATTTTACTTAATAAGGAAAGAATTTTTTCAGAACTAGGAAGTGCAATCAAGAATAAATAAATAAATAAAGTTAGCATTATAACTGGAAAAAAGAGGAGAAAAGCTCTATTTGCCAATAACAATATTCTGTATGTAGAAAATTATAAAGAATCTGTAAGAAAATGACTATAATAATTGAGTATAACAGGTGCAAGATGCATGACTAAGATACAAAAGTCTATTTTATTTATATACACCAGTAAACAAACTGAAAATAAGTTTAAGAAAACAATTTCATTTCATTGTAGATATATATATATTATTTATTTATTTATTCATTCATTTATTTTTGGCTGCATTCGGTCTTCCTTGCTGCGCGCAAGCTTTCTCTAGTTTCTAGTTGTGGCAAGTAGGGGTTACGCTTCATTGTGGTGCACGGGCTTCTCATTGCAGTGGCTTCTCTTGTTGTGGAGCACGGACTCTAAGGTGGGCAGGCTTCAGTAGCTGTGGCACGCGGGCTCAGTACTTGTGGCTTGCGGGCTCTGGAGTGCAGACTCAATAGTTGTGGCACACGGGCTTAGTTGCTCCATAGCATGTGGGATCTTCCCAGACCAGGGATCGAACCCGCATCCCCTGCATTGGCAGGCAGATTCTTAACCACTGCGCCACCAGGGAAGTCCCCTGTGATATATTTTGAAACCAGGGTATGTAATGCTTGCAGTTTTTTTCTCCTTTCTGAAGACTGCTTTGGTTATTTGGGGTCACTTGTGGTTACATATGAATTTTAAGATTATTTTTTAGTAGATAAATAAAATGTAATATTCTATGAAATTTTAGTCAGCAATTTAAAAAAGAAACTAAATTGATACAACTATGTGCTACGACATGGATGAAACTCTAAAACAATATGCTATGTGAAAGAAACCGGTCTCAAAATACTACATATGGTATGATTTTATTTATAGAAATGTTCAGAAGAAAGAAAATCTCTAGAGACAAGGGTGTGGAGATTGACTGCAAGGAGTACAAGGGTGCTGGAAATGTTTTAGCGATGATGGAAATGGTCAAAAATAGTCTAGATGGTGTTGGCTGTGCAACTCTATAAATTAACTAAAAATATTGAATTTTACACATGAGGCAGGTGAATTATATGGTATGCAAATATATTTCAATTTAGCCCACACTAATTTTCCCATTCTTATAGTACTCCATCCTCTATAATAGTGATTTTTTTTTTTTTTTTTTTTTTTTTTCAGTACTCAGGTCGTGTGGAGATTGACTGCAAGGAGTACAAGGGTGCTGGAAATGTTTTAGCGATGATGGAAATGGTCAAAAATAGTCTAGATGGTGTTGGCTGTGCAACTCTATAAATTAACTAAAAATATTGAATTTTACACATGAGGCAGGTGAATTATATGGTATGCAAATATATTTCAATTTAGCCCACACTAATTTTCCCATTCTTATAGTACTCCATCCTCTATAATAGTGATTTTTTTTTTTTTTTTTTTTTTTTTTTTCCAGTACTCAGGTCTCTCACTGCTGCGGCCTCTCCCGTTGTGGAGCACAGGCTCCGGACGCGCAGGCTCAGCGGCCATGGCTCACGGGCCCAGCCGCTCCACGGCATGCGGGATCCTCCCGGACTGAGGCACGACCCGCGTCCCCTGCATCGGCAGGCGGACTCTCAATCATTGCGCCACCAGGGAAGCCCTAGTGATTTTGAATCAGGAAATCACATAAGCATCCCTACAAAGTACTTCAACAAAATTTTGGGTTGGCCAAAACATTCATTCAGGTTTTTCCGTAAGATGGAATGGAAAAATCTGAATGAACGTTTTGACTGACCCAATATATACTGAGTCCCCATCCAATAACCAAGGCTAGCATATGGAATTTACATGATAAGAAATGTATACATTCTAGGTTTGTTTCCCATGAGCAATCCTAGACAAATAAGGTAGCTTTTGAAAAGCAGTGTATAGCTAAAGATGCCCCTGTTAACAAACGGTAAGAGTGTTTGCCAGGATGTCTGTGTTTAATATATTTATGAAGGAGCTTGGACTAGTCACCTTTCTGTTTCCCAGGATAGATGCTAGTAAAGAGAGAGACGGTACTGGGGGTCCACTACAAAATCTTTCTTTCTCATTATGTACTCAGAAAAAAATTTTTTTTTGTATTTTTTATAACTTAAGGGTTGATCCCATTTGGAAAACCATGTCACCTAAGACAATATACTCCAGATACAGTTGAACCTTGAGCATTTGCCTATTGAAATGTATATTTTTCTATTGTAAATTACTTTAAAAAATTCTCTATTATTTTCCTCTTTGGGAATTACATTTTTATCATTTTAAAGTATCTGTGCAGAAAGTTTATATTACCATTAATTTAATTTCAAGAAAGTAAAAAGATTGTTAGAAATTATTTGTTCTAAAAAAGAGATGCACTGTGCCTGATATGGATGAGAACTACTTTCATCCTTCACAAATGCTCTCTTTGTGAGCAACGCCCTTCCTATCTCACTCCATCCTTCATCCAGCTTTCTTGTCTGTTTTCATATATTTATGCAACTTTAAAAGGTGCTCATCCTTTAAGTGCCTCCTCTGTGACTTTCATAATTTAGTCCATAAGACATCGGTGCTTCATTTCTTATGTTCTTCTGAATTTAGTAAATGCTTATACTGCTGAATTTTCACACTATACTATACTGTTTGGCTGCCCATCTTTCCATTGGAAATCCAAGAGCCCAGAGAATAAGGACAAGGCATTTTAGCCTTATTTTTTCTTGAGTATCTTATATGTACTTAGTGAGTGTAATAGCACTTAGTGGTAAGTAAATATAAGTTAAATAAACATTTGATATAAAAATATTTTGTTAAATAAGTATAAATATTCTGTGTAGTATTTATTCCACATTGTGAAATATAAATGTCTTTTTTGGTATATCAAAAAGCTCCAAAATATATTGAAAATATGTTTTCTTATATTTTTATAACAATAATTATATCTAAGAAATTAGGATAAGACATCTTTACACATAAAATCAGACCTTAATCACATAATCCTCCTTTTAAATATTAGTTCTTAGGTACTATAAAACTCTGGGCACATAATAAAATTCTGTGTAAAACAATTATCAAAATAATAACAAAGGGTTTGTTTTCCCCATATCCATGTACTTTTACGAATACAAGTGTTATGTATTCAAGTTGAAGTAAAAATGTCATCTTTCACACACATCCAACATTTTCTAACCTGACTTTTTTATACTGATAATTTTTGCATTTCATAGTTTTATAAGTTTTTAAAGTAAGGTGCTTACATCATTACAATTATAAATATCAGTATTTCTTTCAAAAATACTCTTTATTCTTAAAACTCAGTCTTTCTATTTTAATATAAATAGTACTTAGTCTTATATTGAACAGTGATAGTGTACATTGATAAAAATCTCACCTTTAGAACCTACATTTCTACTTAGAGAACTAGTAAATTGTTAAAGGAGGAGCTATATAATTGATTTCATCATTATTTCTGCCCTGTAATGTCAGCAACTTAACTTGCATCAGCCCAAAAGCATCTTAATCATTATATTCAAAGACAATTGCTTGACTCTCTCACCCCCGAAGCATTCTTGGCTTCCCTCTATTTTTTTTTTTTTTTAATAGTGTTAGATTTTTTTCTATACGCTTTTGGGTGAAAACCTGTAGTTAATATGCAGAGCAACTCACTTTGTAATCAGTACTTCTGAAAGGTTGTTACCAATGTTGTCTAAGGACCCTACAAATCCTGAATCAGGAGGAAACACCATGCCAATCTAATTATTCCTTGCCCTCAGCTTCGCATCAATGACAAAATTATACACCTACTATCAGTGCAATTAGTGATAGTTTACTAAAAGAATTTATTATTTAAACTATTACAGTGACATACATATATATAAATAAATACGTATTGTATACTTCATATACACACATGTTGATATACAACACTTTAAAATAGTTATACTATGTTAAGTCCTACTTACTGGTTCAGCTATACATGTTCCTCCAGGAGATGCCGTTGTTTCATTACGCAGCCCTTCTGGGGCAGTCTATCCTTAGATATTTTTCCTCTAAAGATTTGCAAACCTCCTAGCCTTGCATTAAGAGCAAGATGCTTCATATTATTTAAAATACTATCACAGGGAAGTACAATCTGTTCAAAATCCTTTGCGTCCTATTTAAGTCATTAATTACCTTTTTTTTTAAAGGAACATTAAAATCAGAGGGGAAGAGTAGAAACATATTGACAGGGAAAATTTGTAAACTCTTAGGAATTTAGAGTTCTTTCCGTTTATACTAAAAGTCCATGAGTATTATAAAAGCATAGTTACCTTGCAAAAAAATTTCATAACCGACTATTTGGGAGTATAAAGACTATAAAATAATAAAAAATGCTGAAGCTTTAAGTGACATAAATCTGAGCCCAACACAGTGTGTTATGTAGGTTTAATCTGAAAGGAGAAAAATAAGAAGGAAGTGTTCCTATGTTTGTATAAATTTACAACATTCTCTGTCTCAAAAGAAAAAGAAAAAAGGAAAGAAACATCTAGATTCTATACAGTGGGTTATTTAATATGCTATTTTCTCCAATTCATGTTATACTGCTTTGTGGTGTCTTGTACTAGTATTTAGTAGCAGTATAGCCAAAAGTGTTCTGTAAATTTTCTTATACAAGCTGATGGCATTCTCTTGCATTTATCATATTTTGCCAAAAAATTAGTACATAAGTAAGCACCATGATAAATCCTAAGTACTCTATACAGAGGAAAAACACACTTGAGAGGCAAAAAGACACATTATTAGTTGGGAATGGCCAAGAGGCTAACTCAGGTCATAACAGAAACAGTGCAAGTAACCAATCATCGTACCATAATTAAAGAAAACAAAGCACATCATCAAGCTAGAAGGGGAAAATGTATTGAAAACCTATCATGCTTGGCATTAATGGTTTCCATGGTCTCAAAGAGTATAAATCTTGCAAACTGAAAATAAGAGATGCAATTTTAAGTAAATAAATATTTAGGTGTGAAGTTGGTGTTCTTTTTGTCAAACATTCAGCTTCTTCGATTTAACAAATAAAATATGCGTTTTAAAATTATTAAATGGTATTCTTGTATTACTACAATTATTTATAATAAGCTAATGATATTCCAAATGACAAAGTAGAAATTGCTTTGGATATAATAAAACCTTCAATTATGATGGATTTTATGGATTACTTCTTTATGAATTGATGTCTATTGGAAAATGAATTAACTTAAGATTCAGCACTTGCTTATCTCAACATGGACTTCAGAAATAACTATTCTAGGGCTTCTCTGGTGGCGCAGTGGTTGCGCGTCCGCCTGCCGATGCAGGGGAACCGGGGTCGCGCCAGCGGCTGGGCCCGTGAGCCATGGCCGCTGAGCCTGCGCGTCCGGAGCCTGTGCCCCGCAACGGGAGAGGCCGCAGCGGAGGGAGGCCTGCATACCACAAAAAAAAAAAAAAAAACTATTCTAGACAGTGGATATTTAGCTTAGTGTTTATGTCTTTTTCATCCTGTTCCACCATGAGTAAAACAATTTTAATGTGTCATTTTGAACTGATAAAACAAATTAGTAGAAAGACCTTGGATAAACGGGTTTAGCAAAATTTTACTTTTTATTTTCTATTAGAAATATAGAAGAGAAAAATTCTAATTCATTATTTGGCTATGTTAATATTTTTATTTAAATATAAGTATATGATCATTACACAAATAAAAATGAATTTTATATTTATATATTTATTCATATACATTCATATATATCATGATCTCAATCATCCTTTAGTAGTTCTTTTGGGAATGCCCTTGTGAGAAAGGTACTGTAGGTGGTCTCTGACTTACAGACAGAAAAAAATGGAGGTCCTCGGTCTGACAGCCCAGAGAAACACCTCTGGGAGTGTGGAAGCAGATCCTTCTTCACATGTAGAACTGAAGAAGAGAGAGCATCCTTAGCTGACACCTGGATTTCAGCCTTGCAGTGGCCCAAGTTAAACTGTACCTGGACTCCTGATCCACAGAAACTGTGTGATAACAAACATATGTTGCTTTAAGACGCTAGGCTTGTGGTATTATTGTTATGCAGCAATATGCCACCACTCATAACCTAACAGTGAGAGTGAATAGGATTACTAAATTCAGAAAGTGAATGGATACTCCTGAGGTAGGAGACAAGAGAAACACCTTGATTTTCACTCCCTGTTATAGGAGTGAAAAGCAGAGAAGTCCATCATAGATTGATTTTCCTCCTTCCCTACATCTCTTCTCCTTCCTTCTTTCCTTCCTTTCTTTCCTTTTCCTTTTTCCCCTTTCTTTCATTTTCTTTTTTCTCTCTCTTTTTTTTACACACTCTATGCTTTCTACACAGAACAGCTAATTTACTCTCATGATTTCAATGATCATATCACAAAATCTAATCTTAAATTCTGATATTTCTCCCAGTAACCTGATTTCTCTACTAGATTTTCAACATGAAAACTGCTAAGGGTAAATGCTTTAGAAACTTTTTCCACATCTGTTAAATTTGAAAGAAAATTTTTTCAAGTTTAGAACTGGAATGTATTTAAAACCCATATTAAAACTCAGACACGACATTCAGGCTGAGTTATATAAATTTTCAAGCAAGTGCTTTGTGATAGTTACAGGTTTGAAAGTGTTTGCCAATCCAACTGAAACATGGGAAAAAACAATAACAATATGTTATTCATTTGAGAATGTGTCAGTAAGCTTTAGTGGAAAAATATTTTTTAGTTGTAGATACATATTGTTTTAATAATTCCAGTACTTAATTTAATTACACTATTCAGTATTTTTATTTGTCCCAAATATTCAGAATTATGATAGAGAATTCTTGCAATAAAATATTCTTATTGTAATGTATTATCTCAATAAATAAGTGAAGAAATTCAATGTATGATCAAAATAATAAGTATACTTATTTAATAGTTATAGTCTAAGAACTGACTATATTCTAAAATCAGAGGTCTTCTCTGAATAAAATTATTAATTTTAATCCATTATTAGAAACATGATTTTTAATGACAATATTACAGAGTGAAGACTTTGTAAAATAAAGTTCTCAAATCTTACAACTAATTTGCTCCTTTATTTTGATACATTGCAATGAAAGAAAAGCAATCTGGTTTATTTACCCAACAGGTGAAAAGTATAATTATTATGCATGCTAATGTTAGTTCTTTTGAATACAGCCTTGGAAAATGGTTTACAACTATTATCATTTATCTACCTACTAAAAAATGTGTTGTGGGTATTTCTGAGTGCTTGTTATTATGGAAGTATTATGACAAAAAAAGTGAGACTTAAGAATCAGAGATCATATTGTATAAATTCTGTACTACAAAATGAACTGATAGATGTCTGCCATTAAGTAATACAGATCCACTAAAGCTAACATTTTTCTTAGCCACAAAAGAAGAAGGATAGAAGCTTAACACATGGACTACAGTAAGCTATAACTCTTTTTAAGAAAGCGTTACTGTGAAAGCATGGACAAAAAAGGAACCATACACAGGCATTCATGAGTAAATTGGGATATACTGTCAAACATGTGGCTCTGATCCTGGTTGATTTCACATTTTCAATGCCCATGCATAAACTATCTTGACTGATAGCTTAACTGATTAGTCATCACAATATTCTTTTCATACCTCCCATATCTGAAGATTGTCTTTCACAGTCTTATTGGCGATGATTCATGAAGTTTCTACTATTAATCCACTCACCTTTTTTGTTCTAAACCAAATATTGATATAAACTACCATTGGGACTTTATATTATGCACAATATTTTGTCCCACTGTTTCCTTTCCCATCTCTACAATTAATCTATACACATCTTTCAAGTGGAGGAAATGTCTTTATCATCATTGTTACCACACAGTGCCTATCAAAATGCCTTACATGATTGGAATAAAATATACAAATTAATCAAGGTTCCTAATGATGGGCCCCTATTAGGATGACCATTTAGTGTGAATAGAAATAATTTCTACTTCTTCTTTGTTTATAATTGGCAACTATAAACAAATTTGAATACATTTTCCACATTTATTCTCCAAACAAGAACAAGCAGGCCCTTTATGTGTTAAATAATCACCATTCCAAGGGCCATATTAGCAGAAATTATTATATTTGTAAATAATGTTATGCATTAGATGGCTTATTGAAAAAAGTTGTAATATTTGCAGAATAGTTATGTAATAGGTGAGTTTGCATCAAAATAAAAAACAGAATGGCCTATTTTAAATCCGTTGAAGACAACCGGTTGTTTCTGTGGATGTTGCTGTATTCTGAATTTAGTAAATGGTATAGATTCTGATTTCAGAATTAATATAAGAATATTGTTTATAAACTCTATAGTTAGTATGATTGTTATGAAATTCACTGCAGAATTTCTATCATACTACCAAAATATAAACAATGGCTGTGACAGGCAACTAATAACATTGAAAGAGGACTGGGCTTAAAGTCAGCTAATCTGAGTCCACCTCCTAGTTCTGCTGGCACTAGTTTAGTGTAACTTTGAAATTAACTTCTTTGGGTCTCAGTTTACTCCTCTATAGAATGGTGATCATAATGCAACCTCTCTCCCCTATTCTTATAGAATTCCTGTGAATTGAAAATTAGATAATGCATGTGAAAACATTTAGAATAGTACATAATAGATAACAAGAATTATTGAATCTTGAATAATGCATATTTCTCTTTATTCTTAGCACATATTAAGCAGTGGAAGTGAGCATCCTTGTTGTTATGCCACAAGGCTGATAACTCCCAAACCCCTATGTATATCCCTGAGTTCTAGACCTATATATTCAACTACATGCATCTTTACCTCACTGTCCTCTAGCATTTCAAACTCAATATACCTGAACTGAATTACCTTGTATTACCCTCCTTCTACTGGACCTTCTCTACATTCCCAAATCTGATCCTCCAGATTTGCAATCCATCCTTCTATAAATGATGCCACCATCTATACTATTCATTTACTTGAGCCAAATAATCATTCTCAATTCATTTCTTTTTATTACCTCCTACATCTCTATTTTATTTCTAACTTTTTGATTTACCTTAATTATTACAATACTCTTTTAATTAACTATCTTGCCTCTAATATATCCCCTTTTATACTTTCTACACAATGTAACCAGAGTAATCTTTCTTAACTTTACATATGATCATATATCCCCCCGATCAACATCTTTATGAATCCTCATTGTCTTCAAAATAAAATATAAAAGGCTAGACACAATATACAAGAAACTTTCATGATGTTGAAGCCTTCCCATCAACATGGTATTGTAAGTGCCTAGAATTATTTTAGTCCTCTAGGTCTATTGTACATGTTTTGCTCTAAATGGAATATTTTTTATTTTTCCCATCTTTGAAGACTTTATTACGACTCAGCTCAGGTATCTTCTTTGGAAAACATATGGTTATTCTCTCCACTTACCCTTTTCCTTTACCAGCATTTGCTTAAGTATAGTTCCTATATGTTCCCGAAGCACTTCTGTAATTTATTTTAACTCATAATCCTCTATATTGCAACTGTTGATCTCTAGCATTAATCTGTGAGGTCTTTGATTGTATAGAGCCATATCTTATTTGTATTTGCCTGTATTGTTGAATGAATAGAATAAATACACGAATAAATGTATCAAAGGGCAATGCAGTAAAAATCTGAATTTCTGTCAGACCTATGAACTAATTCAAAGGGTGAGCAATCAGAGTACAGTGCTAATTTTAACACAAAATATGTTATAAACACATTGTATTGAATCAATCAATTTGCATTTTTACATGCAAACAAAGAATTTTTGAATATCTGTTTGCAGACAATTAAGAAATAGGTGCATAAATGGAGGAATCAATCCCAAGAATAATCCAACCCTGATCTGCCTTTGAACTACACTCCACTTGTGTGTTAATAGGCAGCTCAAACTTAGCATGAACACAGAAGAATTCTAGACTTCCTCTCAAAACAAACATGCTCTTGTCTTAATCTCTCTCAACTCAGAAAATGACACCATGATTCATTTTATTGTTCAAGTAAAATGGTTAGCAGTTTTTTATGTACCTAGTTTCCTTTTAATCCCCAAATGCAATTTCAATAAACAATTATGAATCATGAACTGTATGATTTATCATGCTGTGGCAGGAGATTGACATAAAGATAAACTAACAATTTACATTTCAAGTTACTGGGTGAAGATAGTATAATAAGGACTTAACCAGAGAAAGGTGCCAAGTGCTCTTGAAGTGTAGAGGAAATCAAAGAATTGACATGATCAGATCCATATGTAAATCGCTTTACAAGGAATACAAGCTAGAGAATATAAAATTAGTGAGGAGCTTATCATCATTTTCTAGGCATGAGAGTAAAATAATCAAACTAAGAAGGAAGGTCCTTTTCAATAGGTTGGCTTGAGTCAAATTGAGACCTTTGTCAATGCTAAGACATATAATAGTGAAACAGAATATCAGTGTCCTTGAAGGTCCAGGTCAGGAAGATGAAAATCTGGAACTGGGCAACTCAAGTATTCTGATAATTGGAGCAATCTAGAATAGACAGAATGCTTCAGATCACCACTGAAGTCTCAGCTCTTCATGTCTCAGCACTTAAAGAGGATTGTAGAAGGTGGTATACAAAGAAAAAAAAAGAAAGAAAAGAAAAATAGAAGAATGCTTACTAGTGATGATTTAGGCCCCAAGATTTTAAAGGTATTAGTTTAACTAAATTTATTGCTTTAATAAGTAGGGAAAATAGAGGTTATAGATAGATTTACATATAGGGGATTCTTGAATTTGCAGTGGATACACTGAAGATTTAAGAGGGCAGATATTCAAGCCAGTGTTAACTTGTATGGTGAGCTATGCAATTTGAGGACAGACAACTATATTATGGAGAAATAAGATTCCACTTTCAGAGAACATGAGCACAGGGAAAATATTTAACTCTTCAACTTTACAAAACACAAATTTAATTTTTAATTTCAATTTTGGCAGAATGCATTACAACTTCTTCCAATACATTGAATTCCTCATTTTAATCTATTTTATGATGCATTACAGCAACATATTCTTGCCAATAAACTGAGATTTCTAGTTGACAGATGTCAGCTGATATACAGTTTTTGAATATGTATTTGATAATATGGGGCAGGCATTTTCTAAAAACTGGAGTTATTTAGGTCTATGAACTTTTCCATATTTTTCTGATTCCATCTGTTATAATTCAGAGACTTTAATTTCACAAATGAAAAACTAGTTGATAAAAGCATCTGCTGAAAAAAGCAGACTGCTGAAAGATATTTCTCCTCTAAACATTATGATTTAGTTGTTTTCTCAAAAATATGTTCTTGATTATCTCAGCTATAGAATAAGACACAATGTATTTTACTGCCATTTCCTTACTGAGCCGAATATACCATTTGCCATCACTTAGCAAAAGGATATATATAACCAGCAAATCAATCTAATCTCTCACTAAGGCAATTTGCATCGTGGCAACAGAAAGTAATGGTTTCATTCCAATGATAAAATAAGAAAGATAATTGTCACAAAACATACATAATGCAAGGAAAATGTACTCAAAATATTATTGGAAAAGACCCAGATTATATCTCTGAGTTGCTGCCAAATTGATTTTTGCTATTTAATATAATTCCTCTGTCATGATAACTCGTTTTATCATTATCAATGTGATCAGCTCTTCAGTTGATTTGATTCCCTCACTAAGCCAAACAAAGCGACAGATTGATGGTTTATTTTGCAGGGTATTGTATCATCTGAACATGGCTCTGATTGTCCAAACTTCTGCTCAGGATGCTAAGGTAGAATTAATACCTAGAGATAAGATGGTAGATTTTTTAGTGAATAGTTTAAGTACTACTGAATATTTTATCTATTTATTTTATATTGTGAGATGTAAAACATCAATGTCAATATAACTTGGATTTGGGGATCAGATTGTGCTGCATACAAATCTTGATTCTATCTAATTAGAAGCCATCTGTAAAATGAAGATAATAATTCTCATTTTCAGAGATATTTTAGGATAAAGTGAAATAATGTGTGAAGAGTGTTTCTTACTGAAAGAATTTCCCCAGCGTCACATTCCTTATAATCACACAGACCCTACTCAAGTTGTTTGTGTGTTTTTGCCAAATTAATTGACCCCATTGAACATATATTTTCTTATACATAAAATGGAAGTTATTCCTTCAATATTCACTAAGCACTTGTAGTGCCCTCATGGAGTTGATAATCTAGTACAGAAATAATAATACCTAACATTTAGTGATTTTTTTGAGTATTATAAGAAACAATGCATATACAAAACTTAATAGACACAAATAATTATTTTGTACAATTGTTGGCTATTGTTGTCCATATTACATGAGAGAAACCTTAAAAGTGTGAGAATTTAAAGTGATAAAAATGGTGGAGTGGGACTTAGTGAAAGAAGATGCCTTAGAGAGAGAAGGAAATAGAAGACAAAGGAGACAAGAGTGGGTAGCTGGTGGTGGGGGAGGGGACTGTGATGGGTGATGTCTCTAACCCATTTGCCTAGAGCAGAGGGTCTGTGTGGAGAAGAAATGGTGGGGAAAAAAGTATAAAAAATTTGATTGCACTTTATGCAAGACATTGAGGAATTTATGCTTTATGCTCCGGGCAACAGGGATTCATAGTGCCTTCTGAAGTGAGTAATATTATTATGTGAGCAATAGGGTAAGTGGCCAATTAGATTTCATTTTTCCTTTCATTATAGGATGTGGAATTCTTTAGATCCCATGAAGATCACATAGTTTTAGGGTATGAGTATTTTAAAATGCAATGAATTAGTTCTATACCATGTTATATATTATAGTTCTGTGGTCTTCTGATACATCCCTCTTAGAGGAAAATAGCCTTGAGCAAAGTTATACCCTTTCCGCATAGTAAGCTATTGTTTACTTCTCCTTGTCTCTATTTTATATTATCTGAAAATATAAAGCTGCAACTTCAAGGTCATTAAGAATCGAGAGTATGTCCTTCACTTGAATATCCTTCATATGAAGTGCACTCCAGAGGAAGAATTTAACGATTATAGTAACAGACTGATGTTCTCAATGCCCCTGAAATTCTGGCATGAAGGTCATTCTACAAGGAGTTACTAGAAGCAGAGGCACACAGCTCTGCTCAAAACTCAGAGTAAGCTCTTCAGTAGGTTGCTTCCAGAGGTGAATCAGATCCTTAGTCTTATTTCCTTGTCAGGCAAACATCTCTCTAGTCTTATTCTGAATTTAGTTCTGTTGCAAACATCAAAAGAGGGAAGTTTAAACAACCTCTGCTTCCAAGAGGAAAGATACCAAGGTTGCTGTACTGAGCTAGAAACTGGATTTCTAATTTCAACCTAGCAACTAATTTGTAAAGTTGAATCCTCTCCCTTCTATAAGTCATGTCCTTCCTCTCCAGAGTAAGTGCAAAAGAAGTACACTAACTGCTTATACCGAGGCATAGGATTACTGCCTGGGTCAAAAACAAAATGTGCTCTTCTGAGCTTCACTGAAGATGTAGCTATTATACTCATAATTTTATACTTTCTCCTCATTTTACTAAGAAGCAATTAGTTGCCTTGTGGTATATTTTTTTAATCTTTCTAATAATAATGTGTTTAACTCATCATCTAACTCAGTTAAATAGAATGAGTATTTCCTTAGTGAAAAGAGATTAAAAAGAAATATGAGCATACTGGGAGAAAAAGAATACCAGACAAAATTAACCAGGAGAGACTAAATTTTACTGGAAAGATTAGAACACTATCCCAAGGCAGGCTGTGAATGACCTGAGGACATAAGAGCGAAAACATTAAGAAAAATAAATGTTCCTAAACTCTGCCAAAGTCAGCAACACTAAATTAATAACTCCAAATAAATCTGCAGTTTTACTGTCTAATTCTGACTTGAAATGTTTGGATGTGTAAAGTATTGACACATCACACTCAAGCCCACAGTAAAGCAACTGTTAGATACATAGCCTCCTAAAAAATAGAATCTTTCCCAATTTGCTCTACAATGAACAATTGTTCTGTATACAGCTGATTGAGATCTTTGAATTTTGATCCCAAGAATGCTATGTACATTTGCAGTTCTTTTATATTTAGTTCTACTTATTTATTTTATTATCACTAAATAGTACCAACCCAGTTATTACCGAACATTACTAATATGAATATATTTAGTAAATAATTTAGCGTTTTTTGCATGATATATATACTACAATCCTAGTCTTCCTAGTCACTCTGTCATTAAAATAAAAGAATGTAATCCCAGAATTTCCTGCACAGACGCTGACAATAGGGATACGTTATTAATAAAGTAAAAATGAGCTTACACATTTGTTTTCAGAGCCATTACCTGCTAGTATTTAAGACCATAATTATTTCTTTTAGCCTTCAAGCAGTGTCTGTTAACGTTCAGGATGTTTGTTAACACATGTAAACATGTGCTTTTCTCAAGTCTGAAGTCTGTTTATTTATGAGTTAAGCAACTAGATTTAAATTCAGATAAAACAATCTCAGTGTGATCTCTATCAAATGATTTTAACCTCCAAGAAAATGAGTCTCCTCATCTATAAGACAGAGAAATTGATATTGATCTCTTAGGGAAGATCTGGGTATGTAAATGAGATAATACGTATCAAAAGAACTATCACATTTCCTGCTAAATAATATGTGCTTAACAAATATAGATTTTCAGGAAATACATTTTTTGTGTGTCTCTGTATCACTGTAGGGATTATGATTATTATTGTAGGGATTAGGATTATCAACTTCCTTTGTCAGTAGGGTATAGGAAGACATTTCTAGTCTTGGGAGACTATGTCCATCAAAATGTACCCATTGATCCAGCTTTATTTTTTGTTGTAATTTATAAAACATCCTATCTCTAGAGGCTTATGTAAAAGTGATTAAAAAGAAATATAAATTCATATGTTACTCAATATTCTGTTAATAGAAGAGAAAAACGTTTCTATAACCAATAATACAATGTTTAATTAAATGACATCTTAAAGTTAATTTAGAGTATAATTCTAGGCTCCCAATTTCAAAATATCTATTTATTATTATTATAGTTAAATGACCTCTATTGGTTTCTTTGGATAATGTATTCAGAGCTTATATTATAGGTTCTAAGCAAAATAATCATTAAGAATACTCCTCATTTATTTTCTTTAATAACCTATCTTGGGAGGCAGCTGGGATAGAGACTAAGAATATAACTTTTGTATCCAGACTTCCTGGTTTGAATATTGGCATGGTCAATGACTAGTTTGATGTTCTTGAGTGGTTACTTAAGTTCACCTTCTTTTATTTCATCTGTGTAACATAAGGATATTAATAGAACCTATGTCATAAAATTATTTGAATATTAAATAAGTTAAAATATCCAAAAGTGGAATGTAAACCTTTTTGAGAAGATTCCTGCCTCTGTCATGCAATTTTTTTCTGATCACTGCCACCCTCTGTTTAGGAAAAATTTTATACCCTAAAACAAACTGTATATTTTAAAAAATATAATCAAATAGCAATCTTAATCAAAAGCTATCCAAGAGCATACCTTGAAGTTTTCTTTGAAATATTGATATAGGGATTTTTGATTCAATGAATACAAGTTAAAAGCTTTCGAATTTTGTTAATTAAAACTCCTCCCTGGCCACCAGTTTAAGATTAAATAGTGCAAGGCTTCTTTTTTTTGGTTTATTTAATTTATTTATTTATTTTTAACTTTTTATTGTATATTGAAGCATCGTTGATTAACAATGTTGTGTTAGTTTCAGGTGTATAGCAAAGTGATTCAGTTATACATATACATGTATCTATTCTTTTTCAAATTCTTTTCCCATTTAGGTCCTTACATAATATTGAGCAGAGTTCCTTGTTCTACACAGTGGGTCCTTGTTGGTTATCTGTTTTAAATATAGCAGTGTGTACATGTCAATCCCTAACTATCCCTTCCGCCCACCCTTCTGCCCTGGTAACCCTAAGTTCATTCTCTAAGCCTGTCTGTTTTTGTTTTGTAAATAAGTTCATTTGTATCATTTCTTTTTAGATTCCCTGTATGATACCATATGCTATTTCTCTTTCTCTGTCTAACTTACTTCGCTCAGTATAACAATCTCTAGGTCCATCCATGTTGCTGTAGATAGCATTATTTCATTCTTTTTAATGGCTGAGTAATATTCCATTCTATATATGTACCACATCTTCTTTATTCATTCCTCTGTTGATGGACATTTTGGTTGGTTCCATGTATTGGCTATTGTAAATAGTGCTTCAATGAACATTGGGGTGCATGTATCCTTTCAGACCATGTTTTTCTCTGGATATATGCCCAGGAGTGTGATTAAGGCTTCTGATTTCTATCTTGAATAGAAAAGCTAGAAAAAAAGTGTCATTTCTACTTTAACAACAAGAACAAGTCAGATAGCATACTAAATCATGAATTCAGAGTGCTGGAGTCACAGAACAACCAGCTAGACTAGAATTAAAAGAAAGAAAAAAATTTCAAAGGAGATATGGGATATGAACATTAGCCAGTTTGTGGCAATAAGAGAAAGAAAAGGTCTCCACACAAGTAGACAGGAAGAAATCAGCAATTGTTTTTAATGAATTGCTACAGGCTGAGTGTGCAATAGCATGAGGATGTAGAATCTAAAAATGTAGACACGAAGGAGCTTGCACATACTCATAGGCTGTTTTCTATAGAACACACTGGATCCTCACAAAGACTGGGACAGGGCAGTATATAAGACAATGCTTCCCTTGGTGATGCAAGGCTGGATGAGTGGAGGGACCATGGCTACTCTACCTGGTACTTCCTCCACTAAAGAACAAAATATTAAGTTATTAGCAAATGGAAAGGCAGCAAATGCTTTTGCCCAAGAGCACATGTGAAGACCAATTGCATCTGGAAGAAAATACAAGAAAAACACCCTCTAACCCTGGAGAAGGAGAAGTTTCCTTCTCTCTTAGGCCCAGACCACTGGGGATCTCCTGCTGCTCTAATGTGTTGATGTAAGATCAATCCAAAAAGTACCCATTACATTGTATCCATTGTTTGTACATCAAAGGGATCCAGAAATACTCAGTTTGACAAATTTCCTTTTCCAACATTAGGCCATTGAGCAATTTTAGAGGGAGGCTATGCCTTTTTTTTCTTCCACTGAGCCCTTTATCCCACTAGTTATCCACTAGTTGAAGAGTCTAGATGAGAGTCAGCAATACGTAGTATGACCATTCCCATTGAGGTTAGAGAGAAAACTAGAAATAGGATCAAGTATAAATAAGACTAAACATTAGAAAAATATCGGAGTGCTATAAGTATTCAAACATATCCATGTTTCTCCTTTAAATGCTATTTTTCCTTAAAATGTATCATTGTCTTAGAATAAATAAATTCCAAGGAGTGAGAGTTTAGGAACATTATTACCTTTATGGCAACTAGTAATATATATGTATTAACCTTATAGAAAACTCACTAGGATTTAGTGTTTTAAAAAGTCTAATATTTTTAAAGTTTGAATATAACTCTAAAGAGTTTTCTCAGAAAATTATCCAGAGTAACTATTTAAAACTAGGTTTTGTAAAGTTTTAGGGGAACAAAAAGATGCCAAAATGGATTCACAGTAAACTAGTAACATCAAACTAAACTACTTCTCTCTTTCACTGTTCATCACTCCCTTCATATTTTCTCTTCCTTGCCTACAAATATTATATCCTATGTTGCAACACTTCCTTACACACATTATTAATACTTTTGACACTTGCTCATTAATTATATCAAGTTGATAAAGCCCTAACTTTAGTTAAGCTCAGTAAACTGTTTTCAAAAAGCTATATATTACCTGAAAACCTCTCAAAACAATGTTAACTGCTCTCTTTAAACTCATAACCCTCAGCCTCACATTGGCATTCGGCACTAATAAATTTTACCACTAAATTTCCATAATATATTTGTTTTCGCATTTTCCATACCCAAACCACTTCTCAACATATTCTCACTTCTGTCTTCTAATGATAATATCATCTTTGACGACAGAAAAATCTGGGTGATATGGAGGATTATTCCTTTATCCTTTTGGCATTTCAGTGGAGAGCTTTCCCTTCTGGGCAGCAAAGAAGGCCTTTGGCTGATGTCAGCATTCCTGGCTTTTATCAGAGTACTCAGTGTGCAGAACTTGGACCTGAGTGTGCACGCTCTCCAGTATTCTTTAGGTTACCTTGAAATATTTGTTACTTAAAGAAAACAGAAGTTTTGTAGTCCAGTTTAGGCTAACCTATAAGTATGTAACACAGTGTAAGACAGATTTGTTCATCCTCTTGGAGTACCTTCTGGCAAAGGTCCATCTATAGCCCACCCAGGATCCGCTCTGCTGGAAACTTGGCCTCTCTCTGTATGGAACTTCCTTGTCCAGGCTGTGCTGTGGAATAATGAGAGTTCTGGAGGTTGAGTGAACTCTAACATGCTTCTTCTTATAAGATTTCCCCAATAAATGTTAAGTTATATCTAGTATTTAAGGCAGTGTGTTTATGATGCTCTTGGGTGACAACCTCGTTTTTATTGATTAAAAATGGAAACAATCTTTTGGAAACTCATTTATCTTTTTTCAACTAAGTCGGCCAATAGAGGCAGTTTAGCCTAGTGCTTAACATGTTTTCTGGAACTCACGTGGTGGGCTTTGAATCCCAACTCCCAATCATCAACTGTGTGATCTTGAGCAAGTCATTTTTCTTTTCTGTGTCTCAGTTTCCTTATCTGTAAATAACACAGGAATAATATAACTTTGTAGGGTTGTAGTAAGGATTCAGTTAACATATATAAACTACTTAAAACAAAGTTTTACATATAATAAACCAATATTAGTGTTTGTTAAATAAATAATGCCTATCTATAACTAAAACCAAAGTCTCTGTGTTTTCTATCATTACAATGAAAGATGGAAGAAGTGGCCCTCTCAAAGGCCAATTCCATCTGTTGGTTCTGGATCAGGTCCTATCTAGTTTCTAAGAGCTTCATTCTTGCATGCATTCCTTTTCTCTGCTATCATCAATTTTTCTAACTGAATCATTCTGACTAGCATAAAAATTCTTATTGTCTCTCAAATTAATAAAAATGTTTTCTTACCCCTTATCCTCTACCAAGTCAATTATTTTTCCTCCTTGACAATAAATTGATAGAAAGAGATTAGTTGTGGCAGATTGCATTTTACAGAATTGTCCCTTGCGATATTTCTGGTTTCACTCCGGAATGTTACTGGTCTCATCAAGAGAAGAATTTTTTCCCTTCTCCTTGAACTCAGTGGGATCTTGTTATTGCCTCTATAAATGGAATATAAGAAGTGATATTGTGTGACTTCTGAATATAGGTAATAAAAGATGATATGGTTTCACCTGACTCGCTCTCTCTTGGGATATTTACCCTATGGTCCAGCCACCCTGCAGTGAAGAAGCCTAGGCTATATGGAGATGCCAAGTTTAGGGGCTCTGTTCAAAAGCCTCAACTAATGTAAGCCACCAGGGAGCTTCATCCTCCAAACACGTTGTGAGTAGGCAAAGCTTCAGATACTTCTAGCCCCAAGCCTTTGAGTCATCCAGTTTGAGGTCCCACATATTATGGAGCAAAGACAAACTATCCCTGTCATGAACTGTTCAAATTCCTGACCCACAAAATCCACAAGCATAATAAATCATTGTTTTATGTCACTGAGTTATGAGGTAATTTATTATGCAGCCATAATAACTGGAGCATTTGTTTATAATAATTAGAGTGACTATACATCAGGGCACAGCAATTTTCATTAGGAAGTGCCAAATTGATGGAGATATGGAAATTACAAGAGAAAATTTTAAATAAATGAAGAAATCATCCAGAGTTTCTGAAATCCACCTAATAGAATTTCTAGGAAAAGATTATGAGAAAAGCAATGAAGAAATAAATAAAGAAATCCCCTAAAAGTGAAGAAAGACTCTTCATTTTATGTGGGATGTACAGCTTTCTCCATTATTATTTTCCAAATTATCCAACCTACATAATTAGAAAATACAGTGATGGTAATTTTATTCCTGATAATTTTCTGTTTCAAAAAGTTATTTTAAACTTTCTCACAATCAGGATGAATTAAACGTATAATATAAATTAAAATAAAAATTCAAAACAAGTGTAGTAATGTTTAAAAGGGTTTATAGTAGAGTTCTACATAAAATTTATTTTTCTTGAAACACTATTTTAGATTTTTATCTGATTGCTATGAATCTTAAAAAAAATGGAAAAATCTTCCTTCCCTGTATGATTCATGACATTTGATATAATTATTATTGACATTGACAAGAAAATGTTTTCATTTTCAAAAAGTAGGACATTGTCTATTCATAATTTATAAACACACTGTAATTTAAGTTTTTAAAAATTGTCCACTTTGGGCTTCCCTGGTGGCGCAGTGGTTGAGAGTCCGCCTGAAGATGCAGGGGACGCAGGTTCGTGCCCCGGGATGATCCCACATGCCGCGGAGTGGCTGGGCCCGTGAGCCATGGCCGCTGAGCCTGCGCGTCCAGAGCATGTGCTCCACAACGGGAGAGGCCACAACAGTGAGAAGCCCATGTACCGCAAAAAAAAAAAAAAAAAAAAAAAAAAAAAAAATTGTCCACTTTAAGCAAATGATGATGGATCTCTATAATTTTCTATTTTCTTTGAACAATCTCTTTATAGCAAAATTTCACTTAACATTTTGGATGGAATGCTAGAAATTACATACTTTTTGCTAGTGATAGTTATGTGATTAGTCATGACTTTTACCTACATAACCAGATATATGTCCAAAATTCTAAACTAAATAATTTCACAATTAAGTGAAAATGGAAACATCTTCCTATCCTGATATATGGATCATTTCAAGAGTTTTGTATCACCTTAATATTCACCATTATTTATAACAACACTATCTATAAATTCATGATTTTTATATTCCTGTTTGTACACGACTTATTTTTTCCAGGTCCCTTTTGTTAGTAACTACATAACAACATTTCTTTGACCTTCTAAGGACCTTAAATCCGTTGACCTTAATTACATTTTTCTTTTTTCCTTTTATCCCTTCATTGCCTTTCTTCTCTTTCATATAATTCTATTTCATGTTCCATGAAATCTATCAATTATCACTTTCATCTCTCTGGCCTCTTTATTCTTCCATTGAACACACAAGGCAAATACCTCATGCTGGTTAATTTGAACTCTATGCCAACTTTATATCTACATATGAAGAGCAAGCATGTCAATATGGCTGGGAAAAAACAAACACCCAATCATGATGGCTGATCTTGTTTTAGACTTTAAGCACATCTCTCTAGTGGCCCTGAGAAACTTCCAGCAATTCTACTCCATTTCTCAAGATAATTTATCATCAAATATTATCAGATGACCTCTTCACATGTTTTCATCTTTACTCAAACTTTGATGCCTCCTCTCTCATTTTTATTTCAGCTATTATCTTGTTTCTTATTTCACTGAAAAATAAAAGCAGAGAAGAAATGCTCTTATCTCCACACCAAAGGACAGAACAGCTGTTTGTATCTCTCTTCATAGTCTCTATCTTCCCTCATATTAGGATGAATGAACTGTGTCATCTTTCAAAACCAAGCCTTCCAATCACGTATTCAATCTCTTCTCCTTCCTCACTCATTGGATTTTTGTTCTACAATTATTTCTTCTCTCTTTTGTTGGCTTTCTATACTTCATTATGCTAATATAAACAAAGAAACATAAAAATATTTCTTCTTTAAAAAGAAAACCTTTTTTCATCTTATATCAAACCCCAGCTATTGGAATATTTCTCAGTTCTTTTTAGATCATAATCTTCACAGTAGTTAGCTACGTTTATAGTCTCTACTTCCTCACATCTGATTCTATCTTGAACATACCACCACTACCATAAAATGACCCTTGTCAAGATTAACACTAATGACTATGCTTCCTACATAAGAATTCTCAGAACTCAAATAAGATGAGCAGAAGCTTTTGAAGAATTGATCACCACCTCCTTCTAGACACACTTCTTTCAGTTGATTGCCAGGATACTTCTCTCTCCAACAATTTTACATATGTTTAATAGCTAAGTGTATGAATTAAAGTCAAGAAAAATATTTTCCATTAAGTTAAAACATTTAAAATCACTGCTTTCTTTTGCATTTTATTTTACTTCTCTCAAGTTTAAAAAATGACTTACTAGATTATAAATTTAATAAATATTCTGTACAACACTATTCAAGAATACAAAATTTAACTGTGCTCATATATGAATATTTACAGTTGGTAATTGTTAAATTTGTCCAAGTTTTATTATGACTTTTGCAGTAAACAATGATATTGTGTCAAATAGTTGGTTTTGTTATTAATATTGTTTTTTGTTTAATTTTGAAAGAAAATTTCATGTTATCAAAGATAGTATCATAAAGGTAGAATTGTTTAAATCTCCAAATAAGATCTCTAATCAAGCTTACTGTATTCAAATGATTTAGAATTCATTTGACTCTCATCTTTAACATGAAAGAGATGTTTTTTCTATTTTTCAAACAAATTTTGGGGAGTGGGCATGAGAAGTACATCTTTAGGTTGTTCTCTACCTCCCCTTTTACTCTTCTGAAAGGATATAGGTAACAAGAATGTAATTTAATGATGTCAGAAATCAATTTTTTTAAAGTTGTCTATTCAGTAGATTCTGGTAAATATTCTGGCAGATTCACTCTTTCTACTTCCTTTGTGCCTAAACTTCATTCCTCTTTACTGATCATGTGGTACTCAACAGGCAGACACAATTCTGTTGTCTCTATGTTTATTTTCTTTTCTAGAATTGATACCACTTTGTAGATAAATATCCTCTCTCATGTTGGATTAGGTGCTATAACAGGAATAAGAAGAACTGAATGGGTGCTAAAAATAAAGTGAACATGTGATTAAACAAAGAAACATTCCACATTAAGCATACTTTCTCATCATTTCAAAAAAGAACTTCTAAAAGATAATATTTTAAAATTTCATTACTTTGTTTTTTTTTTTACATTGAACTCTATATTAATCAGATTCTACCTGGGATCATCTAGAAAATATAGACCCATAAGAGTGAATGACAGTAAAAGACGAAGAAAAAAATGAACAAAACCCTTTTTTATAAGATTGTATTTTGTTCTTTGACCAACAGAGGGATTGAGAGTATTGAAGGGAACAAGCAGATGAACCACACTTGAACAAATGAGTACTAAATACCAAACCTAAAAGTTGAGGTTGTAGATCATATGGCTATTTTGAAAAGGAGCATCCAGAGACAGAGGGAAGAACAAGGGCAAAAGACCTGAGGTAGATTCATGCCTCATGCATTAGAAGAGTAGTAAGGAGGCCAAGCTGAATGGAGCAGACTGACCAGGAGCTGTGTAGGACATGAAATGTGAGAGAGGGGAGAGGATGAGCATAGGTCATTGTTAGAACTGTGCCTTTTCCTCATGCTGAATACTACGCATTGTTTTTTACTCATGATCATAGGACATTTGAAAACTTGAATTATCCTTGACCACAAAGAAAATACAGTAAAGCTTTTCTAGATCACAATTTCTGATCACAGTCCAGAAGTTTAGAATTCAACAGTAGATTTTAAAACACTTAACTGTCTGTAAATAGAGAACCATTTCCAATCTAACAACTGGCTCAAAAAGGAAATTAACTCAAATTTAAATATCTAGAAAGCAATGAAAAGAATAGTAAAAATAACTTGTATGGGTCACAGTTAAATCTACAATAAGAAAATAAATGCTTTTAATAATTTATTATTTACAGATAATATGTTTTAATGACTTAGTATTTTAAAATAAAAATCTATAAAATATGGGTTAATGATTCAATTTAGGAAAAATATAAAATGAAAAATAGAAGTCAGGAATTGATTAAAAAATCTAAAATAATGAAAAAAAATTAGGGCAAAAATACCAAAGTTTTTTTTTTAATGTGTTTCTTAACACTAAAACATACAAAAACCTGGAAAATATAAATAAAAAGAAAATAAAAACACAACATTCAATATTGTATAGATTTTTCCACATTTAGAATTTTACAAATATAATTTATTTAGAAACATATGTAGAACCAAAAATCTTATAAGAAGAGTAATTTAAACTATAAATCTAATTAAATACCTCCAGAAAACTGTATTTCAATAAAGAAATATAAAAGAAAACCTGGACATTGGTTAAAAATAAAATAACTTATTGAAATATAAATCAATCACAAAGAGACATGATTTCACTGCAATTTTTAGATAAAATTCTTTCAGTTTCCACTTAGAAAAATGATTTGTCTATAGTAGTTAAGAAGTCATGGTCGAATTCTGAGAATTATACAGATTGAACTGCACCAAATCATTCATATGTGCAAGGACAGCCATTAGCAGTTAGACTCAGTTTTCTTGACAAATCACAGAGCAATATCCTACTGCAACACAACATAATGGTGGTGGTTCCCAAAGAAAAGTGTGGGTGCTATTTGGAAGAGGAAAAAAAGAAAATTGATGGTTGATAAACAGTCAAAAATGTCTAGTTCACCATGTAAAATAAGACATTTCTAAGGATTACATGCAAAATGTAAAACAATAAGCAATATGAAGTATGTGTAGGAGAGTGTTTGAATAAACTTGTAGTGCTAGAGACCTTCCTAGTATTTCTTTGCAATCATATCTTTTTTCTAGTTATACGTAAACAATTTGTTTTCTACCTGCTTAATTTCACATCTAAATGTTTCAGTTATATCATTATCCTTTTCAAGAAAATAATGTGAGTGACAATTCAATTCTTTTACCTGATACAGACTAAATTTGCTAATATTTTTCATTGTGGGTATTTGATATCTGGCTAGGCATTTTGGTTACTGACAATATTTAATTTCCTCTGCATTTAAACCAATTAGAAAAACAAAAAGATGTTCCCTAAAACTGAGCATAAGTATACTGTGTTTTATGAATTGTTAGATACATTTGTTTCCAAAATTTTAACATTTTGCAAATCAGAATGAGTTTTTAAAAAATAATGTATCATATTTTAATTAGGGGAATTGTTTTCTTTCATTATAGAAGCTTAAATGATGTGTCCCACAATTGATTAGCATATAACTTTATTTTCCATGTAAGAAAGAATCATCGGTGACCTGAAATTTGGATATTTTATAAAACATCAAGAAGATCATCAGAAGTTATATAGAATGATGCTTTGATTTGCAGAAATTAACATTTATGAAGAAATAATTAAAGTAGATATAGAATAAACTATTAAGGCTATAAATTGCTCTTTCAGCACTGCTTTCACAGTTTTGTATGTGGTGTTTTCAATGCCATGGAATTGTTTTTTTTTATTATTTCCATTAATTCTTCTTTAACTATAACTGAAGTATATACTAAATTTTTCAAATATATGGAAGTTTTAATAGCTTTCTGCTATTGACTTCTAATTTGTTTTTGTTGTAAAAGAAATGGACTATTTGTGATAATAATTCTCTAAGATTATTTATTGATTATTTAAGATTATTATTTATTGTAAGGCCATCGTTATTTTTTGTACATGTTACTCCATGTACTCTTTAGAAAACTGAATATTTTTCCATTGTTAGATGTATAACTCTCTATTCGTGCATTAGCTAGAACATTGACTTTGTTATTAATTTTTCAACATATTTTTTAATTGTTATCTGCTTGACCTATCAATTTCTGAAAAAGTGTATTGAAATCTCACACAAGGATGTTAGGTTTTCCAGTATTTTCTTGTAACATCCTTTATTTTTGTTTTAATTATTTTGATATAATTTTTAAATGTCTATACTTTAAAATTGTTAGAACTTTTAGATAAATTCAACTTTTGATCAAAATATTTTTACCATGTTCTCAATGATGCCTTTTTATCTAAAGCTATTAGTTTGAAAGTAAAACAGTTTTATTTATTTCTTTAGCATGTATTACAATACTAAGCTAATCATAAAAACAAGATATTTTTGTCAAAGGAAGATTAGACTTATTTATTATTTATATTTAAAAGACTGATTTTTAAGTGACTCTGAACTCAATGTAAGATAATCATCTTTCAAGTCAACATAAGAATATTGCACAGCATTGAAACACTTAGCCATTGATGATTAGTCAGGATACCTTATTTCAACCTGATTTTTGGCATTTTAAGCACTATTACTTTAAAGACTTGGATTTTGACTCCTTGCTTTATTATCAGCTTCTTCTGCCCTAGCCTTTGTAACTGGTCTTTTGAATGTTAACTTAGTACATTTTAAGATGTTCTGTTTAAGGACACTAGATTAACATTTTTAAGATTGCCCTCCATGAACTAATTTCATGTTCTTGGTTCAACTCTACCCCCTCTACTTCTTGTCTAGTCTACATATACCTGTTTTGCTGGCAAATCAATGTACAGAGAGAATTTCCAGTTAGTTCTTTGCTGCCACCTCTTGGATTGTGAACACTATGATTAGTGTAAGTTTAAGTGATATTCTTTCTAGTTACAGACAGGTTACTCATTTGGAACCAGGAGTTTAAAGTGAAACACTATAAAATAAAAATACTGTTAACAGCAACAGGTTTCACTAGTAATTAATACTTCTAGAAGTATTGCTAAATTATCTTGTGTGGCTAGAAATAGCCATGTGGAAAGAAAGGGTAGAGACTGTTTGTCTAAGGGTATGATATGTATGGTCACATTTCACAGGTATGCAAATTAGGTATAACTTTGTAATTGGAATAATAAGAATAATAAAAAGATATATACTAAGAAAATTGAAATAAATGGCAATTTAACCAAGTGAGCTTGGTTTGTTTATGTCTTCAGACCATTATTGTGATCTTCTCTAGGTTTATTTTAATTTGCTTTGCAGGGCAATGAGCTTTGGATAAATGCTTGCTTATTCTTAACTGATACAACTACTTTACTTGAAAAATCTTTCAAAATAATTTTCACATAGCCAACGATAGCTACCCATTATTTGTATGAATCTGTGGCTGACTTGCAATACTCTCATAAATTTAAGTATCACTTAAGTCCACCATCAGTCCTCTTAGCTATACAGGCCTTTAAAAAAATATTTTACTTTTTCCAGTGAATGGTTAGTAAGAAAAATACAGCTATTGAATGTGTGTTTAACAGAATGAATAGGAAGTTGGTATTAGAGAGAGTGTAATTGAAATGTAAGTAATTGAAGGATAACAAAAATCACTGGTAAAGGTTTTTTATCATTCCAGTGAAGAGTTCAGTCTAGCCTTCAATTGCTTCCTATAATTTCTGTTTATAAGACTTCACTCGCTCGCTTTCTCATAGGAAACATTTGTGATGTCAGAATTACAACCTGAGCTTACAGCACTATGACATTTTTCAAGCTCTTCAAGGTTTGTCAAGCACAGTAATTATATTTCCTAGAAGTCTCTCACCTCTCATACTCATGTACCTTAATCATACACACAGTGGAACTCTGTAAAGTGTGCAGGCCTGCAATAAAAGGACTGTGTTTAAATACTGCCTTTAAGACAAAAAAGATGTCTGAGATTTTGAAAATAGGATAACCGTAATTTTGTATGCTTTTAGTTTTCTTCAACTATCATGAAACCTAACAAAGGGATTTTCTGCATGGATTGCTGTAGCTCAAAAAATCTATCTGAAGGCTTTAATCAGTTAAGCATATTTAACTGAGTTCTGAAAACTTTCTATATATCATTTTGAAATATTGTATATTTTCTGTAACTGAATGGATCAGAATTATTTTTATATAGTGAAGTTAGCAATAGAGAATAACAAGTACTTCTAACTGAAATTTGTGATGCTTTCAGTGCAAAAGATGCTGTTCAGAAATATTTTGAAACCAGTATTTCTGAAATTTTGTTAAAAATTATAAAATTAATTAGAAAAATAATTAATAGAATTTAATTCCTTTTTAAATTAACAACTATAATCTCTGTTTTGAATGGTGTGTATATTGGGAATATAAAAATTTGAATGCAATTGGATATGGAGCTTCCATTTGTGACAAGAAACATAAGAGAATTTATATAAAGCAAACAGCATCTGAGTGACCATTTGGTCACTTTGTAAATGTTAGTTGCTAAAATATAATGTAAACATATACAAAGATATGCACACATATAATTTATTATTAAAGTATTTGGGAAACTGCTTCTAAATATTTATTTTATTGTCTGTTTTATTTTTAGTAATAAAAATAACCTATATAATTAAGATAAGAATAGAATATAGAATTTTAATTTAAAGATGTTAATAATATAAAAGTAAACATTTTTGCTCTGTGAAAGACAGTTAAGAGAATGAAAAGACAAGCCACAAACTAAGAGAAAATATTTGCAAAATATACATGACAAAGGATCATATACAAAATATACAAAGAAACTCAACAATAAAAAACAATAAAAAAATCCAGTTAAATAATGGGCAAAACATCTGAACAGACACTTTATCAAAGAAGATATACAGATGGAAAATAGGTATACAGAAAGACTCAACATCACTTGTCATTAAAGAAATGCAGACTAAAACAACAGAGAGGTACTATCACACACCTAAAAAAAATGGTTGAAATAAAAAAAACTGACAAGTCTCAACTACTGGTGAGGATGAAGAGCAGTCAGAACTCTCAAACAGTGATAGTTGGAATGCAAAATTGTACAACCACTTTGGAAGACAGACTGGAAGTTTCTTAGAAATCTTAAACACAATCTTAACATACAGTCCAGCAATCTTGTTCCTGTATTTACCCAACAGATTTGAAAACATGCTCACCCAAAAACCTGAATGTGAATGTCTATAGAAGCTTTATTCATTATTGGCCCAAACTGGAAGCAACCAAGATGTCCTTCAAAGAGAATGGATATACGAATTGGAAACTGTGGTACATCCATACAATGGAATATTATTATGCAATAAAAAGAAATGAGCTTTCAAGGCACAAATAATGTATATTACTAAGTGAAAGCAACCAGTATGAAAAAGCTACTTACTATACGATTCCATTTATATGACATTCTAGAAAACACAAAATGATCCAAGCAATAAACAGATCATTGTTGCCCAGAGTTGCAGGTGTGGTTTGAATAGATAAAGCACAACAGAGGATATTTTAGGACAGGAAAACTATTCTGTATGACACCAGAATGGTGAATTAATGAAACTATGCATGTCAAACGCATTGAATTTTACAGCACAAAGATTGAACCTTAATGTAAGCAAATTAAAAAATTAAGTGGTCAGGAATTTCCAAGATGGAATGCAGACTGTGACAAAATAATCTAAATGCATTATAAATGTGTGAAATAACCAAACTTAAATGGGTAGTAATTCTGTAAATGAATGAAGATGGTAAGATTAAAAATGAATGAAACTGTACATAAGCATTATGTTGTATTTGGTAAAGTGTTTTAATATGGGGGTATGACAATTCTGAAATCATTTAACATGAATACATATTAGAATTCAATAATGAAATAAATGGATGGCAGGTGTTAGGAGCCAGGTTTTTCACTGTTGGAGTGGGTAGTTTCTGACAAGTAGGGTGAGAAAGCTAGAATGATCCACATGTTAATAGATTAGAGTTGAAGACAGTATGAACTCATGGTTAGCTTAGCAGACACAAATGGATACATACAGAAATATTTATTTCTATCTTGGATGGAATCCTGGCATAGAAAAAAGATATTAGGTAAAAACTAAGGATATCTGAATAATGTATGAAGTTTAGTTAATAATAATATATCAATATTAATTCATTAGTTGTGATTAATTTCCATACTAATGTAATATGTTAATATAGGGAAAACTGGATATGGATTTTATAGGAAATATTTGTACTATCATTGCAACTTTTCTGTAAAAATAAAACTACTCTAAAATAAAAGTTTATTCTTAAACTATTTAATCTCCAATTCAACCCACACATGTTATTATATACTTCCTGTTAGTAACAAATCTTCAGATTTTGGTGTATTCTTCCATTCATTTTGTTCATTTCATATAAATTTAAGCAAACATCAATGCTTAATTCTTTTGGGAAAAATGCATTTTGTATCTACAAATATTTCGATTGTGAAGTCTATTTTTATATACTAAGCAATCTCATATTGTTTTGTTATATATGTTTAGGCATAGAGTTTTAGTGGACGCATTTCCAGCAATCAAAACTTCATAAATTTTGATTCAAAATTCAAAAATTTTAGTAATTCGCCCTAAAAGTTACCCTGCTTCTGCATGATTTTCACTGATGCCTTGCTCATATTGGCAATTGTGCAGTCACCATTTTCAAGATCTGAAATAGAGGTAAATCCCTCACTACTGCTTTATGCTCAAGAAAGTATAATTCTCCTGCATAACAGTGGGTTCTTCACCTGAGATACATTACTGAGAGTGCCAATCTAAAATGACTGAGGGATCATCTACCTCCCTGACATAGTTGATACCATCATTATCTTGAAATCAGTTTATATTTGGTGGTCAGAATATGTGATGGTATATTATACCATCATCAGCTAAAGAGAAAATCAAGGTGAATCATTTTGCTCAGTTAAATTTAAGTATTTATGTGATAACATATAGGAAAACCAAAAGTCAAATAAATTACATAAATTTGTTATGAGAAATGAAACAGGATCATAGTCAAAGGTATGACTGATGCCTGACTCATGAGTGATAAGGGACAATGAAATTTATAAACGTGTAAAATATGGATTATCTATATGGTATAGTGAAGCTATTAGTACTTAAATTTTCCTTAGATAGGAAAAGAAATATTATACAAAATAAATTTAGGGCTTCCCTGGTGGCGCAGTGGTTGGGGGTCCGCCTGCCGATGCGGGGGACGTGGGTTCGTGCCCCGGTCCTGAGCCTGCGCGTCCGGAGCCTGTGCTCCGCAGGGGGAGGGGCCACAACAGTGAGAGGCCCGCGTAATGAAAAAAAAAAAAAAAAAAAAAGAAAAAATAAATTTAAAAGTACAAACAGCCTAAATATTTTAAGAAAAAAGAGAAGGGAATTCTTAGATTATTTAATCTTCAATTAACTTTAACATGCATAAATGATTCATTTACTTATGCCCCATTAAAGAATTTTTACCATACTCATGCTTTCCCATTGAACAAAATCTAAATTTCTTAGCCAAGTTTTTTTTTAACACGCGATTAAAATTTTTCTCTGAAAATATTTCTCTGCTTGGATCCTGACCTTCCAGATATAGAGAAAAATATACTCCAGATAGAAGACTGTACAAAGTTACAGATCCCACTTTTAGGTGAATCTTCAGTCTACGAAATGAAAATGAAGAAATCATCCTCATAGATCCAAAAATCCAAGAGATACTGATAGCTTATGCAATGCTTAATATATACTGGTGTGACATTTTGCCAGTATTTGCATCATTTTATTTATTTATTTTTGCCATTGTAATAGACACAGACACTGAATACATATGATTTCTAGTCCGAATTTTCTATCTTAAGTCCTGTGTTTACAGTTTTTTCCTAGTCAGTGGTTAACTGAGACTATGTTGAAAGTGGAATTTAGTTCATTAGGCTCTAAAGGGGTTCTTTGGGATGTTAAACACATTCTCTGTCTTGACTGTGGTAGTAGATGACCCAATGCATACATCTGTCAGAACTAATCAGTGCATTTTTGTGTGTAAATTTACCTCAATGAAGTTAATTTAAAAATTACAAAAATAGAACAGTCATACCATAAAGTAGCAATTATCATTACCTATCTGATAAGCAGTAAGCTCTTAGTTATAGGCCATATAATTGATAAAAAAAATTCCTGCTTGTAGGTGCTGATGAATTCTTTCACATGACTCTCTTAATTGTGAATTAAAGTATAATTTAAGGATAGACTAAAGCTTATAAAATAAGGGATCATCATTCATCTATTTTGTATATGTCTATTGTTTTTCTGTTTTTATTTAAAAATTTATTTTGTTGAAGTATAGTTGATTTACAATGTGTTAATTTCTACTGTACAGCAAAGTGATTCAGTTATACATATATATATATATATATATATACATTCTTTTTCATATTCTTTTCCACTATGGTTTATCACAGGGTATTGAATATAGTTCCCTGTACTATACAGTAAGACTTTATAATAACTACATAATAGTTTGCATCTACTAATCCCAAACTCCCAATCCATCCCTCCCCTACCCCCACTCCCTGCAACCACAAGTCTGTTCTCTACCTCTGTGAGTCTGTTTATGTTTTGTAGATAAGTTCATTTGTATCTTTTTTTAGATTCCACATATAAGAGATATCATATGGTATTTGTCTTTCTCTTTCTGACTTACTTCACATAGTATGATAATCTGTAGGGCCATTCACGTTGCTGCAAATGGCATTTCTTCATTCTTTTTTATGGCTGAGTAGTATTCCATTGTATATATATATACCACATCTTCTTTTTTCTATTGTTAATTAATCTCTCTCTAGTTTCCAGGAATTGCCATCAATATACTTAATGAAATTCTATTGTTTTGATATTCTTTTTTCAAAATATGTCCTCTTATTAGATAAGCAGATAAAATGATGGTGACACATAGTATTGTTTTTGCTGACTTATAAAGCCAAACATATGGATAATGTATCCCACTGCCAAGTAAGTTTAGAAAATAATTATTTAAATAATTTGCAAGAGAATTCTCTACTCTAGAACTTCTAGTCTTTAATATACTCATGTATTTCATGATTCATTAAAAGGAAAATATACTATGCAGTGTTTACCATTTTTTGAAAACAATAGTTTTTTTGTATAATATTTTCTGGCCTTCTGTTTTATGAAATAAGTTTTGGGGAAAACTGATATGAATATTTCCATTTCCCCAAGGCACAGTCATGTTTCTATATATTTTTCATTACTGATGAGGAATGCAGTGAAATTCCCCAATGGCAATTTCTGTCTCCCACTTTAAACAGTACTCTTTGGTAAAAGAGAACAGAATGAGCTAAGTGGTTTATCAGTCTTAGAGAGCACCCACTATGGTTTAATATATGGTAGCTTATATCAGTTAAACTAGCTTGAATGCAAAACCCCACCCCTGCTAACTATTCTCAAAAAAGTAACTGTTATATATAATACAAATTTTCCCTATAAGTGAACTTCAGCCTTTCCCAATGTATGCAAGCAATAACCCTACAGCTTTTCATTCTTCTATAGGCATGGTTATCTCCTTGTTTCCTCTGAACCAAGACACAGAAACACTTTGTTGTTTTAGTTTAGCATGATCAGTAATTTTATATGCTCTTCTGGATACCTGTGTTTCTATCTAACTTTACTATATAAGTATAAATACTTTCTAGAGCATTACTATTAGTAACAACTCCTAATGAGGGAATTAGGTATGACTAATGAGGTCTTTCTCCTTGTATTTATGCTCTTAGAGGACATTTTCCTCTTTGATGATGATGTAGTTATATATTTCGTTTTGGAAAATGTCTGCTTGAAATTTAGCTATGCAGGTTAACACCTTTCATGTTCTTACATGTGAAAATATGTATATATTTATTATACACATTATTCATATATAATATATTTATTTATATTATATATAATGTTATATATAATATTCATATATATTTCATTATATATTTACTCATTACATGTATATACGATGAAGTGAGGAAAAGAACAACTATTACGTATTGTAGTCATAGGAGTAGGCCATAAGCAAGAAATAACTGATTGTGATGGTGAGAGTCAAATGGTTCTATTGCCTCCCTGCATTAAAAAAAAACAAAAAGAAAAAGAGTCCATCTTCCTGCATGGTCAGTTATCCATTACTCTCCAGGTTCCTAAACAGAATGATATTGAAAAAAGAAAGAAAAAAGCCTAACCAATGATCAGAATATAGGTGCCTCAGTTTACCATATTTTCAGTAATAAGATAAATGATACAAAGTTGAATTTTTGTTGGGTGTTTGAGATTAATATATATGTGTACTTTGACGGTGCTGCTGGACACTTGGTAACAACATGTCTTACATTTTCAGAAAAAGAAAAAAGGTCAAAATATCTCATTGCTATTTTGGGCACATTCAGATAGTATGCAGAAAGGTATTACTGGCTTAAGTTAATATTTGTATTTCTATAAAATGAACTATGTAGAAATAAATGATACATGCCTTTTATCTGTCTCCAAAAATTAATGTAAATTGGTCCTTTATCACCACACACTTGAGAATAAAACCATTTATAACATGTTAATGTATTTTTTCAATAAGAAGTTCTTTATATGTATTGTGTAGAAATATTCTCAAAGTAATTTGTCTACTTAAATATGTTCCCATGAGCCTAAGTATAAATGTTTAGTTCTTTATTCATGAAAAGAAATGGATCTCCTTAACAGGGTTAACTAATTTATGATGTGACTGCAATTCTAAAATGCACAGTGTTATATTTATACATTTATGTGTATAGACATGTTTGCCTTCAAATATCTCATCCATGAATAAGCTAAATTTTAAAATAATACTAACATACAACAATAAAATTATACTGTTAATGATTTTAAATAAAAGCTTTTTAATAAAAGCTTTTTCAAGGAAGGATGCAACAGGCTATAGAATCAACTTGCAGTAAGTTAAGCAAATAAAATTTGTTCTATAAGCAATACATTGTAGTATTATTTAAGACTGTATATTTTCATAATATTCTATGTGCCCACTGATATAAATATATTTGTTCTTATTTGTGTAACAATCCATCAAGATAAGTATTGTTAACATTGGTTTACAGAAGCAATGAAACTAAATTTTAAAAAGGATAAGTAGCTGTTCAAGATTATAAAAGTCGTGTTAGTGCAAGGAAGCAAAAATGTGAGGTATAACTATACTTTAGTTTTAAAAAAAATGTGAGGTATGCCTCATTCTTAAGTGCATACAGGTCCATTGTGTACCTTTTCATATTTTTCCTCTGTGGAATGTAGACTGTTTACAACATGATATAATATTAATAAATGATATAATATTCTGTACCAGGCACTGTTCTAATTTTCTTCCATGTATTAGCTGATATAATCTCAGTAACAACCCTATGGATTAGGAACTATTATTACTTCCAATTTATGGATAAGAAAACTGATGGCTGGAGAAACTAACCTGAGTAACTTGCTTAAGTTCTTACAACAGTTAATTAATAGAATGGGGATTTTTCCCTGGCATCCTATACTTGAAAGTGAGTCTAGATAATATCACAACTCTGCTTCAGAATGATCTAGATGGGTGTGAGGACTTTCGGCCCCCTTTTTTACCTGCTTCATACTACCAAGTGAGAATTTACACTTCGTGATGATTAATTTTGTTTCATCTTGGCCACATAAGGTTGCAAAGATAGTACAGATAATTACCTCACGTCCCTTACCCAGTTTCTCCCATTGTTAACGTATTACATTGGCACAGAAGATTTGTCGAAACTGAGAAACTGAAATTGGTAAATGTGTCAGCTAGGTGGCAACTGCAAGACTTTGGCAATGCCATTCATCTATATATGCATCCTATATATGGTACTCTTTTTCCCATAACCAGGATTTTGTGGTCAAGTAATCAAGATGCGGAAATGGGAGCAGAATCATTCACTATACTACTTGTGATCCACTAGCAAAAATTTTGTTTCTTGTCCTTGTGACTTTATGTTCTGCTGGTCTAGAGGTCTTAGTTCCAATGGGGGGAATGCTTCCAACAGTAGACACACAATAATTGAACTGGCAATTAAGAGAGCCACCTGGCCACTTTGGGCTCCTCATGCCTCAACCAAGAGAAGAATGGAGTTACAAATAATGGCTTGGGTGACTGATCCTGAATACTAAGAGGAAACTGGGCTGCTATTATACAATGGAGGTAAGGAAGAGTATACCTGGAATAAAAGGGATCACTTAGAGCATCTCTTAGTACTACCATGTCCTGTAATTAAGGCAATGGAAAACTAAGGCAACCCAATCCAGGCAGGACTACTATTGAACCAGACCCTTCAGTAATGAAGGTTTGGGTCACCCCAACAATCAAAGATCCATAACTGGCTGAGGTGCTTGTTGAAAACCAAGTGAATATGGAATGAGTAGTGGAATAAGGTAGTTATAAATACCAGCTACAATGAGATGACCAATTGAGGAAATGAGGGATGTAATTCTGTAATTTTTATGAGTAGATTTTCCTTATTTTGTTATGAATATGTGTGTATAATATATATTTCAAAAATTTTATTCCCTCTCTTGTCTATTTATCATTTAAATAAGATGTATTAATAATACTTAACTTTTTATCACATTATTTAAGTTACAGAATTGTAAAGAAGAGTGAACATCACCCCAAGGACTTTGCATCTGCTTCTGGGGAAAGGGTTAACAAGTTTTTGGTTGTATATAGGATAGGTATGTCATGTTAGGTGGAAGTATGACTCTGTTGTCTTCTTTGGTGATTAAGTGTGTTTAAGGATATGTGTATGAATGCCAAGCTGACAAGGAGGGAATGGTGATGGCTAGTTTTATGTGTCAACTTGACTAACCTATAGTATCCAGTTATTCTATTAGACATTATCTAGGTATTGTTGTGAAGGTATTTTGTGGATGGGGATACCATCTATAATCAGTTGACTTTAAGTAGATTATCTTCAATAATGGTGGGCCTCATTCAATCAGTCGAAAGTCCTTAGAGAAAAACTGAGGTTTCCCTGAGGATAAAATATAACTGATTTTCCCCATTCAAGAAATCACAGGATAAGAGTATCCTCAGCTATTAAAATTCCTGAGACCTTGGTCAGGTTTGCAGTCTTTTCCTGATCATCTGGATCTATAGGAAATGAAATGTTTGAGAGGAAAAGGAAAGGAGCATGAGCGGAAACTACAATGAGGAAACTTTAAGCTTACTCTACCTTACTCATAATCTAGGAACACACCTAATTAGCCCAGGGGTCTTTGAATATACCTTTGGAAGGTATTGGCATACATTTGGATTAAATCAGACTTTTCAAAATAAGCCCTAATTTTTAGTAAAGAATTTCTTTGTCCTCAAGACTGCAATATCAGCTCTCAGCCAAGAGTTTCCAGCCTGCCCTGTGGTTTTGGATTTGCCAACCCCTAAACCTCAACCCCTACAATCACATAAGTATACGTATGTCCCCTTCTGGCTCTGTTTCTATGACTCATTTACTCCCAGGTTGGAGACCAACACAACTAATTATATGTCTCTTAGGAGAATCATATCTTCCTTTTGATAAGTACTCAGCAAACAATAGAATGGTATGCCAATTATTATATTATTTCATGCTGAAACTGACTAAATAGGCTCTATATTTCTTAGAGAACTAATCATATCAATAATCTCAATAAACTTTTTAAACCACAGGCTGACAATTTCTTGTATTCACGCACCTTCAAGTAAACCAAAAATTGTCAATTACAAGCTATAATTCTCAGTTTTATTATCTTAAAGGTTGTAATAATGTAATATGTCTCAAATTAATTGCTATTAATAGTAGTAATATTGTTTGTAAAGTGCTTTAAAGGTCCCTTCCTTATGTGAGACATTATGGATTAATCTATACCAGCTACTATCATAAAGTAAAATTATATAAACAAACATACCAATATAGTACTACACAAAATAATACTTAATTGAATAATGCTGATGAAGTGTGATATGCTTGAGCTGTATTCAGCAATGATTAAAATTAAATAGTTATAATAACAATAAAAAGACAACTTTTAAGATGCTCCAAAAACTGTTTTATAAATAGAGCCTCACACTAGTAGCAACTTAATTATTTAAAGCTATGCAAGTGGATTAATTAGGAAAGAGTATCAGGACATAAGTTGGTGTCAAAGAGAGTGACTGGAGACATGGGCTTTGCGTTGTCAAAAGACAACTGGCTAAAACTCAAAGGACTAATTAAAATTTCAGCCCCAAATAAAGATGGTACTACAGCAGAACAGTAGTCAACCATGGTGAGACACTCCACAAACACAGAAATATGCAAGAAAATAGAGTGCCCTTGGCCTCATTGCTCTTCACTTAACAAAGAACAGTGTCCCTGAGAGAAATGTATTGACTAAACATGCCCCAACCTTTTCATAACTCAATCCTCTTAAGGTGTTAATCTACCAGAAAATAAATACATGTTTGTGTTTGTGAATGAATGTTAATGCTAATGAACATAGTGAAAATTGTAATTCCATGTGCTTTGCCTAAGCTTTCCTCTTAAAGGAGTTGTGCTTGTGGAAATAATTATTCACCAATCTGATTTGAAACTGAAAGATGGCAGATGGTCAGCTCATGGTTAATGTGATACTGACAGGTTATCTACCTGAGGAAAATGTTGTATTTCCTAATATTGTAAGACAAATTAAATATTTTTGAGAAGAGAATTTGAGAACAAAATTTATATTTTTAATACACAGAATCATTTAAAAATGGCCACAAACAAAAAAATGGCCATGTCTTTCCATTTTATATAGCTTTCATAGTGCACATAATTCAAATGAGTACAATTCTTAAAAATAAGCAATCCACAAAATTTTTAAGAAAGATTTTGCATAAAGGGCTTAATTATGGTACAATTTGGTGCTAACAATCCAATAAGAGTTTGAACATTGTGAAACTTAATCCAATTTAATAACATTACAATTAAAAATGTGACTGGGGATTTGGGACTCAAAAGAAAAAGGTATGATTAATGCATTTAGAGATTTTGATTATGATCAATGATCATATACCTGGTGGTTGAAGGTTATTTTCAATCAAAATATTATGTGACACACAAACTTACATATAGATTTCTGATTTCATGTTCTCTGTTGAAAGATTACATCTTTTCTTCTCTGAGAGTATTCAGTGTTGTTAAAATAAGCTGGGCAAAGAAAGAATGCAGATATGACTTTGTTAAGTAGAAGTTATACATAATGGTGATTTAGGTTTAACTTACTCTGTAAAAGAAAACACATTGTCATATATCATGGAGTCTGCAATATTATCTAGCTTAAGACATTTAAATTCATTATCATTAATGAAAGGAAAAAATATAATTAGAATTGTAAATTGTCACAGATTTTTAATATCAATTATGATTTAATACAATTTAAAATGTAAAAAAAGAGCATCTTAGAATTGATAAAATACAATTTTTATATGACAAATAAATTAGTTATAAATATTTATAAAGAAACATGAGTGTCCTTGGGTCACATGAGCCACAATCACCTAACTGGAATGTGTTTCTTTCCCTTTTTATTTTCTCTGAGTTAATACAACTTGACTTGTGTTAATGATGCCAAAGTTCCTAAGTGTTATGGGCTGAATCCTGTCTCCCCAAAAGATGTTGAAGTTCTAGATTCCCAGTACCTGAATGTAAAATTTTCTTGAAATATCATCTTTGTAGATGATCAAGTCAAGATGAGGTCATTAGTGTGGGCCCTAATCTAATTTGACTTTTAATAAAATATTTTAATAAAAATTTTAAATAAAAATTTAAATTAAATTTTAAATAAAAATTTTCTAAAATTTATAAAATAAAAATTTCCCCTTACAAAGGGAAAATTTGGACACTTGAGACAGACGCACACAGGGAGAACTCTACGTGAAGATGAAGGCAAAGATTGGAGTGATGTATCTACACATTAAAGAATGACAAAGACTCAGCAAATCACCGAAGTTAGAAAGACATGAAATAAATTCTCTCATACAGCTCTCAGAAGTAACCAACACTGCTGACACTTTGATTTCAGACTTCTATCCTCCAAAACTGTTAGACAATAAATTGTTTAGCCACCCGGTTTGTGATGTTTTGTTATGGCTGCACTGGAAAATTAACAGACTAAGATAACTTAGAAATACTTTAGCAATATATGTTTGGTGCTATTGTTTGAATAACAGAGATAACAATTACAATTTGTTTCTTATTACTCCAGTTAGGAGAGTAACTTATTCAGAACCCAGTATCTCTAGCGTTTTTATACATTGCCTGCTACTGACTGTTACTCTCCTCCTACAGCATGATTTTGTATTTAAAGTTATGAATAAAGGATCTGAGAAATTAATATTTACTACCACTAAGCAGGCAAATAAAAAATGAAAATCTAAAATCATGTTTCCTTAAATTGGCTAATATTTATTATAGTGAAAGTTTCCGTTAATGCCTCATGCTGCATACTGCAATAATTTTGTTTATTTTAAGATGTATGTGTCTCTGTGTATGCACAGAGTGTGAGTGTGTGAGTGTGTGTTTGTATGTGTTTCTGTGTTGAGGAAGGTGGGGATTTTCAGGTTTCCTTCTTCTACTGTATCTTCTTGTTTTGTTTTGGTTTGGTTTTGGTTTTCCTTTCCCTCATGGGGCCTACTCTTCAGATCTTCATTAGTTGGCATTTTAAAAAAAATCACATGTTGACTAAATTAGTCAGAGTTAGATGATTTGTGCATCTTAAAAAGAACAGCTGTGGCTTAAACTTAGTTTTTATCTGTTTACACATAGAGAGTATAAGGGAGGAAAGACTTTTCTGATAGGTTCTGAACCCTCCTAGGTTCTGTAGGGGAGGAAAAAGAATTTTCCTTCTAACCTGAGTTTTTTGGCTGAGACCCCTGTGATAAAGACAGGTTAACAAGAGAAAAACAAACAGCAGTTTGTTAACATGCATACCTCATGTATATATGGGAGATACCCAGGGAAAATGAGTAATTCAAAGAGACAGCTTAGAATTCCAGCTTATATAGCATCTTCAACAAAGAATAAATTTGTGGAGAAATGACAGGACAGAGGAAAGCAGTTTTAGATCTCCAAGTGTTGAGATAAAGGCTAGTTAATAAAGTTTGTTATGTAGATTCCTCTGGTGTCTTCTCCAGGCTGACAGTGATGGGGTGATTAACTTTTGTCCTTTCTGATAGAAATGGGAAGAGGAACAGCTTTGAAAATGTATGTCCTGCTTTTAAGCAGATAGGGGAATGCAAGGAGGGGCTTTTGTTTCTGTTTTTTTAAATCTCCTCATAATAATTCCTATGTCAAAAATCGCCTATTTCAGGGTGGCATATTCTACTACCTTCAATTCAATAGCTGAGTCTACAAAATAAGCAACAAGCAAATTAACAGAATGGATATACAAATTTATTATATTTTAATATTGTATGCATAGGGAGTTTCACAGGAAAGAAAAAAATAAGTAAATACCCAAAACAGTGGTGACATTTGAGAGCTTATATATCATTTTAATAGGGGAAGGGAAGGGGGATATGGGAAACTTGAAAGTGAAAGAGGAGAGTAAAAGGTTTCTTTGTAAAGATAACTTGGCCCTTTCTAAGGACTTTTTGTTTCTCTTCGTTTTGTGTTAGGGCAAAATCTTTATAGTTTCCATCTGGGCCATGGCTTGGGCTAGGGCTCCAGAGTGGTTAAAAAGCTGCCTGGCGGCCGCAGGGAAACACTCAAACAGAAACCCTGACACCAGGGAAACGCAGAGGCGTGCCCCAAAGGCCACTGGGCTCCAGAGGCTCTTAGTCGCTTGCTGGTGACCCTTTGTAATAGATGCTCCCCCGCCCAGCCTGGAGCCAGCAGTCTGCAGAGGTTAGTCATTGGTCGCCCATCTTCTAGATGAGTTTCACCCTCTCACCTAGGAAGTCGCTTTCCCGGACGTCACTGAGCCTGGGGTCTGTGCGGGCAGAATCCAGGGCGCTGCAGATCCAAAAGGGCCTGGTTCAGCTTCTTTTCCAGGAGTAGGGCGTCTTCCATGGCGTCAGCGTTTTACCCCGTTCATCCTGGGACGGCTTCTATACTTTCTGGAAGATGTCGTGGCCACCTCGCTGGTTTTCATTTTCAAGAGATGCTGGCGCCCTCAGGCTTCTGCTCAGCCAGCTTCGGGGAGGGGCCGGCGCCCTCCAGAGCCACGGAGTCGCGGTGGAAACTGAAGCCCAGAGAGAGGTAAGCGTAGGAGGCCCACAGATGCGGGCTGAGCAGGCGGTTGGCGGCCTCCATTCGGGGAATAATTCTGAGGAATCTGGGAGCTCTTGGTTGGTTAGCACCAAAGAGCTAAGCACAAAAACGGAGTTGTCTGGTGCCTGAGGCAGAGAAGGGCCGAGAAGATTGTCTCCGAGGTCGCGACTGGAAAGGAGGTAGGAGGCTGGAAGAAAGGGAGCCCCGGGGTCTGTTCCATCCTAACAGTGCTGAAGCCAAGAGAGGCGTCCCAAATCTTCAGGACCCTCCAGGACGTTGCCTTTCTTTTTTTCTTTTTTTTCCCCTTCAGAACAAAGAGTTGTCTTACACTGTGGGTAAACTGGAGCCTGTGGGGAGTGGGGGAGAAGGTGGAAGTGTGATGTTGGAGAACCCTGAGGGTTGCGGGGAGGATGCAGAGGATCTGCCCTGTGGGCCAGGCCAGGCTGGGTAGAGGCTCACTTTTTGGAAAAGGTGAAGAGGCAGGGGCCAGATTCGCCACTTTCCACTCCTCTCACCCACCCCCCGCGGCATTAAATGAACAAAAAGCAACTCTGTACAGCACAAAATATACAAGGAGGTCCTTCCCCCAAGCCCTGGACTGTGCAGGGTGGGAGGGGTAGCTCTGGAGGACAGGGTTGGGGCCTCCAGCTTTTGACACCACCCTAGGCCCCTTCCCAACACCATGGGGCCAGGACTGGCAGCTCTGACCAGGAAACAAAATGCCAACTTCCTCTGAAATGTGTGTGGGACTCCTGGCTCAAAATTTTCCTCTTCTTCTCAGATCCCAGAGCTTTCTCAGAAACAACTGGCTTGAGCTTCTAGAATAGATGGGAGGTGTGATAGTTTGTGCTGAAGTTTGTCTGAGTGTGGTGTACACTTCTAGTCTACTGTCCTGAGATTAGTAAGAGTCAGTCTTCCCCAGGTGGATGAAACTCCTGGGGAGGGGATTTAGGACAATTGAGTTCCCTCTGAAGGATCTGTTCTTAGGCAGATCAGGAGAGATAAGAGAAAGTCTCTCCTAACATTTACTGTATTTCAGATGGCTTCAGCTCAAAAATGTTACCATCCAGCGTTCTTGGCCTTCCCCAATAAATAGAAATTGACTAGAGGCCAGACAAGATATTCAGGCAGGGCTTTATTGGGGCCCCTGCTACAGCAGGGGGAGTGAGAACAAACAACAGGTTCCCTTGCTTGCTTGCTCCCCGAGGCGGGGGCAAGCTTGTTCCTTACATGGGGTGAGGGGAGGGGTGTGTCCAGGGATCCATCAGGCCAGGGGGCGGCTTAGGTGTTTCGCCCACCCCTTAGGTGGTGTTGTGTGCAGGGGGCTTGCACAGTACCCTGTTTTTGCTCCAGGCTCTTCAAAAGTGGCAGTTGGGTTTTTTGGTCTCTTTGTATCTTTTGGGTCCAGAATTTGCCTCGACTGCTGCAGGTAGTTACTTTTAGTCCCATATAGTTTCTTTGTATGTTGTTGCTGGAGGAGAGGTGTTTCCAGGTGCAAGAATTGCAGAACTGCAGCAAAGGGGCCCAGGTCCCAGCCTGTCTCAAAAATAATCAATATATCAAAGTGGCATGTTTGGGGATGGCAAGTCTTGACCTGCTTCTAGGTGATATAGTCCTAGAGAAAATATCAGCAATACACTAAGTCAAAATCAACATATGAAAAATATCAAGAATGTTATGGAGGATCATTTATATAATATATAACTACTATCGTAACGCCAAGGTTTTTTAAAAAAAATTAACATCAATATTTTCAGAACCTATACCACAAATATCAGTATTTTGTTGCAAATAATTCATTTCAGAAATAAATTTGAAGCAATGGAAAAATACAGTCAGATGCCTCAGTGATAAATTAAAGGATTACATTTCTAACTTTTTCCCTTGATAAGCACAATGGTATATGTTTATAATGCCTTAAACATGTGCTATGTCAAAAATATGCTATAATTTGAGCTATATTTTTGAGCATTTAAATTTTGTTATGAAATTTTAAAACTGTTTCAAACTTTGTGGTATTTTTAAAAATTACAAATAATTAGCATCCCACGATAAGAACTGCTTTGGAGGGAGCTCTACTTCCAGAATAGCTGTGTGAGGAACTCTGTCCCCTCATCTCAGCAGAATAGCCATAACAGATGAAAATTATAAAAGACATGACCGTTTAAAGTTTCTGCAAATTCTCCTAAAAACATACAGAAAATTTTTTTTCAAAAAAGTCTAGATCACATGGCACTTGGGGTGCAGTTCTTCTCCCAGCTCCCAGTTAAGGGCTATTATATCTCTCCGGGAGGATCAGGCTGCCAGCATTTTTCATACTTCCCCACCACTGGCTATCTGGGGAAGGGTGGATTTGCAGAGGTTAAACTTCAGTCAGGTGCAGCTGATAAACTGAGGGCTCCTTTCTTCCATCCAGCCTAACTTTAGGGTGAGGGTGAGGCAGGTGGAGCAGGATGAGAATAGTTTGGCCCCAATTTCCCTCTCCTCAGCTCTCTTATATTGCAGAGATTCCTGAAAGAGGCAGGTGGAGAAGATCAGAGGTAACCACCCCTATTGCACACCCTGTTTAAAGTGGAGCAGTCATTCCAAGGAAAGTGGGCCACTCTCCTCACCCCCAGCTCCATAGCAGAAATTCAGAGATTTTTTTTTTTAACTCAGGAAGAGAGGCAAGCTGTAAGAACAGAGAACACCAAAGCTCTTCTCAGGGGAGCTATCTTTATTTGGGACATAGTTTGGGAAAGTTCTAGCCTAAGGATGCTATATTAAAAAACAAAAAAACACAGTGGAGATTTTGATGGTAACACATTAAGATAAAGCTGGTAGTTCCATGAAAGGAGCAAAATAAATCACAAGCCAGCTAGTTTACCAAAGAGAACTAAGGAAAGGGACAGCTAAGAATTAGCTGACAGCTGGCAGATAGTGGAGCCTAATGGTTGGATGTGATACCAAAAGAAGCAGAGAGCATAACAGAAAGATCAGGGAAAGAGACAGAGAGAGCTCTGCTAAAACTTTACACTGTCATTCCATAAGTACTGTGTGCATGCACGAAGCTGTACTCTCTGAGGTTTCGCATCTTCAGAGGTTTTATACTGTGGGGGAAATAGATTTAGCTAATGTAGTCCATCCAAGTCAAGAAATAACAAACAAACCCCAAAGAGAGGGGTATCAGTGTCCAGAGTCAGATGCCACCGTTGCAGCTGCTCCTATGAGATTTTTGACTTGCTCTTGCCACTGGGCTCTCACTGCTAATGCCAGTCCCCCAATGATGCCATCACACCATTAAAATACCATTGCTTCCATTATAAGTAATTTCTGAACCCAGTTTTCACCTACCTACATTCTAAAGCTATTGCAGTTGGCCAAACATGGTTTAAATAATTATTTGTAATATTTTTAAAAGATTTATTGATATTTCCCAAGTGATCAATTACCAAAGGTAAATTTATCAATTTGAGGGTGAAGATATAGCAGAGCATTATAAAATATTAAACATTACTCCCTCCCTTAAACATAACAAATACTTTATAAGTACTATTGATGATGCAGCAGCTCTCTTTTCATTAAAAAAAAATATGTAATTCCAGTATTTAATTACAAAAACCCTAAAATGTTGCTAGCTACCACAGAATAAAGCAAAATGATGGCAAGGTCCCTAAAAACTAATTACGAAAAAAAATTAAAAACACAACTGGAAATTTTGTATTTATATTCAGTATATCAATATTTGAGGATATTTTTGAGAGTAGAAACCAGTGACTGCGTATTGGAACTATAATTTGTAGCCTTGAGAGAATTGGGAGTATTTAAAAATATCAAAGCTTTGGGAGAATCTTTCATTTGTTATCGTTTTTTGAAGCTCTTTCTCCAGGCACCAATACCAAAGGATAAAGAAACACAGTTCAAATGACAGCCACTTCACAAGGCTTTGTAAAACTTGTAAAAAATATGTTTCAAAAGAAAGAAAAGCTCAAGTTATCCCATAAGTATGTACCAGTGTGTTCTGTTGCTATTTTTGTTGTTTCCCCAAGTTAGAAGTTTAGGAAGGGAGCCCGAATTGAAATGGGTTACTAGTTTTGGTTATAATTCAAGGGGTTTTATAATCAAAATTAAATAAGATTAGAATTTTTAAGTGCAACCTATAAGGCTCTAAAGCAAATGTCTGTATTATTAAAATAGAAATTAAAAGATGATTGCTAGTAACTACTTATGACATTCAGAATTCAAACATTTTCCCCTTATATCTTTCCATCTTTCTAAACGGGAATGAATAAAATATTTTGAGTTCTTTTGTCATAAATATTTCATGTACAACATTATTATTTGATAATTTTCTTTTAATTTTTTAAATGTCATCATAAATGTCACATAGAAACAAAAACTTTAGATTAAATGTATTTTCTTCTAGAAATTAATGAAAGCTTCAAGTCTCTTATTCCCAGGATTGTAATATTGATGAAACAGAAAATTTAGTCCCACAGTATTAAAAAGGGGCATCAACTTGATTAATTCATTTTATAAAACTGAAAATGTCTCCCAAGATTAAATATTATCTTTTCTGAGTTGAATTTTTATTTCAGTTTCCATTGTGGATTTTTATCAATTAAATAGTCTTGACTCTCAGACTTTTTGGTTTTCTAACCATCATTTTACGATCTTACAAATACGTATTTATTAGTAAATTATAGTTTGGAAGTCTACAATGAGTAAAAGGGGAAACAAGTATTCTGTTTTCAACTGTAACCTATTATGTATTTTTCTTTTTTTTTTTAACATCTTTATTGGAGTATAATTGCTTTACAATGGTGTGTTAATTTCTGCTTTATAACAAAGTGAATCAGCTATACGTATACATATACATATATCCCCATATCTCTTCCTTCTTGCGTCTCCCTCCCTCCCACCCTCCCTATCCCACCCCTCTAGGTGGTCACAAAGCACCGAGCTGATCTCCCTGTGCTATGCGGCTGCTTCCCACTAGCTATCTATTTTATGTTTGGTAGTGTATATATGTCCATGGCACTCTCTCACTTTGTCCCAGCTTACCCTTCCCCCTCCCCGTATCCTCAAGTTCATTCTCTAGTAGGTCTGCATCTTTATTACCATCTTAACCCTAGGTTCTTCTTGACCATTTTTTTTTTCAGATTCCATATATATCTGTTAGCATATGGTAGTTGTTTTTCTCTTTCTGACTTACTTCACTCTGTATG
>NC_041217.1:91544769-91631215 GCF_002837175.3 Physeter macrocephalus | reverse complement strand
CATTTTTCGTTCTCAAGATCGCTTTGGCTATTCGGGGTCTTCTGTGTTTCGTTACAAATTGTGAAATTTTTTGTTCTCGTTCTGTAAAAAATGCCAGTGGTAGTTTGATAGGGATTGCTTTGAATCTGTAGATTGCTTTGGGTAGTAGAGTCATTTTCACAATGTTGATTCTTCCAATCCAAGAACATGGTATATCTCTCCATCTATTTGTATCATCTTTAATTTCTTTCATCAGTGTCTTATAATTTTCTGCATACAGGTCTTTTGTCTCCTTAGGTAGGTTTATTCCTGGATATTTTATTCTTTTTGTTGCAATGGTAAATGGGAGTGTTTTCTTAATTTCACTCTCAGATTTTTCCTCATTAGTGTATAGGAATGCAAGACCTATTATGTTTTTATAGCAAACGGCTAGTAGATTACAATTTAAACTAGTCCTAACTGTTGATGAAAGATGCGTTCCATTCCTTGTAATGTTGGTTTGTTTGGTGTCAAAAGTACTAAGACAGCAAATTTTCAAGCCTTAACGTACCAGAAAGACAGAACTACCTTTGAAGTGGTTTTCAGAAGCCAGAAAGAACAACTACAGAACCTTGTATTATGTTCTTGGCTTGCATACCAAACACTGAGTAAAAGATTTGATTTCTGCTGTTTCATTCCTCCTACAATAACAGCCCTTGTCACTATTAATATAAAAAAGACTTCTGAAGTGAATCTATTAAAACTATATAGTCTCACAACAGAAATAACTTTTTTTTTTTTTTTTTTGGTACGCGAGCCTCTCAGTGTTGTGGCCTCTCCCACTGCAGAGCACAGGCTCTGGACGCGCAGGCTCAGCGGCCATGGCTCACAGGCCATGGCGGTTTCATTCCTCCTACAATAACAGCTCTTGTCACTATTAATATAAAAAAGACTTCTGAAGTGAATCTATTAAAACTATATAGTCTCACAACAGAAATAACTTTTTTTTTTTTTTTTTTTGGTACGCGGGCCTCTCACTGTTGTGGCCTCTCCCACTGCAGAGCACAGGCTCTGGACGCGCAGGCTCAGCGGCCATGGCTCACAGGCCATGGCGCTCCGCGGCATGTGGGATCCTCCCGGACCGGGGCACGAACCCGTGTCCCATGTATCAGCAGGCGGACTCCCAACCACTGCGCCACCAGGGAAGCCCCAGAAATAACTTTTAATGAGTTATAGTAGATTCTCTTTCTCATGGTTATTTCATAGGACTAGACTATATACCTTTGTTGTTTAAAGTAACAAGCTTCAAAGTACTTTATATTTTGGAAAGGACAGCGTATAATAGGTGCCCACCATGTGTAACAATGTGATCAAAATGAATTAAGATGATAAAGTGTTAGAAAAACATGATAGTATTTCATTTCTCACTTTTTTCTAGTTTTATTGAGATATAATTGACGTAACATTGTACAAGTTTAAGGTGCACGACAGAAGGGTTTGATATATGTATATATTGCTCAATAATAGCCACAATTAGTTGCATTAACATCCATCACCTCACATAGTTACAAATTTTTTGTCCTGTGATAAGAACTTTAAGGTCTACTCTCTCAGCAAATTTCAAATATACAACACAGTGTTGTTAACTAGAACTTATAACTGGAAGTTTTTACCTCTTGAAAAGTTTCACCCAATTCCCCCACCTTCTACCTCTGGTAACCACAAATCTGATCTCTGTTTCTATGATTTTGAGTTTTTTAGATTCCACATATAAGTGATATTATACAATGTTTGTCTTTCTCTCTATAACTTATTTCACTTAGCATGATGCCCTCAAAGTCCTATTGTAAATAATGCTGCCATGAACATGGGGGTGCACATATTTATTTGGATAGTGATTTTGTTTGCTTTGGGTATATATCTAGAAGTAGAATTGCTGGATCATATGCTAGATTCATTTTTGGAAGAGACTTGTGTTTAAATAAATATTGATAAAGAAAATGTCATAAGTCAAGAGAAAGTAGTGGGAACCGTGGGAACTAGAGAATGCAGGTGCAATCCAAACTGTAAACAGTTTTCAGTATCAGCCCATTGTTCACTCATGGCAGTGTGGGCCCAGTGTTGACAGATTATTCTTCTTTATTTTTCTCTTAAGAGAAACTGGCTTTGTGGAATTTTATGTTGATTTACCAATTCTTCAATTGTTAAATGATGGATCACTTTTTAACAATTTTTTAATGGTAGACACACAAAACCACATGAGGGCCAAGTTGCTACCATGGATTAGCAATTTGTAATCTCTGGGTTACACACTTCAGACAGATAAAGCTGCTCTTTTGATTATTTTTGTATTGAAGTATAGCCAATCTACAATATTGTGCTAGTTTCAGGTATACAGCAAAGTGATTCAGTTTTATATCTATATCTATATCTATATATATAGATATAGATAGATTCTTTTTTAAATTAATTTTTATTGGGGTATAGTTGCATTACAACGCATTAGTTTCTTGCTGTACAGCAAAGTGAATCAGTCATACATATAGATATATCTACTCTTTTATTTTTATTTTATTTTATATTTTTAAATTTTTATTGGAGTATAGTTGCTTTATAATGTTTTGTTAGTTTCTACTGTACAGCAAAGTGAGTCAGCTATATGTATACATATATCCCCTCTTTTTTGGATTTCCTTCCCATTTAGGTCACCACAGAGCACTGAGTAGAGCTCCCTGTGCTCTACAGTAGGTTCTCATTAGTTATCTATTTTATACATAGCAGTGTATATATGTCAGTCCCAGTCTCCCAGTTCATCCCACGCCCCCACCCCCTTGGTGTCCATATGTTTGTTTTCTATGTCTGCGTATCTATTTCTGCTTTGCGCATGAGTTCGTCTGTATCATTTTTCTAGATTCCACATATAAGCGATATTATACAGTATTTGTTTTTCTCTTTCTGACTTACTTCACTCTGTATGACAATCTCTAGATTCATATATTCTTTTTTTTTTCAATTTGTTTCCATTATAGGTTGTTAAAAGATGTCGAACATAGTTCCCTTTTTGCTCTATGGCAAATCCTTATTGTCTATCCATTTTATGATTTTATGTATGGTAGTGTGTATCTGTCAATCCCATACTCCTAAATTATCCCTCTCCCACCCTTCCTCCCCTTTGGTAACCATGACTTTGTTGTCCATGTCTGTGAGTTTGTCTCTGTTTTGTAAGTAAGTTCATTTGTACAACTTTATAGATTCCACATATAAGTGATATCATATGGTATTTGTCTTTCTCTTTTTGACTTACTTCACTTAGTATGATAATCTCTAGGTCCATCCATGTTGCTGCAAAAGGAATTATTTCACCCTTTCTTATGGCCAAGTAATATTCCATTGTGTGTGTGCATATATATGTGTGTATATATATATATATATATATATATATATAAAGTTACTGTCTAACATCCTTTTGTTTCAACTTGAAGGACTTCCTTTAGCATTTCTAATAGGGCAAATCTAGTTATAATGGACTCCCTCAGCTTTCATTTATCAGGGAAAGTCTTAATTTTTCCTTCATTTTTGAGAGTTTCTTCTGGATACAGTATTCTCAGTTGACAGATTTTTTTCCCCAACATGATATATGTATATATCATCCTATGCATTTCTGCTGAGAAATTGCTTATAATCTTATAGAAAATAGCTTTTATGTGATGAGTCACTTTTCTGTTGCTGCTTTCAAGATTCTGTATTTGATTTTGACAGTTTGATTATAATATTTCTTGGTGCCTAACTCTGGTTTATCCTTCTTATAGTTAATATGGCTTTTGTATTTGTGTATTGAATTATTTCCTCAAATTTGGGACTTTTTGGCCATTATTTTGTCAAATATGCTCTCTACTCCTCTCTCTCTCTCTTTCCTTTTTTTGGATTCCCATGCTATGTATATTGTTCCATCTAATAGTGTCCCATAAGTCCCTTGGGCTCTTTTCACTTTTCTTTATTATTTTTTTCTATTTGCTCCTCTGACTTGATGATTTCAAATGATCAGTCTCCAAATCCACTAATTTTCTCTTCTGTCTGATCAAGTCTGTTGTTTAACACCTCTAATAAATTTTTTAATTCATTTATTGTATTTTTTACTGCAGAATTTATCTTTTTTTATCATTTCCCTCTCTTTCTGATATTCTCATTTTGTTCTTAAATCGTTGTACTAATTTTGTTTACTTGTCTGTCTCCTTTTTTGTTTTGGTCATTGAGTAAATTTAATACAATGTTTTCAAGTCTTTGTCTAGTTAGTTAGAAGCCTGAATTTCTTTAGGGTTAGTTTCTGGAGATTTATTTTGTTACTTTGAATGTTACTGTTTTTTATGTACCTTGTGATTTTTATTGAGATTTGGGAACTTGAAAAACTAGCCATTTCTCCCAGTTTTAGTGGAATGGCTTTATGTAGAGGAAGACCTTCACTAATCAGACAGTCCCTGCCCATAATCTCATACCTCAGTTTTTCCGTGGAACTGCAGACTCCCTGCAGCTCCAACAATACCTTCCATTGCTTTCAGCAGCCTCCAGTCTGATATCCAAAATATGCCACCACTCTCATCAGTGTTCTTAGTCAAGCAATCAAGAAAGAAATCCCTCAATCAACCCCTTAGACAGGCCAGAATGTTATAAGAAAGCTCCATCCTTTTCCTTCTGTCCCAAGGTAGAAGTTGAGATTTGAGCTGTTTCCTCCTAACCACACAGAGCTGTAGTATGAAGGAGGTTGGGAAAGGGTTGCAAAATGCCACAAACTTCCTGCCAGTTTGAGTACAGCTTCTTCTGTGTTGGGTGTTCACTTGTTTGGTGCAGCTTCTTAACTGTTTTCTAGAGTTCTCAGAAAACCAGTTTGGTCTGTAAATTGTTGTTTATTCAGTGCCATCTTGCTGAACTTGAGATCTGTAATGTTTTTGTTTAAGCATATTTAAAATATGATTTTACATTTGTTCTTATGTAGTTGAGATTTTTGTCTTAAATAGAACCTTTAAAAGATTCTTTCAGCCTGTTTGTTGCTATCATTTAGAAATGCAAAATTTTATTTTAATTTTTCCTGTAATCTTGATAAACTTAGTAATTGTAATAATTTATCTACAGATTTTTTGAGGGAGTATTTCTATCTACAGACTCATAACATCTGTAAGCATTAAGATTTTTTCTCTTTTTATTCCTTATGCATTATTTCTTTTACTTTTTATACTATACTGACTGTGACCACATAAATTTTTGAGGAGAAATAGTTATATGATACATCCTTGAATGATTTATCATCTCAAAGATAAAACTTTCAACATCTTACCATAAATTATGATGCTTGCTCTAGGGTTTTTATATTTAACACTAATTATAAGAAGGAAATCCTACCATGTTTCCTTTTTTTTTTTGGTTTAGCATGAAGGATGTTACATTTTATAAAATACCTTATATGTATCTATTAGGAATGTATTTCTTCTTTATCCTATTACTGTATAGCAAATTACTTTCATTTCTTGAATAGATCCAACTTGGTTTTGGTGTATTATACCTTTAATTTTTAAACAGACTTTTTACACTTAAAAATAGCTTATTACTTTCCTTTCTTACAACGTTAATGTCAGGATTTTGTATCAAGATTATGCTTGACCTCATAAAACAAGTAATTTTTTACTCATTTTTTATTTTTTTGTGTTTTTCAGTAATTTTACTTAAGATAGTGTTATTTCATCAATAGAAGTTCAGTGCTACTGCTAAATTCATCACAGCAAAGAATATTTGGTCGGGGGGATTTTTAAAATTTATTTATTTGTTTTTATTTTTGGCTGTGTTGGGTCTTCATTGCTGCACATGGGCTTTGTCTAGTTGCGGCGAGCAGGGGCTACTCTTTGTTGTGGTGCGTGGGCTTTTCGTTGCAGTGGCTTCTGTTGTTGCAGAGCATGGGCTCTAGGCGCATGGGCTTCAATAGTTGTGGCACATAGGCTCAGTAGTTGTGGCTTGTGAGCTTAGTTGCTCTGCGGCACGTAGGATCTTCCTGGGCCAAGGATTGAACCTGTGACCCCTGCATTGGCAGGCAGATTCTTAACTACTGTGCCACCAGGGAAGCCTGGTGAGGGGGATTTTTAACTGTAGATTTAATTCTTTTAGTAGCTAAATTTTTAATCCCATTTTCTATTTCCAAATACATTCCATTCACTATTCCTTTTAAAATATAGTGATGTAAAGCTTCATTATTCATTTTCTTTTTTTGTTTAGTATTTGTGATTCTCTCTGTCCTCTTAATTTTTTTAAGTTTTTATTTTGAAATCATTGTAGATTCACATACATTGGTAAGAAATAATACAGAGGGATCCTGCATATCCTTCACCCAGTTTACCCTAATTAATGGTAACATCTTGCAACTGGGATAATATTTTAAAAATAGGTCATTGTGTTTTTATCATCTGCCTTTGTGTACACGTTTCTGCCATTAACTCAAGGTCTTTACCTGCTTTGGAATTGGGGAGGAAGAAGTGGACAGAGGTAGAGAAGCCAGTAGCATTGTTAAGCTAGGAATGAAATAAAAATAAGTAGTTATTGACTTGACACTAACATCATAAATAGAACTTCGAAGCAAGACATAATCTTGAAAGTTTTTACCTAAAAAAATGGATTTACAGTTGACCATTGAACACATGGGTTTGAACTGTGTGAGTCCACTTATATGTGGATATTTTTCAATAGTAAATACTACAGTACTACAAGGTCCTGGTTGGTTGAATCCTATGATATGCGGATATGAAGAGCTGACCATAAGTAATATGCAGATTAACCTTTGCATTTTTCAAGGGTCAACTGTACTAAATTTACTAATTATTATTAATATATTAGAATCAAATTTAATGACCTAATATAAACATTTAATAAGAAAATTTCTCAAAATACAGAAAGTGGGAGGGAGCTACTATGCCCTTTCTGGCCCAAGAAATTGTGGGGAAAAAGGAACAGAATTAGGAAAGACAGATTGATAAATATATGCTTTCCACTCTCTTGCTTTTAGTTGAAAGAAGGTTTTAGATGAATCGAAGGGAACACAGAACAGGAGATTTTTGCATCACCCTGTAACCTGGATCTACAAAGAAATTGCATTTTATTCTTAAAAGTAACATAGGATAGCTTCTTCATAGTTTGTCAAAGTAAACTTGGCAGTATAGGATAATTGTGTATATGAAGGCAACTATTAAATCCTTTTCTGAAGTCACCATCAAATTCTCCTTTGGCATGAATTAGACCCCAGATTTCCCAGATACTTCCAAATGATGTTATAGAGATTAGTGGAAATGAGAAGCACCAGAAGTGCCATGAGACCTGCTAAAATGAGGATTGAATTAGACTGAAAAAAGTGACTTGCTAGAACATGGGTAAGAGCTGATTAGCACATAGAACACATGACGGCTAAGGTGAGGCCAAATCAGCCACAGATTACGTTAGACCTGGTTAGAGATACAAGACTACAGATTTTACAATTTGGCAGTAAACCCCTGCAGAGGGCTTGTAATTGAGATCACGTATACCATAGTGTTTACCAGTTCACAGAGCTTATCACTCCAGTGACTCCACAAGAGACCAGGCAACATGAGGAATCTGCTGAGTTTTTCTTTCTCTTATGCTGCTAATAGGACATAAAAATCAATATTCCACACCACCTTGGAGAGGCGCAGAGAGACAGAGATACAACTCTGAGAGAATAAACAGTGCTAAGGTTAACCTTTAAAAAATAAACATATTTAATGGATTAGAGTAAAATTAAGTATCTTCACTGCCCCCTGAGTAGACCTTAAAGATGAGATCAGTTACACATAATATAAAGGAACTTTTTATTTGCAGTTGTGGTATATCATGTGTATATGTTTAATCCAGGTATGCACCTATTGCCCTGTATTTTCTCTTACTGCTCCACAGCTCATATGTCCCAAAATAGTTCCTTCGCTCACTCCCTCATGTGCTCACTAATTGTCTTTTTTTTTTTTTTTTCTGCTGCGCCTCGCGGCATGCAGGATCTTAGTTCCCCAACCAGGGATTGAGCCTGTGCCCCCTGCGGTGGAAGTGTGGAGTCCTAACCACTGTACCCCCAGGGAATTCCCTTACTAATTGTTTTTTGACTTTTATTTGTACAGTACTTCTTCTTTGATCTTTACTTATACAAAGCATCATATATTCTTCAAAATCAAGGGCCTCTCTCCTCCACAAAGACTTCACTACTGACTTCAACCCATAAAATTTTTCCACTTTTCTGAAATATTGTCTGTGGTTACTGTTACTTAGTTTAACATATAATTACAAAAAGCTTCATATATTTCACAGTTCCTTTTTCTCTCCCATCTATCTCATATAAAGTACACATAATAGTGCCTGGTAATGGTAAGAAAACAATAAATTTTAGAAAGAAGTATTTTCTTATGAAAAGTAGTGTCCAGTGTTATGTCTTAGAGATTTTCTGGATTTCCCATAGTGTCTAGTAGTCTGACTCCCATCTAATTAAATAAATATTATTGTGTTTCATATATTTTCATAAATTAATTTCTTTACCTAGTTTCACAGAATTTTGAGGAACTGTAAAATATATGAAATGTGTGAAGTCTTTAAAACTAGGAATTGCTGCACAAGACGTCACATGCTGTTAGATTTATTTACTGTCTTAACATTAGTGTCATCGTTATGAACACTCAGAAGATTCATGCTATTCGATTACACAGCCATATTGTAAAATTATTCCTTTTAAAAATATTATGAAGTAAGCAAAGGAAAAAGTGATTAACAAATAATTAAAAACTTCAACCAATTAATAATTTTACTTTGTCAACTTGACACCAAAGTAGTTAATACAAGTTTTTACTTTATTGTCTGACTGATGTATAGTCAGGGTAATAAGTACTGTCTCGTTTCTTCTCTGTGTAACTGAGAAACTTACAACTGTGGTTAATTCACTGTTAACCTTAACTGTGTCTGCACAGTTAATCATGAAGGCAGAGGAGATATGTGTGACTGAGAAGAGACAGAAAGGGAGGATAATGGAATTTATGATCCTTTAATAATGCGTATTTCCCACATCATTCTTTCTCCTATTTGCCTCATATTAGCACTGAAGAAAAAAAGATATGTATCATAGCTCTGTAAAATATACCACCTTTTAATACATATAAGCACAATAATATTAGTTTGTCATTTTATAATTTTAATTTTTACAAATGTTCTTATTCCTTTTACCCCATCTTCTAAGTCAGAGAATGTTTTTAAAGTGAAAAAAAATAGAATAATGTCTTTTAAATTTAATCTTCAGTCACCTCACTTGGTATGCAATAAAAAATTATGTAATAAAAAAGTTTATTGATATGCTTTGAGATGAGTCATATTCATTTTGGTTTTATTTCTAAATAATCACACTTTTTTTTTTCACAGACATATTCATAAGAGTGAATAATGTGTGCTTTCTACGGAATATAAGTTTGAACTCATTTGTTATGCTGAAGAATTTATTATTTAGTATCAGTTTAATTAAAAGTCAGAATGTTGATTTAGGTCACAAAGTAGGGATTTTAAATTAGATGCTGTTATAAAATGCAAGATAATTTCCCTTCAGTCAATATTTTTTATTTTTTAACACTTTCTTCAGTTTCATAAGTGGTAGAGATATTGATTATACATATATTTTAATGATAAATAATTCTCTGCAAATAGAATACATATATCTATATCTGTATCTCTATCTATCTATCTAATGCGTGTATCTATAGTTAGAAATTGCTGCCCCAAAGTGACACGCCACTACTTAGAGAAAAGATAAGACCTTAAAAATATTTTTTATAGTCAAAAAGGATGTACTCTTTCATGGTATTTGTTAGACTCAATATGTCTCTTGCCATTTTAATAGAAAAATAGATTGATAATTAAAATAATCTCATTTTATGAGTTCCTTGTTTTTTTCCCTTTGGCAATGAGACCAAAATAGTTAAAATTTATTTTCTTAAAGAAGGACTATAAATATTACTTTAAATGAATCTCAATATTTTAAATACATCCAAGACTGTTCTAGTTAAAGAGATGAGTTCATCATAGTTGTGCATGTTCATTTTCCTATACAATAATTTCTTAAGAAATATGATTAGAATTTACCCAGCATAAATTATTTGTACTCATCTCATTACTTGCTACTTTTGGTGGCTGACAGGTCTCAATAAATCAACAGTTATGTAGCTCTAAATTTTCTAATATCTTTTATCTAATATTGCATGTAAATGATTAATATATTCTGATTTATCTACAATATTTAGATTAAATATAAAATATCTTGATTAGATAGGTTTTATTAAAATAAGGCCAGAAATATTAATAAGAATGCTTAAATAAATGCATTTGGAAAGCATGCTCACTGACATATAAGAAGGATGTTTCTTAATATAAACACAAATAGCAGAGAATTTTAAATGCCTTTTTTTTTTTTTTTTTTCTGTACGCGGGCCTCTCACTGTTGTGGCCTCTCCCGTTGTGGAGCACAGGCTCCGGAGCAGGCTCAGCGGCCATGGCTCACGGGCCCAGCCGCTCCGCGGCATGTGGGATCTTTCCGGACCGGGGCACGAACCTGTGTCCCTTGCATCGGCAGGCGGACTCTCAACCACTGCGCCACCAGGGAAGCCCTTAAATGCCTTTCTGAAAAGCAATATTAATAATCTGAGCTTTAATTTTTTACTTTTCACCTCTTGGGCTCATGATTTTTATTGAGAATACAGATTTGATTTGAGAAACCAAGAATTAATGCAGTTGTGAAGAATGTAGAGCTCTTTTATTGTTTTTATTTTTTAATGTAAAAATATTTTTTTATTTTTTATGTTTTATTATGTAAAAACCAAATATCTTGGAAAAACAGGAGAGGATGAGTCCCCACATAATATTTTGCTGGTAGTATAAAGTATTACCTGACCAAATTTCAATTATGTATTAGAAGCCTTTATTTAACTCTCAAACAATTCATTTTAACTAACTGGTCAAGACTTTTCCCTAGAAGTAATGCTAGAAATAATCAGACATACAATTTAAGGTTTGTTTTCAAGGCTGATCATCAGACTGTTATTTATGAGAATGAAAATTCTGGAGGAAACAAAATAGCGAACAATATAGAATTAAAAAAACATTTATACAATTTTTAAAGGTTACTTTCCATTTACAGTTACTACAAAATACTGGCTATATTCCCTGTGTTGTACAATACATCCTTGAGCCTTACACTCAATAGTTTGTATTTCCCACTCCCCTGCCCTGTATTACCCTTCCCCACCCTCCCCACTGGTAACCACTAGTTTGTTCTCTCTGAGTCTGCTTCTTTTTTGTTATTTTCACATAAATGCATATATACATAGGCATATACACACACACACACACACACACACACACACACATACATGCATTGATGAAAATAATTCTTAGAAAGAAATATACAAAATATTAGTAGCAGAATTGTTACTTTTTAAAATTAAATTTAATCTACAAATATATTAAGTACACATTGTGAGTTCCACAGTGCTCATAAACATCCCATATTCTCTACTCTCTCCTCTTATAGCTCAATTTACAGATATTGAAAAAGGCTACATCAAAAATGGTCACAGTTTTAAATTCAAGTAGTATACAGTCATACCCTTAACCTACAAATTGAGGTTAAAGAAACATTGTAAAATATGAAAATATAATAAGACTTATGTGGTGGGGCATTTTAATTTGAATATGAGATATCAACTGCTTGGATTCAGTGTTTGGAAAGAAAAATTATAGGGCTAGCCAGTCAGAAATTAATTGATGAAGAAATTCATAGAAGAGTACTTATCATAAAGAATAGATGAACTGAGGTACAAATAAAAACTTTGGCCTTGATGGGAAGAAATGATTCTAACTTGAAGGTGTACACTGGACCAGAGAATGGAATGTAAAGCTTCTCATCAGCACATGATGAAACACAACTGGGCATTGTGTTTCACAACACAATTGAAAAATGCTGACTTCCTGAATTGTTATGGAGATTGTTATGTATCAGATAAGGTAAATTCCAAAAAATCAGGTCTTGTACTTAATTATTTGTAATATATAAATATTTCATATATCTACAATTATACATTTTATACTTTTTCAGTTTGTTTCTTATTTTCAATTATTTGTCTGCTCAATCCAAAATAAGGTATCTGAAAAATGTGGAGATATATATATATTTATATATAAATATTTATATATATATAAATTAATGTAATCTTTGATCGTAGCATTATTTACAAAATAATTCATATATAGCATTATTCACAAAAGAGTAGAGGGAGTCATAGGAACAGTTTTGTGAGGAAGATTTAAGATTATAGGAGCTGTTTCTATTTCTTCTGATTCTTTCTTTTAATGGTACACAAAAGAAGACTGAATACATAAAATGTGCTGAGAAGAAAATCCCTAAAATGGTTTTAAAAAAAGTTTTCCACAAATATACTACTCCTGTTTCTCAACCATTAACATAGATGACTTTATGCTCATTTTGTCATCTTTACAATCACTTTTTTAGCTAAACATTTGTGTTTTTTTATCTTCTTTTTCTTTGGAGAAACTATCCAGAGGGAGCCCAGATGTTGGACTTAGAAGAAAATAAAAGCACCTATTATAAATATGTTCTCAAAATATGAGTACTATAGTACTCATATAATACAAAGTATTATAGATATATTCAAAGAAACCATATTTAATATTTAAAGGAAAGTTTTATGCATTGAGTCCAGAAATTAATAATATCAGCAAAAGATAAAAGAATTACATTAAAAAGTGAAAATTCTAAAATTGAAAGTTCAGTAACTAAAATAAAAAATTGACTATGGGGCTTCCCTGGTGGTGCAGTGGTTAAGAATCTGCCTGCCAGTGCAGAGGACACGGATTCGAGCCCTGGTCCGGGAAGATCCACATGCCGCAGAGCAACTAAGCCCGTATGCCACAACTACTGAGCCTGTGCTCTAGAGCCCGTGAGCCACAACTACTGAAGCCCGTGCACCTAGAGCCTGAGCTCCGCAACAAGAGAAGCCACCACAATGAGAAGCCTGTGCACCGCAACAAAGAGTAGCTCCCGCTCGCCGCAACTAGAGAAAGCTGTGTGCAGCAGCAAAGACCCAATGCAGCCAAAAATAAATAATAAATAAATTTATTTTTTTTTAATTGACTATAGGTGCTCACCAGCACATTACAGGTGGCAGAAGGAACAATTGGTAAACTTGAAGACAGGTCAAAAGAGATTATCCAATCTGAAGAACAGTAAAATTTAAGATAGTTTCTCAGAGAACTGTTGTACACATGGCAAAGCACACATAATAGATAGACCAGAGAAGAGAGAAAGAGAGGTACTGAAAAATATTTCAAGTTGTAATGACTGAAAACTTTCTAAATTCAAAGAAAACATTAATCTACACATCTAAGAAGGTCAACAAACACCACAGAGAATAAACATAAGAGATTCACAACTAGACGGTGCAAACTGTTGAGAGCCAAAGACAAAGAAAATCTTGGAAGCAAGAAGAGCAAAACAATTCATTATGTGTAGCAAACCACAGTAAGATTAGCAGCCTACTTCTCATCAGTCATATTGCGGAACTCCTTTGAGACCTCATATTAGTAAATAGTAAAGCAGATGTACAGATTTTGTGGCCATGATTTAGACTAGATAAATACCGTTTTTCCAGAGTTCAGTCAATGTCAAAAAATGCCTTACCTTCTTGGTCTCTGGAACCAAGTCTTTAGAAGAAGACTGGCTTGCCTGGATCTGAGTGTAAGCCAGAACTTGAGGAAATAGACAATCCAAAGACTAAGTGAGAATACCAAGGTTGGTAACCTGAAGAAACTAATATAAACAATTTGGTTTCAGATATAGCTGGTGAGCCAGAGTACCAGGGCATGGAAGATATACATAGGCAGAAACCTGTTTCAGTCATTAGAATAGATGAATGAGAAGATCATTTGGAAAGACTTGGAAGTAGCATAAATGCCCCATGATTAGATATATATATATTTTTTACTAAGGGACAATGCACAGTACACAATGCACATATGCTGGATCATTTCAGTGGTCAGAGTTGTAGTGGTAACAATGACCTAATCCTTTACTAATAGTAAATAAAGGGGAATTTTCTTAAAAGACTGGCGTTTCAGCAGAGAGTAGAGAAGAATCGGAAGGGCAAAATAAATATAATCTTCAAAAGACTGGGATGTGCTGTGATGTTATTAAATATCATAGACAAGCTAAAAAGTGTAAGAAGTCTTTTAAAATGTTGGATATTACAAGGTAACTGCCAAGAAAGCAGTCAGAATCCAGAATTTAAAGGGAAAGTTTTGAAAGAGTATGAGCAAATGTAGACCCACAGTAGATATATTTCTGACTCAAGAAATTTGGGAAGACTTAAACCAATTTTGAAAGATCTACTGGAAAAGATTTGGGGTTTTTAGGTAAGTACTTTCATAGGTCATAAAGATGTGGGGAGTGAAATAATTTGATGGCAGGAAATTATGAAAGAAATAGAAGGGGTTTAGGACAGATGCAGGAATGAAGACCAACATGAGGGGCATTTTAAATTCTTACACAAGAAGGGAAGCAGTGTAGACTACACAGTATTTTGGTTTTAGTTTTAGATTCCATATATATGCGTTAGCGTACGGTTAGCATACGGTATTTTTCTCTTTCTGACTTACTTCACTCTGTATGACAGATTGTAGATCCATCCACCTCACTACAAATAAGTCAATTTTGTTTCTTTTTATGGCTGAGTAATATTCCATTGTATATATGCACCACATCTTCTTTATCCATTCATCTGTTGATGGATATTTAGGTTGGTTCCATGTCCTGGCTATTGCAAATAGCTGCAATGAACATTGGACTACACAGTTCTTTAAGACTTTTTAGGAAAGGAATAAAGAAACAAAAATTTGACTGTTTATTAAAAGAAATGTACACTCTAATATTAAAATAACTAGTTGTATTAATGTGAATATTTTTGGATTATATGGAAATGTATTTCTTGAGAATAAGAAATTTGAGGTAGTAGAAATCATTTGTCCTCTACTATTATGATTTGTAATACATCCCAAAACTTGCAGTAATGGTTGGAAATTTGCCTCTCCGCCGTACTATTATTTAAATGTACATTGGTCATTAGGTAAACTGTGGACATTCACTTACAGTCCACATTAGAATAATCCCAAATTGTATTATTTGACCTAGAAGTTTTAAATATATCATTAGAGTGGACTGGTACGTTTACAGTTTGTGATGGGTAAGCAGGTAGAAGATTTCTGTCAAATCAAAATCATTCTATAGACATATTCTGCCTGTGACACATGCAAAGCTCAAGTGCCAGATTTGGGTCTTGAACATTGAGATGTACACTTTGCATTTTCACCATCTCATTATTTTGACAGGGTGTCTGGCAGAGCTGTGATACACTAGCTGTAATAGGAGTTGTGAATGTTGGCAGTGTAAGCACCCAAACACATAACTCCAGAAAACTTTCTTGGCTCATAATAGTCTAAGAATTCTAGCAGGTTATGACTCATCAATTAGAGAGTTTGCCTTATAAGTAAGGAAAATAAGACACCAGTGTAATATTGCTATTTTGGGTGGACCTCACTGTAAGCCTTATGGCTATTCATAATTAAATATTTATGTGTGTGTGTGTATATATATATATATATATATATATATTCATGTGTCAAATATAAATGTAGGTAATTACTAGAGCAAGCTTGACATTGAATAATTGAACTCCTGTGAGAATACTGTGGTTCTTTTAGACTTCAGCCCCATGGTAACTGACATTTTGCCTCCATTTTATTTGCTGCAAACAATGTGGGGACTATTAAAATTGTGGGGTAATGAATTCCCTTTGGTTTCTCTCTCTTCCCCATGTATGCCTCCCATGCTTTTCCTGTTGCTTCCTGACTAGTCTCCAGATGCCAGTGGCCAAGTTTTAGCTCCCTTGCCCTTCTTCTTTGAAGGGCTCCATCCAAGCTAGCCTTCTGCAATCAGCCTTATTTCCTGATACCATCTTCTCACGAGAATATAATTTTAATTCCTTATCTTAACTAAGATTCATTTAATTAAACATGTCTGCATGTTAAATAAAATGAAGGCCAGTCACACTCATTTTATTAAGACCAACCTCACCAAAATAATCACAGTGAGGAAGGTGTGTATTCATGGAAGGAATTAATATCTTTATAGAAGCATTTCAGGTCACAAGGCAGGCAATCCATGGAGACAGTGTGATCTGCGTTTGTGCAGATGGTGGGGGAAGTCTGCGCCTCCCTTTTTTACCCACGTATGCCAGCACCTGTTTCATGTAGGACTAAAATATTCCATGGCTTAAGTATGACAATCCCAATTTTGGAATAGCACTGTGTTGCCTTTACTGTACTGCTGAGTTTTTTTCTTTGTTCTGTGTTCTTGGAAAAGTTGCCAGGGCTTATAGTCCTCTCTTTGCAAAGCCTCTTCTCCACTTTCCAAAGAGTAGGCACATTGGCTTCTGCTGTTTTGTGATCCAGCTCTTAGCGGGGTGCAGGCTTCAGGTTGTGCTCCATAAATACCTGCTCAATGAAGAAAGGAAATTTAGCTGAGTGACTGACATATTTATTTCGAAGGACTTTTTAAAACCTCTGAAGAAAACGGGTATAACTTTGTCAGGAGCTCAGCTGAGCTGGAGAGAGCTAAATTCTCAGGTATTCAAGTAGCTGATCAAAGCAACAAACCCCAAATGAAAGTAACTATCAAACCTTTAATAACTTACTAGATAGTATATGCAAGATGCTAAAACCGGAGTTTGTGCCTACTAGATCTGATCATTACCCCCGCCCAAGAACATAGGAAGTTCACCAGGTGCGGGGCAGGTGCATTAGCAACTCACTGGCCAGGGAACTCTGAACCATGACTCCTGTAGTTTTATGGACCCTGGGGCAGGGGTAAGGAGACTCTAGAGGCTAGGAGGGGAAAAGTACTGAGTACTAAGTCAGAGAAGGGAAGAAATGTATCTTCAACACTTCCCCCTCCTCCCCCACCTCATAAAGGTGCCTGTGGAGGCCCTAATAAATAGACCTAGGAATTAAATTGCCTAGGCTAAAAATGCAGGTTATGTGTACAGGGCGCAGGCGGAACCCGTGCAGGTGGAACCTGCGCAAGCAGAACCCATGCAGGCCGCAGGGCCAACTAAGGAACGACTGTATGTGCAAATATACAGAGGGCCTGAATCCTTGACTGCAAATCTCGTGAGACTCTAATCCACTCGCTGTGCACCACATCTGACATTGGGATATGCAACTTTTCCCCATGAAGCCTGTCAGACAAAGTCTTTGTGGTAGTCTATGGTCGGGCCTGGAAAACCACACATAGATTTTTAACCAGTATTCAGGTTCCTCAAACTTAAAGTGAATTATTAAAAATCTGCATAAATGCTTTAGGGCTTGTTTGGAGGGGGGTTTCTTTAACCTTTCTTCTCTGTAGAGAAAATTATAAAACATTTCGTTGACTATGAACATTTTTCTCTACCAATATACAAGGAAGAAGACATATATTTTAAATAAACAATGTACATGTTTCTTTCTGAAACAGCTCACATAAATAGCATCCACAATCTTTTACGTTATTTTAAGGAAACAAGGAAAACCTCGTTTTATAGAATTGCAACACTGAGGGTTCTGTAGCAAGCCATTTTCTCTTTTAATGGTCCTTATTTATGCCAAAACACATGCAGTGTTTATTTATCTAGGCATGACACCTCTCATAATCTCTCTTCTCCCTAATTTTGAAAATGAAATATAACATCTTTTCTTTTTAAGTTAATTGTGTAGAAAAAATGGTACTACATTCCTGAAGACTAGAAAAGAGCATTTAGGGAGACGTGTACTGCTTTAAATATTTTGAAGAGCATCTGGAATAATCTCAGGCTTAGTCACTCTTCACAGTTTTCTAACTCTCAAGATGATGCACAGTATACATCTAATAAATAGTTACGAATGCATAAATGAATGAATGAACTCCTACGTTTTGCTGGTTTTGGTGCCCATTATGAATCTCTCCAGGGAACGACTTTGCACTGGCCTCCACTGCTGTTATCATATAATTCTGCATGCTCTTCTCATTCTCTGCTCTGGTTGTAGTTGCAAGTATTAATACAATATCCTGTGTAAAAGAGGAAAAAGACTTGGCAATTATACAAAAAGCTAGTATGTAGCACACAGACTATTTCTACATAGGAAGAAACTTATATTTGTTAAAACATATAGAGGAAGATGGCTCTAGAGCTGAATTTCAGCTGTATCATTTCAGTTTTACTGCACAGGGAACTGAAAATTTAAAAAAACCCACATAATTTTTTTTCTCAAATGTGTTTGGGATGATTAAATAAGTAGTAGCAGAATTCCTGGTGAAGTTAGAATTATAACTACTAAAGTGTGGCACAGACACACTCTAGTCAAAAACCTCAGTATGTACAGCAAGGTGATGGTAGTTAATAACACTGGATTGTATACTTGAAATTTGCTAAGAGAGTAGATCTTAAGCATATTCACCAGAAAAAAAAAAAAAGAAACTACGTGTGGTAATGGATATATTAATTGACTTATTTGTGGTAATCATTTCACAATGCATACATGGATATATCCAATTATCACATGTACATGTTAAATGTATACAATTTTGTTAATTAACCTCAATAAAAGCAGAAAAAAAAAATAAGGGAAACTTAGTGTGGACTATATGGGAACTTTCCTGCTTCCACTTCTATGCTGATTCTCCTGATGTTATAGGTTTTGAGTTCCAGGGGGGAAAATGGCACAGGTTGAGGCGGCATTTCCTTTGGTTTTAGACTCTTGCTTATACCATTGCAGTTAGTGATTAAAGGCTTAACTCTAATTTTTGGCTTGTTGCTTTAATTGGCTGCTCTGATACCTAGCAGCTCGGCTCTTCCAGCTCAGCTGAGTGCCTGACAATCACAGGTGTATTGAAAACCTCCTTTATGCAAAGTCAAAACTATTTTATCTCATTTAATACTCACACCCTACTGCAGAATAAGATGTATCCTTCTGTTTTGTTTTACAGTTGAATCTTCTTAACACCACAGGATGCCTAAAGATTCAGGGTACTTGAATAATATTTGAGGTCCTGGTTTTGAGGCTGTGTCTGTGTTATCGTACCCTCCCTAAGTTTTAGCCTTAATCCCAGGCAGTGGTCACAGCTTTGTTCAGCCTCATTTCATAGGTAAGAAGTCCTATCCCAGTTTCTTGCATGAGCCTGCATGACATGTTAAACATTTCTTATTCCTTTTATTAAGGCATCTAGTTCTTGGCTACCTCTGTTTGCTTTTGGGCCATCAGCTCAACAGCTCTAAGTTTCATTTCAACTTACTTGTATTTCTTTCTGGTTTTGGTGGAAGTGTTTTTCTTGATTTTGAAAATGGATATGTCTTTTAAATTTTCTTTTATGTATTTGTTTTCCATTGGAATGTATTTATAGTTATTGGTCAGTAATTTTTTCTCTATCCTTTTATATTTAATAGTGATTATTTTTTTACTATAGTTTTCAGAAATACAACCTCTATATAATTGAAGTTTTGTTGAGTTTGAGAATTAAAAGCAAACAGTAGATTTTACACATAATTTTTAATGAAGAATAATTAACCAATATTTTTGACTAAAACAGTTGCATCTTTATTCTGATTACATGACTATAAATGTCAATTTTCTGCATTACTTACCTACAGTTTTTCTAGTCCCACCCACCTACATTTCAAGTAAATTAATGTAATATTTATAAAAACTGTTATTATTCAAATATATCTTTCTAGATTTTATAACTTTAAGAGTTAGGTAACAAAACAAGAGTCTTTGGAGAAAATATGGAATTTTAGAATACAATGGACCTTCTTATGGATTGTTTTATCTAATTTCTGCTCATTCTGTTAATTCTCGTATTCTTAGAGTACATTATTCTCTACTACACTTCAATTAAGTGCATTCCAACTAAATCTGAGTATATATAGGCACATAATTAGAAAAAATAAGTAAACACTATCTTTAAATTACAATGCTATACATTATTTTAAATCCCCAGATAGATGAAACTGCATATATAAAGGATTGTGGTGCTAATGTTTTTTTAACTCAAAATTCTTGAATATCAGTTTTTGAGAATATTTAAACATAATAATAATAAATTAACCTTTAAAAAATTTTAGGACACTGTTCTCAGTGAAAGAAGTCAGACATAAAAGAATACATATTGTATGATTTCACTTATATGAACTAACCAGAAAAGACAAATCTACAGAGATAGAAAAATAGAGTAGTAGTTACCTAGGGAGAGGGGTGGGCACAAATTTTCTTGTTAGGATATGCGAATGTTTTAAAATTTGATCTTGGTAAAATGTAGTGATGGTTTTAGAATTCTTTAAATAGACTAAATTCATTGAGTTTTCAAAACATGGTTATTTTGATAGAAAAATTTGATATAAAATAGTTTGACCAAAAAAAAAAAAGAAAACATGATCTGTGGCTTTAAAGTCAGAGTTAGGTTTAAGTCATAGCTTCATCATCAATTGGCTATCTGACTTCGAACAACTTATTTAACTTCTCTGCGCCTTAGTTTTTCTCTATGAAGTGGGGTAATAGTACCTACTCCACAGTGTTGAATTAGAGTTAACTGAGATAAGGTAGGTAAAACATGTAGCATCTTTTCGAGCAAATAGTAAGGATTTAGTTAATGGTACAAGATCTGCTTGAGATATTTTGGCATGTCTTGCTCTAGGAAAATAAAATTGGCCTCTTGGACCCACATCAATTTTTTTTTTCTGTAGCAAACATGGGGAAGTAGAACTACCCTGCCCCCACCATGAAATCTTGCATAATGTATTTCTCATTCAAGTGCCAGCATTGTTTTCTCAGTTAAAAATTTTTTTTCTGCCTCTTTAAGATCAAAATTGCACACAGGTTTGAATATTAACATAAGGAAGGTTGGGATTTAATGTTTTTTGTTGCTGTTGTTGATGTCTTACTTACAGAAAGGAGAGAGCAGTAGTATCCCATTAAAACTTGACTGTGATTTGATTTGTTCAATACCTCTACACACCTCTTTGTGAATACATTTGATGTAAGGGTTCCATGAGAAATGAAAAGTGCTGAGGCTCTAATTTAAAAATTTCGTTTCTCTTGGGCTAACAGGCACCACAGTTAATTTCAAGTACTGGCAGTAAACAACTCCAATGTGAGGGCTATTAAGCTGCAATGATTTTAACAAAGCTTCCTGGGTGACAGAGCCTATGGCGCCAGCAACTCATTGAAAAGACTGAAGCCACAAATACTAAGAAAGTCTAACTGAACCCTAAGGATTAATGAGATATATTAATGCAATGCAGAGGAGCAAAACTTCATAGCCTGTTTAACTGGATGTGATTTTATTAAATATGCCATTAAATTTGAAAGCAAGGCATTAGATAGTCTTTGTCCCTATATCTATGTGTCTCTGAATTAAAAATGAAGAAATATATTCAGTTGTAAAATCTCAGAATATTCTAATGTGAAAAAAGTGATGTTCTTTTCCCTTGATGTTTCCACTACTGTTTCTCTTATAAAAACCCAAAGGGGTTTTGTAATACAGACACTAAACTGATTCAGATATGGTAATGCTGCATTTCAATACTTTTTATCCTTTGTGTACTCAGAAATATTAAAAATCAAACACTTCTCAGCACTTTTTTCCTTACTCCCACAAGGATACTTTAAATTGTTTTGTGGTTTCTAGTCAAGGTAATGTTGTGGCTGCTTCATGCCATAGCCTTAGGCTGCAAATGCTCTGAGTCCTCCAATTTTATCCTTCAAAACTGTTCAGACTGTCTCAGTGGTTTGTTGAGCAGTAGCACTGGCTCTCACATTCAGTATCAGCCATGTGAACATCCCCAATAATTAGCAATCCTTCAACTTTTAAATAGCACATTGCCTATGACACTTAGGATATGCAGATCTCACTTTGTGCTAAGTACAAATACTTCTGCTAAAGCTTTCCCAAAGACTGTAATGATTCAGAATTAAAAAGTCAGACAGAAAAAAAATAGTTGAGACTGAATTCATTATTGATTATATGCTATCCTAGCAGTAACTGGTATCAATTTGATAAACTGAGATCGTTTATATTTGATCATTATTAATATTTTTTTCTGAACATATTCAGAAAATACTGAACAAATTCAGTATTCCATTGGAGTATTACCTTTTAGATTTTCCTGTTTCTCAAACCGTTTATAATACTTGGTTTGCATATTACCTTAGAATACATACATAAGTTAGAGTTAGAAGAATTGTCCTTCACCATCAGTGTGCATATTATGGTGATAGTGAAGATAATGATGAAGGTTTATTGTTTATTTTTAATTACATTTAAAAGATTATTTTAGGGCTGTTTTAGGCTTATAACAAAGCTGAAAGGAAGGCACAGAGATTTCCTCTGTAACCCCTGTCCCTATGCATGCATAGCCTCCCAGTTATCAAAAGCACTCACGAGATGGTACATTTTTATGAGGGATGAACCTACATTGAAACATCATAATCACTCAAAGTCCATAGTTTACCTTAGAATTCACTCTTGGTGTTGTATATTCTGTAAGTTTTGACAAATGTATAATGACATATATACATCAATATAATTTCATACAGAGTATTTTCACTGCACTAAAAAGCCTATGCTCTGCCTATTCATTGCCTTTTGCCAATGTTTACTTTTTACCAGACTGTAAACTATGAATTTTCAATGAACTGTCTTATTTAAACCTTATAGCGAACTCCCTAGCTGCAATTAATGGGCCAGGAGGATTTACTTCATCTGAACCAGTCCAAGCAGATTCTTTCATTTGGATATTTGGAATTGGTGTGGGACAAATTTCAGGAGCAAAGGATAAAATCTAGTGGGGCTGCCACCAGATGCTGTGGCCTACTTTTTTTTTTCTGTGTGCAAGGAGAATTAAATAATGGATGCTAGGGGAAAATAATTAGGCAATCATAGAAGAGAAGTAAAAATAAAATGCATTAAGAGAGAATAGCCTGAGTTCTGGATTTCTGATGATTTTCTAGTTCCTGCCATTTATGAGACCCTACTGTACTTGAATTATACAAGATATTTCAGTATATGCTTTCCTTCCTTACATTAGCTTGAATTCTGTTATCTGCAGTCCACAAAACTTTGACTGAAGCTAATATTTTGATCTACTGTTTCATATTTCATATTCTACTGTACATAAAATCATAAATACAGCACTTCTCCCATCATTTCAAATTACTGAGCTTTGTGTCCCAATGTAGATTTCAGTTAATCAGCCCAACCAAGAGTTATGACAACAAGAACAACAAAACGAAAGTGGTCAGTATACCTAGAATATATTCATTGTTCATTAATGCATTGGGGATCTTGAATAAATCACCACTTTTTGTATGTTAGTTTCTTAAAGTGTCCAAGTAGATAAGATTACATAAGTAGTTGCAATTATGCCTAGGCTTGTCAGATGATTAAACAAAGGTGTTTTAAGAATTTCCTGAAGGGGCTAAGTGGGTAAGGAAAGTGAGTGGGTGGGGTCTTTTGTCCTTTGAAAAGCCCTGTTTTTAACACACACACACACACACACATTCACACACACTCACACACTCACACACACATAAACTTACACATAAACATGTACTTGTAAATTCTGTGTGAAAAAAATTTATTGCTTTAATAAAATTTAAAAACCATTGACTTTGTAAATCTAAAATATTTTGTTACTAACATTCTGTGAGATTAAGAGCATAGATACATATAACCAAGTGCAGTGTACATATAACCCATATGATTGGGAAGAGAAGTTTTAAGGAACAAAACAGAGGCCAGTCCTCACCAGTGGGAATATTTAAGTCTAAATCTCTTTGTTTCAGTTAGGAACAGGCTTTGAAATTAGAAACAGAAATCCAAGAGTAGCTGGAGAGTTTGTTCAGGTCTTGAAGAAGTGTAAATTATCTAAGATCTGTGACCAGGAGTAGTTCTGAAAATAAAAAATGTTCTGTTTCTTTTGACTTCAATATATTTTTCTTCCAACTAAGACCCAGAGTTACCTGGCCATGAAAATGTATACTTTTTTCATAGGTTTCAAAGGGCAATGCAAACAGTGATAAAAAGAAAGTAAAAGTAGCTGCAGAGTATTTTACAGTTAAGATAGCAAGTGCTTCTGTAAGATAATTGGATACTGAACAAATAGAAAAGTGTCTCTTTTCCCTTTCAAACTTAATACTATTAAAAATAATTAATACAACAACTAGATCAATGAGAATGGTATAGGTCATTAAGAAAATGAGTTATTCAAAGGAAAAAAATGATAGTATGGAGAGACAACAGGATGGAAGACAGAATAGGAAGCTCCAGGAATCAGTTCCTTCACCAAAACAACTATTGAGCTGGTAAGAACTGCCTGAAGAGAATTAAGAGAATGAGAAGATAAGCCACAGACTGAGAGAAAATATTTGTGAAAGATTCATCTGATAAAGGACTTATTCAAAATATACAAAGAACTCTTAAAACTTAACAATAAGAAAACCTAGTTAAGAAAGGGACCAAAGACCTTAACAGACTTCTCACCAAAAAAGATCTACAGATGGCAAGTAAGCATATGAAAAGATGCTCCACATCATATGTCATCAGGGAAATGCAAATTGGAACGAGATACCACTACATACCTAGTAGAATGGCCAAAATCTAGAACACCAATATCACACAATGATGGCAAGGATATGGAGCAACAGGATGTCTTCTTCATTGCTGGTAGAATGCAAAATGGTATAGTCACTTTGGAAGACAGTTTGGCAGTTTGTTACGAAATTAAACATATTTTACCAGATAATCCTGGATTTGTTCCCCTTGATATTTTTATCCAAAGGAATTGAAAACGTATGTCCACACAGAAACCTGCACAGGGATGTTTATAGCAGCGTTATCTATAGTTGCCAAAACTTGGAAGCAGCTAAAGGTGTCCTTCAGTAGGTAAATGCATAAATAAACTGCAGCACATCCAGACAGTGGAATATTATTTATCAGTAAAACAAAATGTGCTAGCAATCTATCAAAAGACATGAAGGAACCTTAAATGCATAATAGTATGTTTAAAAAGCCAATCTGTAAAGGCTTTCATAATACATGATTCCAAGTATATGACAATATGGAAAAGGCAAAACTACAGAGACAGTAGAAGGATCAGGGATTGGACATTAGGGGACGAATAATAGAGCACAGAAGATTTTTATGGCAGTGAAAATACACCGTATGATACTATAATGATGGATTCATTGCATTATACATTTGTCCAAACCCACAGAATTTACAAGAGTGAACCCTAATGTAAACTATAGAATTTAGGTTCATGATGTGTCAATGTAGGTTCATCTGTTGTAACAGTGTACTTCTGTGTTGCAGGTTGTTGCTAAGACAGAGTCTCTGCATGTGTGGGGGTAGGAGGTAATGGGAAATCTCTGTACCTTCCTCTTCATTTTGCTGTGAACCTAAAACTGCTCTAAAATTATAAAGGTTTTTTTAAAAAAGGAAAATAAAGATTATTGGTATAGATAACTACTTAAGTAAATATAAACACTAGTATATTTTATTTTTGATATGTAACTCTTCTTTTTTGTTTTCTGTATTGTTTTAAAGCAAGTGCATACAACAATAAATTTGTTACTGCACAAAAATAGAGTGGTAGAATTTGTGACAAATAACAACTAACAACATAAAGGGAGTAGCAGAGTTGGATAGGAGCAGCGTTAATGTATTCTATTAAAGATACTTTGGTATCAATTCAAAATAAGTTGTTATAAAGTTAAAATGTGAACTGTAATCTCCATGGTAACCATTAAGAAAATAACTCAAAAAATATAAAGTAAAGGAAATGAAGAGGTGATTAAAATCGTACATGGGAAAAAATTTTTTAAACTTCAAAAGAAGGCAATATTGGAAAAATTGAAGAATAAAAATGTTTTAGATATATGTAACAATAATAAATGGCAGAAGCAATTACTCCATTATTAGTAATTACTTTAAATATAAACAGATTAAGCTTACCAATTAATTTACAGATATTGTAAGAATGGAAGAAAACAACAACCATGATCCTACCAAGTGATGCTTGCAAGAGACTAACATTCAAGTGAAAGTTACAAAGAGGATAAAAGTGAAAGAATGGAAAAAGATATTTCATACAGATAGTAACCAAAAATGAACCAGGATGGCTTTACTACTCTCAGAAAATATCAATTTTAAGACAAAAAAATTTAGAAGAGGTAAAGAGGTACATTTTATATTGATGACGGAGTCAGTTCATCAAGAAGGGATATCAAGCATAAACATACATACATCTAACAGTAAAGCCTCAAAATATTTGAAGTAAAAATTCACAGAATTAAAGGGAAAAATAGACACTTCTCAATAATAGTTGGAGACTTTAAACCACACCATCAATAATGGATAAAACATCTTGAGTGAAGATCAGTAAGGAAATAGAGAACTTGAACAATACTCTAAAAACAACTAGACCTAATAATATACAGAAACACTCCACCTAACAACTGATTACACATTCTTGTTAACCACACATGGAACATTTTCCAGAATAAGGCAAATTTTAGGCCATCAAATAATTTTCAATAAACTTAAAAAGATTGAAGTAATAGAAAGTTCCATGTCTTGACTTCAATGGAATAAAGCTAGAAAGAAATAAAAGAAAGGAAACTGGAAAATTTAAAAATATGTGGAAATTAAACAGCATACTCTCAACCAACCAATAGGTCAAAGAAGAATCACTAAGGAAACTATAATATACTTTGAAATGAATAAAAATGAAAACACATAATACCAAAAGTTATGGGATGCAGCAAACTACTACTCAAAGGACATCTATAGCTTTTATATATTCATTATTATTTATTTATATATATTTATACTTATTTATATTTATTATCTATATTAATAAGAAGAAAGATCTCAAATTAGCAACCTGACTTTATACCTAAAGAGGTAGAAATATAAGGGCGAACCAACATGAAGTCATCAGAAGGAAGAAAATAATAAATATTGCAGTAGAGATAAATGAAATAGAGAATAGAAAACAATAGAATCAATGAAACCAAAAGTTATTTCTTTAAAGATTATTAAAATGAACAAATGTTTAGCCAAACTCACTAATGAAGAGAGAGAGACACCCAAATAACTAAAATTGGATCTGAAAAAAGGAATATTACTCCCCATTTTACAGAAACTAAAAGGATCATAAGAGAATACTATAATCTGTTATAAACCAACAGATTATATATTCAAGGTAAAATGGACACATTTCTTGACATACATCCCAATTGCCTTTTAGCAGAAATGGAGAAGTCAATCCTCAAATTCACATGGAGCTGCAGTGGACCTCCAATAGCTAAAACAATATTGAAAAAGAAAAAAAAAATTGGAGGAATTATGCTTCTGGATTTCAAAACTCACAACAAAGCTAAAGTAATCAGAACAGTGTTATACTGGTATAAAGATAGACATGTAGACCAGTTGAATGGACTTGACAGTACAGAACTAAACCCAAATATGTATCACTAATTGATGAGTCACCAAGCCCATTCAGTGGAGAAAGAATAGTCTTGTCAACATATGATGCTGGGACAACTGGATATCTACATGCAAAAGAATGAAGTTGGACCCCTATATCGCTCCATATACAGTAATTAATTGAAAGTGCATCAGCAACCTAAGAGCTAAAATTCTTAAAAACTATTAGAAAAAATAGGAGTAAATCTTTATGACCTCCGATTTGGCAATGAATTCTTGATTTGACAATGAAAGCATGAGCAACTAAAGAAAAAAATTGGACATTAAAGGACTTGATAACATTTTAGTGAGATGGACAAGGGAAAAGGAAGAGTCAAATTTGACCCCAACATTTTAAGGGGTTTACTCTTTGTGTTCTACACTTTATGAGTCTTGACAAATAATGACATGTTACCACCATTATAATATCATATAGAATAGTTTCACTGCTCTGAAATTCCCCTGTGCTTAAACTATTCATCCTTCTCTGCCTGCTCTGAAACCAAGGCAGTCTGTTCTTTTTACTATCTCTGTAGTTTTGCCTTTTCCAGAATGCTTTGTAACTGGAATCATATGGTATGTAGCCTTTTCAGATTCACTTCTTTCAGTTAGCAGTTTGCATTTAAGTTTCCTGCATGCCTTTTAGGTCACTTCTTCCCCCCCCCCCCCGCCCCGCCCCGGTACGCGGGCCTCTCACTGTTGTGGCCTCTCCCGTTGCAGAGCACAGGCTCTGGACGCTCAGGCTCAGCGGCCATGGCTCACGGGCCTAGTCTTTCCGCGGCATGCGGGATCTTCCCGGACCTGGGCACGAACCCATGTGCCCTGCATCGGCAGGCGGACTCTCAACCACTGCGCCACCAGGGAAGCCCTAGGTCACTTTTAAGAGCTCTTTCCATATTATAGTTTTAGTTCAGTGGCTGTCATCTGTGCTTCAAAGAGTTGTGTCCATATATTATTTATTATTTATGAATTTATTGACTTTGTTTTAGTATCTTTGGCTAACCAACATTTTTCAAATTATTTTTAGAGTCAATTAGATCAAATTAATATCTAGATTTATCTAACTTACGGTTCTCAAACAACTATGTGAAATTTCTTAGTTTACTAAAATTATTTAACATGTTTAACATTTGTTTAATCTAATTGAAAACTTTTATAAGTGTAGTAATACAATGATCAAAATTAATATTTTCCTAAATGTACCAGGCTTATCTATAACATAATTTATCACTTTCTCATTAATTATGCCCAGTTTTGTCAAATATCAAATTTATACACATATGAAAAATTATTTCTGTAATCTTAAAGGGGAAAGGCTAAATGATAAGTAACTGAAAAATATATATGGAAAATTAAAAATCAAAGACAGGTAGAATCAGACAAATCACCAAATAGATAATTTTAGATAATCAATCCAGTGAATTATTGATTCAGGTATTCCGCTTTTTACATTTAGATATTATGTTTCACTGACCAGTTTCCCTTTGCCTTCATAGAGAGTATTATAACTGAAAGTCATTTGCCTACACTGGTAACTAAATAAAAGTCCTAGTGCTACACCTGGAAAAGACTAGAGGAGAGAGATATGGAATTGAGGGGCACAATATTCTCATAAAGATATAAATTTATAAATACATTTATGAAAATATCTTCCAGAATGTAGTTAATATTAAAAAATCTTATGATCATGTCTACTTATAAAAAACTATATGTTGAACAAGAATGTTGTAAAAATAATCAAAAAATTTTTGATTAGTATCATTGCCATACCTAAATTTGCCACATGCTTTTCAATCCTTCTCTCTTTATGCCTCCGAATCTTTAGCAGCAGTAGCAAGCCAACCTAGATAGATTGAACATTCTTTTACATTGCATGACGAAGAAAAAATGAAAACTAGTTAACCAGAACCAACGTGTTAACATAAAATAAGTTTAAAGAAATGTTCATTCAACTAATGGGCCATTTTCAAATTAGTACAAATTGAACAATTACTGAACTAACTGGCAAGAATGAACTTGCATCAATGAAAGTTGATCTAACAATCCCATAAACATAAACTCATAGCACTTAAGTGGAAAGGAATTCATAGGGATGCAGAGGAGTACCACAAAATAAGACAGGCAATAAAAAAGATATTATAAATCTTTTATAAATTTGTATTTACCTAAAAAAAAAGACATGAAATATATAAACCAAATTCCACAAACTGAAAGAGCCACAAAAAGGTGGTGATATATTTTAAAAGGATTTAATCAGAAACTGATAAGTAAAGTTGTCAGTTTTTCTAAGGATTCAGAGGATTTAAACAATATAATAAATACAATTAATTTAAAATATATTTTAGAAGCTTTTGTCCAAAAATCATTACAAATTGAGCACCTACAGAATCAATGAAATAAACTATGAAATAAGACACACTATCTGAAAGACATATTGTCTGACTAAAAATGCAGTATAATAAGAAGGTAAATATTAAGCAAAGTCTAAATACGTCATAGATTAATAGAAAATTACATTGGACACTGAAATATTTAGCAATGAATGACGGGGGAGACATTATATAATATAAAAACTTGTGTATTACAACATAAGTGGAACATTAAAAGAAATTTTATAATTATAATTTTAAATCCATTAATCTAAACACTAATATTTAAAATGAGTTCAGTTTTTAAATCATAGGTTATTAAATAATAGCTGTATTAACCTTTTGTAAATAAAAGGCAGTAATAAAATATTGAAATGGAATAAAATAAGGCTCAAAAATATCAAAAAGATGATTTTAGGAAACAACAAATAAAATAGACATTCATATAGCAAGACAAAAGTGATCAAAAACAAAAAAACAAAAATAACATGATGAGCATTATGCCCACATAACAGGCAAGGTATTAACATCCACAATAAAAAATCTAATAAAATATGTGAGGAACTACAACTCAATCAAAAATTGAGCAAAGGAATAAGGTAGGAAATCTATATGGGGAATAAAAACCTTTTGAAAATAGGAACTCTTGAAGTGCTTGTGGAAGTGTAAATTTTTTGTAAAACCACCTTACCACCTTGGAGTGCTGCTTTGCAATTGTGCAAATCTCCATATACTGATTCAAGTTACAAGTATATGCTAGAGACATTTGGTGGATTTAAATAAGGAAACATATAATCATTTCAGTTTTTTGGTAATTGTAAACCTTTAAAAGGAATCTAAGAATCCATTAGTATGGGACTGTTTACATTTTTAGATATTTATTCATTATAGATAGTTTTCAAAGCTAATATTGTCCCATGAAAAACAAGTTTCAAGAAAATATAGTTTTTGGAAATTTAATTAAAAATTAAAATATTGTATATGTTATTCATATATATATACATATATATATCTGTCTCTATATATATAGAGAGAGAAACAGATATATATATATATCACAGATATTAAATGGCTTTATGCATCCAAATTCATGATAGGTTGGCTTTAAGGATGGATGCAAAGGAATAGGATTATGAAGACAAAGTGTAGGAAAATATTTTTTCCATTAAAATAATCTATATCATATGATTCTTTCTATATGACATTCTGTAAAAGGCAAAACTGTAGATAGTAAAAAGATCATTGGTGGCCAGGGGTTAGAGAGAGAGAGGGATGAATAGCTGAACCATAGAAGATTTTTAGGGCAGGTGAAATACTCTGTATGATACTCTGATGGTGAATACATGCTATCCCTATGGTTACTCAAACCTATAGAAAGTATCAATACAACACCAAGAGTGAAACCTAATGTAAACTATGACTGATGATAATGATGTGTCAGTATAGGTTCAAACCTCTGTACCTTCCTCTCAATTTTACTGTGAACCTAAAACTACTCTAAAATAGGTTCTTAAAATTTTTGAAAAATGTAAATTATCTAGGATGATGTAAGATTTGGTTTATAATTTTGAATAAGCATGATTGCTTCGAGTGAAGTAGAGTAAATCAGATGATTACTTCTGGTATTGACCATAATGTCCATCAAGACTTATAAGAAGGAAAATTCTAAATCTCTTGACAGCAGTTGTACACTTTCTGGTCTTGATGTTTACTAAACTTGCTGCCTGAGATGTTGTCTCTCCCCATATAGTAAGGGATCTGCTGTGAGCATTTACTCTGGTTTATTATCCTGCAACTGGCTTTTGCTGATTCCCTAGCCCTTCGGCTAGGGCCTCCTTTACTCACGTCTGCATTCTGTGGTCAGATGATGGTACATATGGATATGTATTGTCATGAAGCTAAGCAGAGGAAGACAACCTGGGATAAATAGCCAAGTCTGAGACTTAAAGGACAGTTCTTAGGATAAACTTACTCTGATACTCACATTAAAGATATCATAAAGATTATAAAAAGTAATTAGGCACCACTTCTGCTAATGGCTATTGTTGGTGTTTAACAGCTTTGTCTACAGGTGAATTATAGCACTGCTTGCATGTTTATCAGTGCCTGTTTTCTTTCAGTCTGTTGAAGCAGCCTCCACTTCACATTTATATTCCTCTCTATATGGTACTTGTTATGTTGTTTTACCTTAAGCCAAAAAATAAATTTAAAAAATGTCCGAAGTACAAGTTGAGGACAACTGATTTGTTATCTTGGTGTTCTAAGGGATTTTTTTTAGTAGTTTGTTAATAATATGCCAGTCTCAAGTAGAGTGTGCTCCAAGACTTCAATGATCTGGGTAAATCTGGATGTATGCAACAGGGAAAAAACAACCCCACAGAAGGGATATGATAGGAGATAGAGCCAGAGGAAATCTCACGGTTTACTGTCTTCTCTTAACTGCTGTGCTACGCCACTATAAATGCACTATATAAGAATGGTATTTTTCATAATCTGCAATATTTAACAAAGGTAATTTCATGTTTTTCTGCTTGTGTGCATACCTAATTCCTGCATTACCATGAATTTTTTTCTTTTAAAAACTCAACTACCTTCTCTTTTGCTTCATATAGCATTCTTTATTTGTCCATTATTTTGACGGTCCTATAGAGTAATGTAATCATAAGTAAAATGTATAGCTTAAAATCGTAGTTTGTCATTGGAAAACTAGTATGAGACATATAATAAGAGAATTCTCAGTAGGAACTTAGATGAACTGAGGGAGGCTTCTGCTTAGCTGACAATATTTAGGTTGTTGTCTGCTTTGTAATTTAAATTCCTCCTGCAGTTCTCTAAAGGACAGTAATTTAAATATATCATTTAAACTTCTACTGTCACACTGTCTTCCCACAGTTATTCAAGTTGAAGTGAAAAATTACTCCCCAGCTATTCTTAACCTGATATTTTATCAAATAAAGGAATATATGGATTGTTCTAGGGAGCATTTAAATAATAAATGAAAAGAATTCCAGATGAATACATTGTCCTTTAAAGTTAGAAAGGTTTCCTTTCACAAAGGAACAATTAAGATGCCAAGGCCTCTCCATGTTGACTTATTAGTGTCACCAAAAGGAAGTAAATTGTTAGACAAATACAAAGAAAATAGACATATGGTCCTCATGTGAATTATTCATGCTCAGTAGATGTATTAGTTTCTGTTGAAATGTAAAGAACTATATATAGAAACACACACACATACTGCCACACTCAATACTTAAATAAATATTATTTGCCTATAAAATATTTTATACTAGTACAGTTATGAATAAAAAAGAATTTAGAAACTAGGAATCTTAAGAAGGACCAGTCTGGCTCTCACTGGTAAGAATAGGAACTTGAAATAAAAGTTATCTTTGCACTCTTCCAATCCATCACTCAGATTTCCAACTGATATTTCTATAAGGTTTTCTCTTATATTTATTTTTTCTTCCTCCTCCTTTAGTATAGAACAGTTAGTAAATTAATAATAAGAACCAAAATAAGCATCGTCAATCAATTTTTAAAACCTTTGTTATTAACTAATTTATTATCTTTCATCTTATTCCCTCAGTTAGGAAACATTTGTTTCCCAGAAACTTTGGAAAAGATAATAGCGATTTTTCATCAGACTAACACAGTTCATAAGACCTGATGATTAAATCCTACTTGGTCTTTTTTCAAATATAGCAACTAAATTGTATGTTATATTGTATCTATTATCAGTTTCTTTGGAGAAGTATCAGGTATCCTTGAAAACAATTCAGGCTTTGAAATCGAATGTACCTGATTTAGAGTCAGTTCTCTCAATGTCTGCCCACATGAACATAGGCAATAATTTCCGACCTTTAACTTCTTCAACTAGATTTTGGAGGAGAAAATCTTTTTTTATGTTTATAATTTCATTTATTATTGAGGTATAATTGACATAACATTATATTAGTTTCAGATATACAAAATAATAGTTCAATATTTGTATACATTGTGGAACGATCAGCATAATATTGATAAGTCTAGTTAACATTTGTTGCCTTATATATTCAACCCCCCAAATTTTTTTTCCTGTGATGAGAACTTTCAAGATTTACTCTCTAGCAACTTTCAAATATGTAATACAGTATTATTAACTATGGTCACCATCCTGTATGTTACTTGACCATGACTTTTTCATTTTATAACTGAGAGTTTGTATCTTGACCCCCTTTACCCATTTGTAATTTAAATTCCTCCTGCAGTTCTCTAAAGGACAGTAATTTAAATGTATCATTTAAACTGTTACTGTCACACTGTCTTCCCACAATTATTCAAGTTGAAGTGAAAAATTATTTACCCTTCAGCCTCTGGCAATCACCAGTCTGTTCTCTGTATCTATGAGCTTTTTGTTTGTTTTGTTTGTGTTTTTGTTTTTGTTTTCAGATTCCACATATAAGTGAGACCATACAGTACTTGGCTTTCTCTGTCTGGCTTACTTCACTTAGCATAATTCCCTCAAAGTCCATCCATGTTGTTGCAAATGGCAAGATTTCATTCTTTTTATGGCCGAATAATATTATATTGTATATGTATATGCCAAAATGTCTTTATCCATTCCTCCATCGATGTACACTTAGGTTGTTTCCAGGTCTTGGCTATTGTGAATAATGCTGCGATGAACATGGGGCATAGATCTTTTTAAGTTAGTGTTTTTATTTTCTTCAGATAAATACCCAGGATTGGAATTGCTGGATCATTCTATGGTAGTTATAGTTTTAATTTTTTGAGGAATCTTTGTACTGTTTTCTATAGTGGCTGCACCAATTTACATTCCCACCAGCAGTGCACAAGGAGTTCCCTTTTTCTCTACATCCTCACCAACACTTGTTATTTCCTGTCATCTTGATAACTGCATTTCTAAAAGGTGTGAGGTAATATCTCATTGTGGTTTTTGACTTGCATTTCCCTGAGGATTAGTGATGTTGAGCAGCTTTTCCTGTTGGCCATCTGTATGTCTTTTTTGGAAAAATATCTATTCAGATCTTCTGCCTAGTTTTTAATCGAATTGTTGATGTTGTTGTTGTTGTTTTGCTGTTAGGTTGTATGAGTTCTTTGTGTATTTTGGATGTTAACTCCTTACCAGATATATGATTTGCAAAAATTTTCTCCCACTTGGCAGGTTGCTTTTTCCTTTTATTGATAGTTTTCTTTGCTGTGCAGAAGCTTTTTAGTATGAGGTAGTATTGCATGTCTATTTTTCTTTTGTTGCTTTTGCTTTTGATGTCAGATTAAAAAATCATTGCCAAGGCCTATGTCAAGAAGCTTACTGCCTATGTTTTCTTCTAGGAATTTTATGTTTTCAGGTCTTACATTTAAGTCTTTAATCCATTTTGAGTTAATTTTTGTGTATGGTATAAGATAGTCACCCAGTTTCATTCTCTGGCATGTAGCTGTCTAGTTTTCCCAACACCATGTATTAAAGAGACAGTGCTTTCTCCATTGTACATTCTTGATTCCTTTGTCATAAATTAATTGACCACATATGTGTGGGTAAAAAATCTTAAAGCATTCTTTAAGTTTATGTGGTAATTATTAATAAAATAAGTTAATCACCTGATAAAAGTAAGCAGTCCCAATAGTTCATAATATCATTATTGCTTCCTTTTTATTATTTTCACTTCAGTCATTGTCTTTTTTCTCCTGTGAATAGAGTTATTTGTTTGCTTTAGTCAAATATTTAATTAAGAACCCTCCTTACCATGGACAATTTCCCCAACTCTTTATGACCTGGTGTCCCTATCATAGGACAATTTTAATACCTCTCTCACATGAGGACTACTATACCCACTTTGCCTGAAATATGATTGGCTATATTGTCTGACTTATTTATTGAAAATGTATTAACAAATGATTATATATGATGTCATCTCTTTCCTAGGTACTTGGATCTCTCTGTTAAAATAGAGACCTTCTGGATCATTCAAATGGTAGGAATTTCAGGGTTATTCCTTTCAAGGTCTTTTTAAATTTTCCTTTGTGTAGTGAAAGTCCTAACTAGTCATTTTTAGTTAATATCTCATATTGCTGAAAAAAATACATAAGCAGCTAGCTGGTGAGGTTATCTCCTACAAAGATCTCTTCCATCTCTGGGATTGATGATTCAACTGGGACATAAAGGTGTCGGTACATTTGTGTTACCACTAGAATGTTTAAATTTTGTCTCAAAATCTATCTCATGGGCTTTATTCACATATTGACGTTTTGTTTGTTAATGCCCTAAATTGTCCCTGAAAAGTTGCGTCTAATGTATGGCAGGATTACAGGACACTAAAACACTACTACTACCTTTGCCTTTAAAGGAGTTGATAATGCAGTTGATTATTTTAGTTCTACTACCTTTGCCTTTAAAGGAGTTGATAATGCAGTTCATTATTTTAGTTAAGACTATTGTGAGAATAGTATTGGATAATATTGGGTTGGCTAAAAAGTTCATTTGGGTTTTTCTGTAACATCTTATGGAAAACCCAAATGAGCTTTTTGGCCAACCCAATAAATATTCACGTTTAAATTTGGAAATTATTAACCTTAATTAAAAATTCATTCAATTTTATTCTTCCTAAATTGTTATAGTATATGAAAACTTGATATTGGTCAGTGTTAAAACATTGGTGTTGCATAAATATATCTGTAAATAATATATTTATTTCTCAATCTTGTAAAATGCAAAAAATGCCTTCTAGATTGTACACCTCCATCTTCAAATAGAGTTGGCACTCAAAAGTATTAATAATATTGCACAGTATATTCCTAAATCTATTGATACAGTTCATAGGCATATGCTAGCATTTAAGTTATGTCAAACCAATCTTTTATGTGCTGAATAAAATTTGGCTAGGAGGATGTGTTACAATTTTCTATTATAATTGTGGATTTGTGAATTTCTTATAAGTTTGTGGGTTTTATCTGTATTTTTTCTTTGTATAATTTGACTATATTTTAGTTACATATAGATATGACTCTTAAAATATTACTTGTGTACCCTTACTTTTCTTAGTATGTATTTTTCTACTTGATATTTTTGTCTTAAGTTAATTTTTTATTATAAATATTAAGGCACAAAAATTTTCTTGGGAGGGAGATTCCTCTTTTTCAGGTTTATCTTCTTCTATCCATTAATTTCTACTTATTCTGTGAAGGTGTGCTGAGTTTTATTACTTAAAACAGTACATAGATACAAGGGAAGTGCTCTCATTTTTAATAGATGAGATTATAGTGACTATAGGGATATATTGCAGTTATTATCACCTTAAGTTGTGTTTTTTATTTGCTGTGCTTTTTGTTACTTTTTCCAATTTCTTAATTTTGTAGGATTGATAAAGTCCTTTTTATATAGACATTTTTCTTTAATGGTTTATAAAATACACATATTAGTTTTTCCATAGCATATTTAATATTTTAGCATGAATATGTTAATTTCTAATTAAAATTAATTAGAATCTTTGGCCTCTTGTAGAATAAGAAATAAAGTCAGAGGGCAAAGATTTCTCTTTGAAGTTCTCTTTTCCTTTTCTATATTATTTATATCAATACTTTCCAGTTTGCTTTGAATGGAAGATTTGCATTATTATTGATTAATTAATTAATTAATTTAATGTTTACAATAAATATTATTTGTACCTTCTGATTTGCAATATGAATTTCTTTGTTCACCCTAGCTTCCCCCTCCTTTTTTAAATTTCTGGTAATTTTTCTACTGAATTAATTTTTCATTATAATGAATGATAGTCTTTAGTAATCCATTTACTCAGGGTCTCTAGATAGTACATTTCTGCATCATTTCCCCAATATGTTGACAGTATACTCTTTCACTTGAACAACAGTAGAGAGTAACTGAATGCCAATTTACCATTATTTTCCATTCACTCTGAAGCTATGACTCCAGTGTTTACTGATTCATTCCTGCTTATAACATATCTACTATTAATTTGATTGTTGTACTTTTGCAGATCAGTCTTTTCTCTTTGATTTTCATATTTGTCTTTATATTTGATGTTCAACTTCACTATGCAGTGGTTAAGTGATGATTTTTCTAAAATTAACTTAGCTCTGTTAATGTAACCTGATAATGCTTTCAATCTGAGGATTCACATATTATTTAGTGTTAAAAAATATTTAATCATAATATTCCTTTATCTTTAAGTAGTCTCCAAGTGTTCCTTTATCCTCATTGTTAGTATTCCCTCCCTCGATAACTTATTTTAACTATGTGGTGGAGCTACTCATTCTAGCCACAGTTATTTCTCTTCATGCTTCATTTCACACTATGTTTATTATGCAATTCACTAAATCTTTTTTCAGCTGCTTTGTGTCTAATATTTATTCTATTCATCAACTGTATGTGAATTTTTATGTGAACATCTGAATATTTTCATTTCTCACATCATTTTTTCATACTTATCATTTCTTGTTTGTATATTTTCTATTGCTATTTAATTACCAAACTTTACTGGCTGAAAAAAAACCACACTTTCATTGTCACAGCTTCTGTGAACCAGAAGTCCTGTCATGGCTTAGCTGGACACTGCTCCAGGTCTTAAAATGCTATGGTCAAGGTGTGGACCAGCCTGCATTTTCTTTTGGTAACTTGACTGGGGAAGAATATGATTCCAAGTTCATTTAGGTTACTGTCAGGTTTCATTTCCTTGTGACTCTATAACTGAGGCCCCTGGATTCTTCTTACTGACCATTGACTTGTGGGCTCCACAAGGTTCTGGAAGCTGCTCACAAGGATCTCACAGAGATCCTTTCACAACATGGAAGCTTACTTCTTCAAGTCCAGCAGGAGAATACCTCCATCTCTATCTTTCTCTCCCCAGTGGCTAGGAGTCTTACATAACAAACACAATCATGGGAGTGACATCCCATTATCATTGTCAAGTTCTATTGATTAGAAGCAAGTTACAGATTCCACCTGTACTCCAGGAAGTATACTAAGCGTGACTCATTGAGGGTCACCTATTATGTGTTCACCACATTATTTAATAAATTTCTTTATTCACTGCATGTTTTCTACTCTTCATACTTTTAGACATCCTCAACAATATTCATGGTCCTCTGGGGAATGACACATAATATTTCTATCTATCGATGTTTAATATCCTTAATTTTTTGCATTTTCTCTTAAAAAAGGTAATGCTTGTTTGAAAGCTTATGAGCTCTGTAATTTTTATTTGAAAGTTCATGTTACATGAGATTATTTTTCTTCGTTGTATTTCATCTTCTTGCATGATATTTCATTTGACTCTTTGCTGTCATCTGTGTTGCAGATTCCTGACGTGGGTCTTATGTTAGGAAACTCAGAGTTTTGTACTACGTGAAGAACAGTCTACCCGCCAAAACTAACTTATCTGTGAGGCACAGGTGGCATAGTGCCTAGAGCCTACAATATTCTAGGGGCCTAGGGAAATGTTTTCATTTTAACATCTTTTAAAATCAGAAGAAAAATGAATATTATAATAAGAAATATATAGCAATGAATTTAGCCTGGCTTATATTCATTTTTATACTAGCACAGTCATAATATATAAGTTCTAATTACTGAGGAAGGGACCCACACAGACAAAATTCCTAGAATTCATAACAGCCGTGATACTGTCCCACTGGACATTTTAGCCATATATAGTATTGGCTTATACTCTTCTCATTTCCAGAAGGAGAAAAATCAATGTTCTTTGGTACTTGCAGATCGTTTCGTTGAACTATTTTAGAACCCCATTCACTTGCTCAGTCCTGGGTCACAGTTTCTATCATCATTTAAGAAATCCAGATCTGACTTCCTGTCTCACATGGGGCTTGCTTTAATAACTCTGTGTATGCCTGTGTAGGCTGATCCTTATTTTCTGTTTTCCAGTGTCACTGGCTTTTTCCATCCATGACTGTCCATTTCTTCTCAGACCCATTATATTAGTTACTGTCTCATTTTTTTTTCAACTGTAGCTGTTTGCTTTGTGATGTATAGTTAAATCTCTTTTATCTGGCATTTCTTTGAATTAGGAGAAAATGTGGGTCACCATGTTTTTGTTCAGTCTGCCATCTTGACAAGTAATCTCATTTGTCTTCAAAAGGAAACAGTTTTACAGTCTTGCTTGTGCCCAAAATAGTATTAGAATCATTTAAAAAGTTATTAGTGGGCTTCCCTGGTGGCGCAGTGGTTGAGAGTCCGCCTGCCGATGCAGGGGACATGGGTTCGTGCCCCGGTCCAGGAAGATCCCACATGCCGCGGAGCGGCTGGGCCCTTGAGCCATGGCCGCTGAGCCTGCGCGTCCAGAAGCTGTGCTCCGCAGTGGGAGAAGCCACAACAGTGAGAAGCCCGCGTACCACAAAAAAGACCCAATGCAGCTGGGCTCCCCTGGTGGCGCAGTGGTTGAGAGTCTGCCTGCCGATGCAGGGGACATGGGTTCGTGCCCCGGTCCAGGAAGATCCCACATGCCGCGGAGCGGCTGGGCCCTTGAGCCATGGCCGCTGAGCCTGCGCGTCCAGAAGCTGTGCTCCGCAGTGGGAGAAGCCACAACAGTGAGAAGCCCGCGTACCACAAAAAAATTAAAATAAAATAAAAAAATAGGACTACTTACAGAGCTGTCCACAGAGTTAATGCATGACACTTTTCTCTCCTAATTGCTCATTTAACTAAGTCTGAAAGTCAGATCGGAAACTTTTGGCTTTAGGCTGGTTAACATAAACTTGATCCAGAATCTCTTAAAAAACAAAACAAAACAATAGACAGTTAAACATGCTTAAATATTGGTGAAAAAATGCAACAGTGGGGTCTAAAATGAAGGGGTGAGGCAGAATCATTGTATATCTCTTTTTTCATTCTGATATTCAGCATTACTAAATCCACTTTGTTGAGCTTCTCTGGTGATGTCTGGGCAAAACTGTGACCATTTCAGGTAATTCCAAATCCATCACAGATTCTAAGATATCTTAAAGAAATCATCTTGCAATTCAGTCTTGCTAAAAGAGTGGTGTTGGCGGTTAGTGTTAGAATGAGAATGTGGGAATCATTCCAGACTCTCTGGTGGTGGTAATTATGTTGTTACCTAACATGAACAAGGTGTATTCATTAATTGGTCTGCTCTATACACCTGAGTAGTAAATGAATTGGGAGACCCAAAGGTTCCTATCTGTAGGGGTGTAATGTATGCAGCACTGGCTGCTGGGGAAGTCGTCAATCTGTAATTTTGCTATTCAGGAAGGCAGAGGAGTATCAGAGAGAAAGATTAGATGGGATGATAAAAGTTGTATCCTCATTATAAATTTGCTGCAAGTGAGTGTAACGCCTTAGCAGATATCCAGAAGACCCCAGAAGACCTGATGCTGTCTGTCAGCAAAGGAAAATAAGATTATTTAACCATCTTGCCCTGAGGCTGCTCTTTGACTATTAGGGCTTCCAGTAACACACCATCATCCATCCCCCTGAGATACATGATGACTTCCCCTGATGGCAGGGAATCCATAAAAATGCATTATTGACATTAAGCACCACTAGGGTAAAGTTGCTTAAGTTTGTTTGTACAAATATATTGGATTCCAGTTTTCACATTTTGGTGTAAATAAATAAGAACCTAGTGTAAAATCAGAAGAAAATCTCCATTGATTTTATTAAGCATTATTATCAAAATATTCCTATATATTCAATGAAAGAACAAGGTATCTTGTCATAAAAAAATAATAGATGTGACACATTACACATAATTTTAGTTTTTGTTAATAGGAAAGGGAAACAAGATGAAGATTGCCTTTAATTGGAATATTTCAAGATAAAATTGATAAACATTTTTAAATTCCTTATTCAATAATATACACCCAATCTGTGATTCCTTAAAAGTTTTATCCGTGGATTTTAACTGCTATATCTCAAAAAACCTTAACTGTCCTAGAAAACAATGCAGTTATGTTTGAAGAAATTCAGCTTTACTCACCTTTTTTGCCTTGGCTAGTGAATGATGCTTTTCTTTCCAGCTAGTGACCTAGCCTAGGAATGACTTTTAACACTAGATGAAAAAAATTGCTTACTTTAAAAAATGGGGGAAATAGCCATTTTAAAAAAATTAATTAATTTATTTTTTTTGTGGTACGCAGGCCTCTCACCGTTGTGGCCTCTCCCATTGGGGAGCACAGGCTCCTGACGCGCAGGCCCAGCGGCCATGGCTCACGGCCCCAGCCGCTCCGTGGCATGCGGGATCCTTCTGGACCGGGGCACGAACCCGTGTCCCCTGCATCGGCAGGCAGACTCTCAACCACTGCGCCACCAGGGAAGCCTGGAAATAGCCATTTTTTAGCACAAAATATTTCTTACAATAATGCTTTGTTATTATGGGACTCTCGTGAGATACATTTTTCAACAATAGTCATGTAATGGAAGAGATGAATTCATTATGCAAAACTTAGCATTACTCCTGCTGTAACACTCGACCACATATGTCCGAATTAAAAATATCTCATCACAGGTCAAAATATCCTATTTCCATCTATGTGCTTCACTTTTAACAGAAATTTATTAGGCAGAAAAGACAGATACCTATATGTATCGGGTTGGCCAAAATGTTCATTAGGCTTTTTCCGAAAGTTGTTACAGAGAAACCTGAATGAACTTTTCGACCAACTCAATATTTAAGATGCACTGATTAGTTATTAATGAAAATATTCTCGTTGTTTGGTACCCCAGAGATTTTCATCTCCAGGGCAATAGAGCACAATGAGATCTGAGATGAGTGGAGTATGTCTTTCTTTTGTATATATAGAGAAAGTCTGTTAGAGCAAGTACAAAGATCTCGAATTGATTACTTTAAAATTTTCAGTCTTCTAAATATTGACATGATTCACAGATAAAAGAGTTTAATATTAGAATTTTATTGTATTTTATTTTCCTGAAATTGAATGAAGCAGTGATTTGTAAAATTTTTTGTATATTTGTTTTGTTGCAAATCCAGACTATTTGTTAGAGGCCTATTCATTCATTGTTTATTATTGTTAGTAGTAGTACTAGTATTAATAACATAGTAGTATTGCTGCTGTTAATATTATGCTACTGCTATCTGCAGCAGAGTTAGAATGTTAGAGTACTTTATGCTTAAGGAAAATGAAATATAAGAGTGAAGAAGAAATGATATACATTTACTGTATTGGGGCAGTTGGTGAAAAATTAAAAGGAAAGAAAACAAGACCATGACTAAAAGAATTGATTTTTATCTAATTGATTTTCATCTCTTAGAATTAATGAATCCTATCATTTTTGTTATATTTGCTTTATAATTTTTTTTTTTTTTTTTTTGCGGTACGCGGGCCTCTCACTGTTGTGACCTCTCCCATTGCGGAGCACAGGCTCCGGACGCACAGGCTCAGTGGCCATGGCTTATGGGCTCAGCCGCTCCGCGGCATGTGGGATCTTCCCGGACCAGGGCACGAACCCATGTCCCCTGCATCGGCAGGCGTATTCTCAACCACTGCGCCACCAGGGAAGCCCTATAATTTTAATTAAAGATATAAAACATTATGTATAAAGTTGAAATGTTTCATTTTTACACTTTCTAGGCTTATTTTTTCTCCTTAGAACCAAGTATGGCAGACTATGTGGGTGGTAAAATATTTTATATTAAATTTTTAAGTGTCTATGTTTATCTTGATTTTATTAGTTGAATCTTATTTTTTACTGATTAAAAGTCTTCTATTATTCTAATTTGGTTGCTATTTAATTTTTTTCTCCCAGTTTTTAATATTTTTCCCTTTATTCCGGGTATTTTGTCATTTCATTATGTTATACCTGTGTGTAAAAAAATTTGTGTTCCTCTTGCTTGATACTTGGTGTGCTCTCCATCTGAAGAAGACTAATGAGAGGAGTGGCCAAGATGGTTGAATATAAAGAATACAAATAAAGAAACCATTTGTTTTTTTTATCAATTTTGAAAAAAAAAGTTCAGCTCAGATTGTCCAGGATATTACTTTCCTATAATTCTTGCTCTTCACTCCTGCTAGGTTCCCAATGGGTGGTGCTGGACCTCCTGAGCTACTTCTATATTTGTGAATATCTGTGTTATAACTTATATGTTTGTGGCTTGCCTAAAGTATTTTTAAAGTAATTATGTTGTGTGTATATATACATAGAGGTATCCATATATTTCTATCTCTGCAAACACATGAACACACACTCAAAATCCAGGTTCACTATTCTTTATATATAATAGTTTTTAATTAAGATCTGGCTACATTTGTTTCCCATTATTTAGAAGCATTATTTTTATGTGTGTGTTCATACACATGCATGTGTGTGTACACATATTCTGTCATCATTTTGACGTAGAGTTGGGTATTTCACATGTAAACTCATAGCATCATCTTGATTAGAAATTTGCTGTTTAAATGTAGGGATGTTTTCCTCAAGTGAAAATTTGGAAATGTTTTGATAATACATGAGATAGTTTAATTTAAATCTTGATAATTCCATTTCCCATTATATCTTTGGTATATTCTAAAATCCAGTAGAAAAATTGGAACAAATGTTGTGCTTTGTGCTCATGGTAACTTAATGGGAGGCAATAAAACATGACGGGTAAGACCACAGTTCCAAGTCAAAGCTTCCTGGATTCCCATTTGATTCTAACTGTGTGCCTTTGGACAATTCACTATGTATTTTTCTGCCTCAAATTCCTTATCTGAAAAATAAGGATATTAATATTTTCTCACAGGATTCTTCCAAGGATTAATGAGCCTATACATATATAGGGCATTTAGAAGAGAGACTAACACATAGTAGATAGTAAGCCTCAAGTAAGGACCAATTCTTGTTAGCATAGGGTTAATATTTGCAGTTCTAGGCTTATAGTGGTTTAAACACTATTACCACAGTTTGGATAGTTGATAGGAGTATTTCTAGGAACTAGTGATTTTGTTGGTCTGAATTTTAAAAATGCATTAAGACAAGTTATATTTTTTCACATTTCTCTTTAAAAAGATAAAATAAAAAACTTTCACTGTAATGCCCAAACCATTTAATCCATTCAACCAATGGCTATAAATCATATATAGAAAAATTATATATAATACAGCAAGTACATTCTACCAATACATAATATATCAAGCAAGATTGTTCTCTACCTCCAATTAATTTTGCATACATGTTAAAATCCTGATTTACTGGGCTTCCCTGGTGGCGCAGTGGTTGAGAGTCCACCTGCTGATGCAGGGGACACGGGTTCGTGCCCCAGTCGGGGAAGATCCCACGTGCCGCGGAACGGCTAGGCCCGTGAGCCATGGCCGCTGAGCCTGCGTGTCCGGACCCTGAGCTCCGCAACGGGAGAGGCCACAACAGTGAGAGGCCCGCGTACCGTAAAAAAAAAAAAAAAAAAAAAAAAAAATCCTGATTTACACCAAGACAAAAAACTTCCTGTTCTTACATTTCTTTTATTTGTAAATGACTATTTTTGCTACCCTGTATAAAGCCAGTGGATCTTTGGGACTATGTATTTTAACCTACCCTTTAGGCATTCCATCTTCTGAATCTCTAAGGAGCAACTTCCAAGCAATCTACCTAAGATTCTGATCTTGTCTAATTTGATGATTTATCTTTCCAAAATCAGACATAGTCTAGGTCTTTATGATTTAACTGTATTCAGACCTTGCTGTTTTCTCCCTTCCTATTCATATGGTTAAGTATAGACAGGAAGAGTACTATACATCATAATTCCTTTCAAGTGTCTTTTACATGAATCAGGAAAAGTCATGGCAACACGTTAGATGTATTTATTTTTTAAGTGCTTACTATGTACGTGGCACTGTTCTAAACCCTTGGGATCTTGTATAAGAAATACAGGTTATAATCTAGTGGGTTGGGGAGGGTGATAAACACATGAACCAATACCTAAATAATAAGTTATGTGGTGATAAGTTTTAAATTGTAAGACATGTGCTGTTTAACATGCTATATACAACGAGGGGAGGTGTTGGGGTTTTGTTCAGTTTCTTACATTGATGTTATGAATAGAAAATTTAGCATTTTACAGACAGCCATGGCTTTTGAAAAAAGACTGTTTTTACAAAGATTTCACTTTAGATCTCGCATGTTAATTTTTAAAAACTTGTTACTAAGTTTTGGCTTTTTTTTTTAGTATTGCCTATGCAGTAATTTTTGTGAAAATTCTACAGAAGTTTGGGAGGGAGTGTTAAATAATATTTATGCCACACCTTTAAATAAATAGGCTAAAGAAATGATCACATAATAGTTTATCCACAAGTTCCTTTTAAGCAATTTACCAGGTAAACTTGAAACTAGATATAATAATGATAATTATATAACATTTTCTTGCTAGGTCTATAGCTATTTAATTCACTTATATAGTTAAAAAGTGCCTATTCAATATATTTACTGTTTACTCTCATCACTCAAATTCTTCATGTGATTATAGATTGGGATGCAACCTGCATTTTACAATACGGATCACCATTTTATGACAAGTATTAGCCAGTCAAGGTTTCTTGTTACCCAGGTCATCAGAAACTTTTGCCAGTTCCTTCTCAAAACTTTAATAATATACCTAAATGACCTTAGATTTTCTTTCCTTTCTCAGCTATCAGTTCAAAATGCCTGAGGCTGAAATACTATTTATTGCCTGTAGCAACCCCATACCACCTGTCCCAACTTGAACCACCCTCACTTTCTCCATCTCCCAACTCTTACATTGATTATATCATATTGTATTTGATTTTTTAGGTTGAATTTAAACTCCAGGTTAAGGTCATTCCTCACATTTTTTGATTTGTATTTCCTTTGCCTTTCTCCTTTTTAATATACAGAAGGTAATATTTCATTTTGCAGTGATTTTTTTCTTCTCTACCTTCTCATCACTATTCCCTTTAATGACAAATTATTTAATGACTTCTAAGACTGACATGTTGTGGTTTGTCCATTATTCCCTACAGGACCATAAACCCCACATAGCTCAGTTACCTTTAATTTTATAGTCCCACTGAAATAAAGTCAATAATGCATCCGTGACACATAGGCCATCTTAACACTTTTATTTTGTCATCTGACTTAGTTATTAAGTTTTATATCTTATAGGTGATTTATAAAGTATCACCTACTTTAAAATAACTTAGTAAAATAAATCTAACATGTAATGAAAACATCACGTTATCATTTTTAAAATGTATTTTCATTTTTTTTGGCCATGCCACGCAGTATGCGTGATGTTAGTTTCCCAGCCAAGGATCGAACGCATGCCTCCTGCAGTGGAAGCAAGGAGTTCTAACCACTGGACCACGAGGGAATTCCCTCACATTACTATTTTTGAATAATAAAACTGACAGTCTCAATTTATTTATCTAGAAAGGCCTCTCATTATTAGGGGAGTTATAGGAGTTATGTTGTATCATTTACATATGACATATGAGAATTATCTCATTTACATATGAGAATTATCTGATTAATTATCAAAATAATACAATGTTTTAAAAATTAAAATCAGCTTGTATTTAATATCCTTATAGATTCTTCTACCTCATCCATGTTTTCTAAATGAACATTTTAAACAAATTCTAAAAAAATTGCCTCAGAATGACTGCTAGTTTTACCTATGTCCATCATGCAAGTCTTAAAAACAGTTTAAAAAATGAAGCATCTACATGTGCAAGGGTACATTCCAAATGTTGAGAAAGACCAGACCTCTTATAGATCAGTTTAGTAAATAATCAAGGAAATATAAGTCTAAAAGAAGGAAAGAATGACTTTTATGTATGTGTGTTTAAATTCAACCTAAAAATTATAAAGAATTTGTGATAGAATCCATGGAAGCATTGAGAAAAGATAAAAGGAATTGGTTCAATTTGGGGCAGGTTGTCAAGAGGTCTCTATAGACAAGGAAAGATCAGAAAGGAAACTTTTCCTTCATTAATTTATTTATTCAATCTATGTTTATTGAGAATCTACTGGGTACCAAGCAAAATTCTAGGTACTTGGTAAACAGCAATGATACAAAATAATTAATATTTATTGTAGTCATGGAAACTATATTCTAGCAGTGATAGAAAGACTAGTACAATGAATAATTAAATAATATATTATGCTAGAAAACAACAAATTGTATTGTTTGAAAAGTAAAGCATGTGAGAGAGTACAATAAGGTATACTAGGGATGAGGGTAGTGATTTTTAGCTCAAAAATCCCTGACCTAAACTAAATTCCTGCCACAATTCCTCTTTCAGTATAGCTTTGTTATTTTAATTTTACTCCCCAAATCTTGCAATTGTCTTCAATATTGCATTTAATAGTAAGTAAATTGTTGTTGATGTGCCTGGTTAGATCAGAGAAATTTGTGATAAATGGAGGATATTCTCAATTTTCTGGCAGTAAGTGAGAAGACAGATTATATATGGCAACATGCAAATGTTGCCAGGTAGGAATATATGGTAATGTGATTCTGTGGAAGTTATGGAACTAACAATTGATGAGAGTGGCTTAGACTGAGAGGTGATCCTACTTATTGAGGGTTTGACATTCAGGCTAAGTTTAATGGAAGAACAGCATTTGGGTGATGGAATATACTAGCTATCACTTCTGTCTCAAAGCCAAATTCTACCCCTAAATTGTCTCTTATAATCTAAGCCAGCCCCTGAAAATAATCATTAACACAGTAATGCTGAGATTTTCCTGAAGATTAAAGTTACCTTAACAAGTGAAATAATTTTTTTTCAAATAAAAACTACTGTGTTGTGTTCTTTCATGAAGACACAGAGACCATCCACAATCATCTTGAAGGGGCTTAGGAATATGGGAACATGTGATTCCCTAGATCCCCAGTTAGATTAATTGCAGGCATCAACATTTCTTTTCAGCAGTGGCAGAGAAAGATTTTTCTTCCACCCCCACCATACTCTAACTTCCACTAAGGGAACTCCACGATTATCTGTCAGAATTAGCAAAAAACACAATTTGGAACAGAAAATAAAGGAACTTACCATATCTGGGTGATTATTGATTATAGGAGAGTGAATAAAAAGTCTAGAAAAAAAAATGTTATCAGTGAAGCCATGAGGAACATGAGTGGGAAAATTAAGGTTGAATATTAGCACCATTTTGTCAAATTCTATGCTTATAAATGTGAAGATATTATAAGAAGCTTATACTTAATGTTTTATAGAATAATTGGAATTCCTAGTTAAGATGGTACTAGAATAAAATTTAGTCTTGCTCATATAGAGAAAAATAGAATGAAGATAAACAGGGAATTATCATAATTGTACATGCAAGGATCAAAATGTCAATTTACTTAATTTTCCAAAATGCTGTTAAAACTAGTGATGTTCCCAGCTAAACCTGCCCTGTTTCATTTGCTTTCCTTAAAGTTACACATTGCTGAGTTGTATGAGGGTCCAATGTACTGCCTGTTGACAGTGATTACCCAAGTTTTTGTACGATATCACAGAAAATATAAAGTAGAACAGAGGAAAGATCACAAAACTTTGAGTTAGAAGACTTGGGTTTAGTCAAAACACTATCAGTTATTAAATATGATCTCAATGCAATCACAATTTCTAGGAGGTGGTTTTCTCATTTGCAAAATGGATATTACAGGAATTACCCTGTGAACCCCAGAGTGTTAAGTGAGATCATGCGAATCCCAGTTATTTGGAAACTTTAAGGAGCTTTAAGATGTTATTGTGATTTATTTTTTAAAATAAAATTTTTATTGGAGTATAGTTGCTTTACAATGTTGTGTTAGTTTCTACTGTACAGCAAAGTGAATCAGCTATACATATACATATATCCCTCTTTTTTGGATTTCCTTCTCATTTAGGTCACCGCAGAGCGTTGAGTAGAGTTCCCTGTGCTATACAGTAGGTTCTCATTAGTTATCTATTTTATACATAGTATCAATAGTGTATATATGTCCATCCCCATCTCCCAATTCATTCCACCCCCGCTTCCCCGCTTGGTGTCTGTACGTTTGTTCTCTACATCTGTGTCTCTATTTCTGCTTTGCCAATAAGATAATCTATACCATTTTTCTAGATTCCACATACATGCGTTAATATACGGTTTGTTTTTCTCTTTCTGACTTACTTCACTCTGTATGATAGACTCTAGGTCCATCTACATCTCTACAAATGACCCAATTTCGTTCCTTTTTATGGCTGAGTAACATTCCATTGTATATATGTACCACAGCTACATGTAAAACAATGAAATTAGAACACTCCCTAACACCATTCATAAAAATAAACTCCCAATGGATTAAAGACCTAAATGTAAGGCCAGACACTATAAAACTCTTAGAGGAAAAACAAAGGCAGAACACTCTTTGACATAAATCACAGCAAGATCTTTTTTGACCCACCTTCTAGAGTAATGAGAATAAAAACAAAAATAAACAAATGGAACATAATTAAACATAAAAGCTTTTGCACAGCAAAAGAAACCATAAACAAGACAAACCTCAGAATGGGAGAAAATAGTTGCAAATGAAGCAACGGACAAAGGATTAATCTCTGAAATATATAAACAGCTCATGCAGCTTCCTTTTTATGGCTGAGTAACATTCCATTGTATATATGTACCACATCTACATGAAAACAATGAAATTAGAACACTCCCTAACACCATTCATAAAAATAAACTCCCAATGGATTAAAGACCTAAATGTAAGGCCAGACACTATAAAACTCTTAGAGGAAAAACAAAGGCAGAACACTCTTTGACATAAATCACAGCAAGATCTTTTTTGACCCACCTTCTAGAGTAATGAGAATAAAAACAAAAATAAACAAATGGAACATAATTAAACATAAAAGCTTTTGCACAGCAAAAGAAACCATAAACAAGACAAACCTCAGAATGGGAGAAAATAGTTGCAAATGAAGCAACGGACAAAGGATTAATCTCTGAAATATATAAACAGCTCATGCAGCTCAATATCAAAAAAACAACCCAATCAAAAAATGGGTGGAAGACCTAAATAGACATTTCAACAAAGAAGACATACGGATGGCCAGGAGGCACATGAAAAGATGCTCAACATCACTAATAATTAGAGAAATGCAAATCAAAACTACAATGAGGTATCACCTCACACCAGTCAGAATGGCCATCATCCAAAAATCTACCAACAGTAAATGCTGGAGAGGGTGTAGAGAAAAGGGAACCCTCTTGCACTATTGGTGGGAATGTAAATTGATAGCAACCACTATGGAGAACAGTATGGAGGTTCCTTAAAAAACTAAAAATAGAACTACCATATGACCCAGCAATTCAACTTCTGGGCATATACCCAGAGAAAACCATAATTCAAAAAGACACATGCACCCCAGTGTTCATTGCAGCACTATTTACAATAGCCAGGGCATGGAAGCAACCTAAATGTCCATCAACAGAGGAATAGATATTGTGATATTTATAATAGTCAATACTTATTGAAAAATTGATATGGTTTAATATTTTGTTTGTGAAATATCTGAAAAGGACTCTTATACAATTCACATACCTACAATAAATCTAACATGCTTCTTAGTGTGATTCTGACACCCAGAGTGGCAATTACAGAACTTACATTTAGCACACTAGTTCTAAATACCTCTCTTGTAAACTAATATTTGGATTGGACTTTTCCATATTTCATAAGATTTATGTGATTTTCTTGTCAAATAGGTGAAAAATAAGGGGTAAATCATTTCAACTTATTGAGAATAAATCCAGAATTTTATAATTTGATCATAATTATTTCATTAACTATAAATGGAGAACATAAATCATAGCTAAATTTTGGCATTTTCATTCTAATTCCCCATGTGAATTTTAATTAAGATATAAGATTGTATTAATTTATTATTTATTAATTGATATAACATTTGTAAGGTTTAGAAATTGTATTGTTAATTAAGCAGAAATGGGGGTTTCTTTTTTTCTTATTTATTTTCTTAAGCATTTTTTCAGAATAGTTTTAGATTTACAGAAGAAGTATGGATATAGTTTGAGAACTCCCATATATCTCACATCATTTACTATATTATCAATAATACTATATTAATCAACATACTATATTAATATGGTACCTTTGTCACAAATAAAGAACCTATATTGATACATAATTACCAACTAAATTCAGATTTCCTTTTTTTTTCAGCCTTTTTTGTGTTCCAGGATCCAGTCCAGGATTCCACATTACATTTTGTTGTCATGTTTCATTAGGCTTTTCTTGGCTGTGACAGTTTCTCAGACTTTCCTTTTGTAAAGATTACCTGAGCATTGAGGATCACTGGCAAGATATTTTGTAGGATGCCTCCCTATTGGAATTTGTCTGATTTTTTTTTTATCTCTCATGATTAAACAGGTTATGGTTTTGGGGGAGAAAAACCATAGTTAAGTGAAAATCCCATCGTCTCATATTAAGGGTACATAACTTAGCATGACTTATCATGGTTTATCATTGTTGTTCACCTGGCTGATGTAATATTTTTCAGCTTTCCCCTTGGTAAAATTATACTTTTTCCTCTTTCCATAATGTACTCCTTGAAAAGAAATCACAATGCATAGCTCACACTTAAGAAGTGGGGAGTTATGCTCCACCTCCTTGAGGGTGGAGTATCTATATAAATATTGGAGTTCTTCTATATGGGAGATTTGTCTCTTCTCCTCTACTGGTTTATTTATTTAATAATTTATTTATGTCAGGATAGGCCTGTGGATATTTTTAAAGCTTTGTGTTATAATCCAGTACTACTTCATATTTTTGTGCTCAAATTATTTCAGCTTTGGCCATTGGGAGCTCTTTCAGTTGGCTCTTGGGTATGTCCCATCATTGTGGTATATGTGTGTGTGTGTGTGTGTGTGTGTGTGTGTGTGTGTTTAAGCATTTCCCTACTTTCTGGCACTGTGACATAGTCTAGGCTAATCGTGTATTTCCTGCCTCAGTGCTAGAATCAGCCAGGTCTCTAAGGAGCTTTGGTTCCTTTTATTGGAGAATGATATTAGAGACTGGAATTTGGGTCTAGATGTGCTTGTTGCTGCTGGAGTGACTTTACACATAGGCTGTGAGCTGACAGAAAGGAAATATGAGTACGACAACCTGTGGATATAAGCATATCTATAAATATTTTTGTATGTAACCATCTATTTTTAAGTATTAGTTCAAACTAATATCTCCAATATAATCTATTACCTTACCACATGAATCATTCTAGCCTTCCCCACCTTGCTTATCTGTTACCTATCATTGAAACCTGTTTCCCATCATCTGACATCCACTTACTTAACTTATCAATAAGTTTTAGATAGGAATTATTAAAATGTGGGACCTTCAGAAATCAGTTGGGACATATTAAAGGCTTATATAGCTATACTTACTGACTGATGGAACCTTCAGAAATTTGGAATTTGTTTTGGACATATGACAGCTTAGAATTGCACTATCCAATAGTTATACAATGTGAGCTACATATATAATTTAAGATTTCCTTGTAAGGACATTAAAAAAGTAAAAAGAAGCAAGTGAAAACCAACCAAACAAAAAATATATAAATAGCAGTTTAAAATTGTTAACCTTACTCTAAGGATAACAACTAGAATCAAGTGTTAATTTTATTTAAAGTGCTAGTACAGTTTCTTTTGCCTTTAGTCTTGTAAAATCCATTCATCCCAGTAAGTTAACAAATTTTCCACCACTCTTTTCAGTGAGGTTATTTCATACATATTCAATCGTTAGATTGTTATGTCAAATTCTAGATTTTATCCTGGGATTCCTTGACTCCTAAATGATTTTTTTTTTTTTTTGCAGACATTAGGCTGACTCTTAATGCTAAAAAGTACTGTGTGTTTTGACAAAAGGTTTCACCATTACAGTATCACCCAAAATAATTTCACTCAGAAATCCCCTGTGCTTTATCTATTAACCCTCCACTTCAAACTCCTACCAGCAACTGACCTGTTGTTATCTCTATAGGTTTTCCTTTTCCAGAGTGTCATATAATTGTAATTTAAAAGTATGTAGTCTTTTCAGACTGGCTTTTTAAAGTTATCAGTGTTCATTTAAAATTCATTCATGTCTTCACATGGCTTATTACTTTTCTAATGCTCAATATTATTCCATTTTAATCAAGGTACCACAGTTTATTTTTCCAGTAGCCCATTGAAGGATATCTTGGTTGCTTCCTGTTTTGGCAATAATGAATAAAGTTGCTATAAATATTCACATGCAGATTTTGGTATTTTTGAAATCAGTTAGTAAATATCTAACAGCACCATTGTTAGAACATAAAGATAAGATTGCATTCAGTTTTGTGTGATACTGCTGAACTGTCTTCCAAAGTGGCTCTATTATTTTGTATTCCCACCAGCAATGAATGAGAGTTCCTGTTGCTCAATATCCTCACCAACAATTGCTATTGTCAGTTTTTGGAATGTAGCTATTTTAATAAATAATGAGTGCTATCCCACAGTGTTGTAATTTGCATTTCTCTAATGACATATGATGTTGACCATCTTTTCATATGCTTATTTGTATCTGTATATCTTCATTGGAAAAATGTCTGGTTGTACTTTTTCCACATTACATAGTTTTTTTTTTCTCATTGTTGAGTTTTAAGGATTCTTTATATGTTTTGGATATATATCCTTAATCAGATAAATGTTTTGCAAATATTTTCTCTTGGCTTATAGCTTAACTCTCTTAGTAGTATCTTTTGCAAAGCAAAACTTTTAATTTTAATAAAGTCCAACTATTTTTTTCATTTCATGGATCATGCTTTTGACTGTATATCTAAAAGTAATGGTGAATAATCGTAGACATCCATGCCCTTGTTCATGATCTTAGATGAAAAGCATCCTGTCTTTCGTCATAAAGTATGATGTTATCTGAAAGTTTTTTTATTGATGTTCTTTACTCCTTCCATTCCAAATTTGCTGAGAGTTTTTATCATAAATGGATTTGGATTTTGTCAAATATGTTTTCTGCATCAAAAGATAGAATCATGATTTTCTTTCTCTTTAACTTCTTGATATATTGGATTACAATGATTCATTTTTGAATGTTGAACCAACCATGCATACCTGGAATAAACCCATTTAGTCTTGATTCAATTACTCTTTTTTTTTTCTTTTTGCGGTACGCGGGCCTCTCACTGTTGTGGCCTCTCCCGTTGCGGAGCACAGGCTCCTGTCGCGCAGGCTCAGCCGCCATGGCTCACGGGCCCAGCCGCTCCACGGCATGCGGGATCTTCCCAGACCGGGCCCGAACCCGCGTCCCCTGCATCGGCAGGCAGACTCAACCACTGCGCCACCTGGGAAGCCCAATTCAATTACTTTTTAGCATAAAAAATAAAAATATATATTCAGCAAAATTCTGGTAATTGTAAAACCTGTATAATTTTTTAGGTACAACTTTATTATGTTTTAGGCAATCACTCGGATGTACCTCATTTAATATATTGATGTTTTAAATCTAAAATGTACTCTTACCATCATTGAATTCCATTATGGTAATTAAGTTGATTGAATGTATTTAAAATTTTAGAAACTTGTATTTTTTTGTAATATGTATTTATACATTCTGCATTTTAAAAAACTAGAAGATGAGGATTGTAAAAAGTATTTGCTTTCCATATGTTCTATTTAACCCCAAACAGCTAGCATCTACTAGGTTGCTTTTTCTATGAATTACTTTAAATATTTTTTCTTTTGTTTTGTTTGTTTTTTCTCCTTTTCTTTGGGAATGAAATACAATAGAACACCACATAGAACATCCGTTTTCTTTGGTTTGTTAATATTTACAATGTTTTTCTGCATTTATCAAGAAATATACAATTCCCTATAGTTAGAGGCATTCAAACTAACAGTAGGAAATTTTAGTGTTGATAAAACTATTGATCATACAAACATTAAAATTATGTCTCTTGTAGTAACTGCCAATACAAGAGTTGTACATTAATTAGAAAATCAATAGAATTGTCAATAAAAAGGCAACCTTTGATAGGATGATATTGTCAGAAGACCAAGTGGCTGAGGGGCCAGAAGCTAAATAACTCAGCAAGTGACCTATTTATTTGACTTCAGGCTACTCTTAATTGTATATGAAGAAATACCAGGTAGAACCAAAACACAGGAAGCTGCATATTGCCCATTCATTTAATTTGTTTTATAAGAATAAAGGCTAGCTTATTATTGCAGTAAACTTACTTGTTTAATTTCTAAAACACTTACTTTGTGTTTTCTATCATAACTCTATAATTGTTCCAAACTAGCAGAATATTTATGAAAAACATAAATCTCAATTTTATCCTTTCCCACAAACCCTGTTCATTATTATTTATTTTAAACTACTCTTTTTAGCAATATATGTTGGAGAATCTGTGTATTTAATTCTAGGAATATAGCTAAATTATGTAAATATTTCAGGCCAACACAATTCAAAAGTAATAATAAAAGGATAATTGCCCCATCAAAAAAGACCTCAGATTTTCATTCTAAATTATTTTATTCCAGATGATCAATCAATCTTCTATTTACTCATTTTTAAGGAAATAAATATGAGCCTTGATTTTTTTCATTTGTTTGCATTTTGTTGTTTGGAAATATTTTACCTTGCTTAATTTTCAAGTCAGTTAAGAACATTTTAATGAGTCATAATGGTCCAAATTGTAATATTATAGAATAGTTCTGCAAATGATGCTTTTTCCATAATGGGTTTTTTTCTATCAGGACTTGTAGAAAGGGAAATAACAAATAATAACAACAACAGAAAGAGTGTCAAGGTTGAGTTCCTTTGTTTTCCTAGAAGTGCCTGAATTCTATAATTGAAATTGTTATTGGTATTGATTTCATTGTATATATAATTACATGTTATATACATAGTATATGGTATAATGTTATATATTATAGTGTATATAATGAACATGTGTTATATTATTTTGCTGTAATTAATGATAATTTTCAACAGTGTTTAAAATTTGAATTTCCAACAAATATTTACAAGATAGCCATAAGCTAACTTTTGCTAGAAATCTCCTTCCAAGTTTCCAACAAATATTTACAAGATAGCCGTAAGCTAACTTTTGTTAAAAATCTCCTTCCAAGTCTGTAGGGCTGTCTTTTCTTCTGCCCTCTTAAATACTACAGGTAATGACTAGTTGAGAACAGCATAAGTTTATATCGTTTCTTTAAAGGAATAGTAAATTATCCAAAAATGGGAATGAAATAATGCTTATAAATTATTTGTATCCCATATATAAAGATAGAACACAATATAGAACACAAAATCAAACTTTATATCATGCCAAACATAAAGATTCTAAAAGAATTTTGTTGAAGTATAGAAGTAATTCATTTGTTAACAGAAGTCATGAGAGAAAATTTTAAAAGTCATGTACCCAGAGTTAAACACCACAAAGAAGCCTGAGAGTCAGTTTTACTGAAATTGGCGTTATTGTTTTTAAAAGTTGTTGAAAGTTATATTTTGTTGAAATTAATAAGGGAATTATAACTTTATTAAGGAGATCATTTCATGTGTTCAGGACAGTTTCTTGTGATTATGTCTCTTCGTTCTCATTCCAAACAAATGTTTCACAGTTTAAATATCACATATTACAGATGGCTCAAAATAAATAATGCAAGCAGTTTTGACATAGTCAATTCATATTACTTTAAAATACTTCCTATAGCTATTGGAATGTACATTTAGTTTTTTGTAATATATAACATGTGATTAACATTCTCTTCAAAAACTTTTGATACTCTCAGTTCTGTTAGAAATTGCTAAAAGTGTATTCTGAAAAAAGTTAATACATAAGGAATGCCATTAGCATTTACTTTCTTAAAGAGTTACTTAAATGCTCAATATTTACATGTAATTAAAAATAGTGTATTCTTAATTTTTAATACCATAATTACTTTCTTGTTACTTTAAGTATTAATTTTGAAAGATTTTGGTGGTCTTTGCCTACCAAAAGAATAATGGAAGAACAGTGTTATTAGAATATATTTTTAAACATAAATATTAAAAAAAAATTTTGTTTTAATAAATATGGTGAAAAGTAATATGTGCTATGTGTTTGAAGATAGGTAACAGTACATGGAGAAAATATTTCTAAATAAAGAAATTTAAGAAGGAATAATGGTGAAGTCATTTGAATTAAATTATAAATTAGTTTTAAATTTACCTTAAGGGTAGAAGGACATAGCTGGGAAGTTAAATCTACAGAGAAAAAGTACTCTGGGAAGCAACATATTAACTCTTTGAGCATTGTTTTCAGTTTAAGTATTGACTGTACTGTTTTCTGTGATTAACCTAGCTAATCAAAACTGACAGTAATTAGGTTTTTATAAATATATATTCTATGCATATTGGTCCATGATTTCTGTCGTGCACAAAGGCTGTCATTAAATCATATAGCAACAGCAAAGTTAAAATAATTCACAATGCTAATTCCCTTTGCCAGAGATTTTAACAGTTTAATTATTTTCTTGTTGGAGGATCTTTAATTCTAACAATGTATTCCTTCAAGCGATTCTAATTATATGGAGTTTGAAGTTGATTTTATACATTGATTAATACCACAAGCAATCAAATTTAGGTGTTAGAAGAGTCTGAGTTTCGAAGTCATTAAACTGTGTATTTTAATACAGACTCATTTGGAAACCAAAGAGATCAAATCTTAATGTTCCGGTTTAGAACAACAACAAATTATGCAAATATTGTAATTTCAAATTATTTACTTTAGCTTTTGTTTTAAAACATTCTCTCTTGAAAATTAATTTTTCAAATATGATTTTATTACATTCAAATTTAAGAATGTCTATTTATCATCTATAGGACTTTGGAATTTGAGAAGAGAAATGCTGTCTGCTTCCTCTAAATATGTTTCAGGCCCTGTATATGCATTTGGTTTATTTCTTACTATATGGAGTGCATTTGTCTTACTAGGGCCTCTAAGGTGCCATATATTTCTTGATTGTTCATCTTAATTAACATAATGTCATGGATCGAGGTGATGTTGTGTTGGGATATCCAAATGGTCCAGATATTTCAGTACTATAAAATGGTAGAGGACAGAAGAGGACAGCTCAGGAGCAAAATTGTAAATGTATATTGTTACCTGTTCCATGTAAATATGAACTGTTTCTAATCTTCTTTTCTGATAATAATAAATAGTAAAAAAGAATGCACTTACCAAATCAATGCTGCATCCCTATGTCCAAGGCCATAATAATCTATTCTAGTAAGGACTACATTTCTAGCACTGCGGTTGGGGCTCCTACTTGTTTGAATTGGTAATAGCCTAGAGTCACCCTCCAAGATCCATGTATTTTCTGCAGGGGCCAGACTGGTAAACTAAATGGAGATATGATGGGGGCCATTGCCTCTGCATCCTTTAGGTCCTTATTAATTTATACTATTTGGACAAGGATGCATTACTGTTTTCTATTTAGTGTCGTGGTAGAGTGGCAGTTTCAGTGTCTTCATTTTGCCTTCTGTGCCATGAAAGACCTTACTGCACAGACCAAGGAATCATTGTTGGAGTTAAGCCAAGTGTTAAGTATGCCAATCACAATTATACATTTACGTATTGTAAAATGACAACTAAGTGGATTCATGGGTCCTAGTAGATCCACAGTAAGCTGAACCTTGCTTAGGATGCCATCATAAGAAGGGGAGCCATAATGATGGTTTAGAAGTCTCTGTGTCTAACAGGCCTCAAAACATCAATTTCCTTTTGCCCTAAATGACCATAGGTGTCTCCATGGAAAGACTGTATATTTATTAATTGTTATGTTTGCCATAGTAGTTCTGCATACTTCTTCTCAAAGACTTGGCCACATCTTCAGTCAGTAGATTCTGAATCTGAATAAAACTTAAGTCCAGAAACTGGGCAAGGGATCATGACATTTTTATTAGGTTGGCTGCCTTCAGCCACCTAGTCAGCCATTCTCTATTTCCTGTGATGGTAGTTTCTGGAGAGTGCCCTTGTTAACTGACCATTTATTTTGTTCTTAGGGACACTATGTGCTATGAACCATAGAACCATAGAACCATCTCCATAACTATCTGTGCGTCAAAACCTTGGCTGCCACTCTGACCCTGCCAGTCATTAAGATATTGTGATATCCCAGCTCTCGGCACTAAAGCACTGCTCTCTATCCTATATTGTCTCTATTGTTTCAGGGTTCTACCATCTGTGTTGCTTCCAGTAAGCCTAGTTCTGTATTAGTCACTCAAACTTCAGAGTGCCTTACAGAGGAGAGTTACATGATCTTGTTGAGTCATATTAGTGTCTCTCTCACCAGTGCATTCTTCATAGCTTTGGTGAATGTGAATCCTCTGGGCTGTCAAGTGGAGCATGATTATCTGGTGAGTCCTATAGTCTTACATTGTATATCCATCCCAGCATAATGACTTCATCAAACTGTTATTCCCTCTTCCATTGTCTGCTACAGCAAATCTGAAGTTTCATCTAGTCTTAACTTTGCGTTTTCATGCTTCTAAGAGCCATCATATAGTCAATTTGCACAGTCTTCAGGGATTTTAAACCATGTATCTTGGGAGAAAGTTCCCAAATCAATAAATTATTCCCTATCCATTATTTTGTTCTGGTTCACTTTATCAGTGCAAATTCAATGCAGACTTGGGCAATACCATGGAGAAATTTGCAGCAATATAAGGACATTAGAGTGGCTCCATGTTACACTGAAATGAAAACGTTTGTATCTTCACTTATCAAAGTGGTCATGAATGGAGATTGCCTTGGGAAGGTGTACCCTTATGCAAGGTAGTTCCTTGCAGCTGAGGCAGACTCTGAAGAGCCAAGAGCAGGAGTCTGTCTGCTGAAAGTTTGGGCAATAACTCCTTCCTTGAGAGGTGATCTGGGTGGTGCATCTCATTCTTCACCATACATTGAAGTAAACATTATCTCAAAGTACCTAGATAACTGAAGAAAGTATACTATTACCTTGGAACCAAACAGAAGTCAACTTGTACTTTATTGCGTTGACCAGATGATTTGGCAATTCGTTGAGGGTGTTGTTCATTGCTGTATAACAATCAATGTAACCTAATAATCAGGTTTAATTTGTCAGGGCTAAGTGCTTTCCCTAATTATAATATTTTAATACTTCCTCTCAAAAAAAAAGGCACATAGGTGGAACAGATGATCAAGGATAAGACAATAGCATATTCCATCCACTGAACCACAAAGCTTGGTTTTCTGAACTTGGTTTGTGATCTAACAAAAACTCTGTGGTAGAAGATACTTTGTTAACTGTCTTTTTCTATCTATGTCTAAAGGATTGTATTTATATATACAAAGTAACTTAGTATGAGAAACATTAATTATAAAACTAAATATATACAAGACACAAACCCAAACCATTTCTTTTTACATTCAACATAAAATTTTATGTTTCCACAATATTAAATTATAGTAAGTCCCCTACATAAGAACCTTCAAGTTGCGAACTTTCAAAGATGTGAATGTGCATTCGCATGTCCAGTCACGTTAGTTCATGTATCTAGCATACATTGTCACATGCATGCATCCTCTACAAGAGGTTGTGCTTTTGTGTACTTTACTGTACAGTACCATATAGAGAACAGTAGTACAGTATCTTTATTTCAAGCCCAGGATGTCTGGAAGCAAGTGTAAAAGCAGTGGTGATGTAGCTGGTACTGCTAAGAAGTGCCAAGAGATAACAATGTAAACAAAAGTGAAAATAATTGAGAGAGTGGAGTGAGGCAAAAAGATGGTAAACATCGCTTGTCAACAATTGTTCATGAATTGTTCAACCATCGGCATGATTCTAAAGAACAAGGACAAGATCATGGAACATGTGAAGTCTGCTATGCCGATGACGTCGACAATAATATCAAAGAAGCATGGAAAAGTGATGGAAGAGATGGAGAAACTTCTCAGTGTGTGGATGCAGGATCAGCATCAGCGTCGAGTCCTGCTCAGCTTAATGCTGATTCAAGAGAAAGCTAAAAGCCTTTATGAAGACTTGGAGGAGAATCAGCATCAGCGTCGAGTCCTGCTCAGCTTAATGCTGATTCAAGAGAAAGCTAAAAGCCTTTATGAAGAATTGAAGAAGAAACACAGCGAAGAATCAGAGGGCATATCTTCTAATGCCAGCCATGGAGGTTTCACCAGTTCAAGGCTAGAGACAACCTTCACAACATAAAAGTAAGTGAGTGCAGATATGGTAGCTGCCTGGGAATTTCCTGAAATGCTTGGAGAAATTATTGGTGAAGGTGCATATTTACACAAGCAGGTTTTTAATGTGGATGAGACAGGACTGTACTAGAAGAGGATGCCAGACTGAAGTTATATCAGTAAGGAGGAAAAGTTGATGCCAGGCTATAAAGCAGCAAAGCATAGGCTAACTCTGTTGTTTGGTGGCGATGCTTCCGGTGATATGAAGCTGAAGCCTCTCTTAGTTTATCATTCAGAGAACCCAAGAGCCTTTAAAAACATAGCCAAGGTCTCTCTTCCTATTGTGTGGAAGAGTAACCCCAAGGCCTGAGTTACACAGGCCATTTTCCAGGACTGGATTTTCCACCACTTTATCCTGGAGGTAGAGAAATATTGCTTGGAGAAGGACGTCCCATTCAGCATTCTTTTGCTGCTTGACAATGCTCCAGGCCACCCCCCATTCATGGACGACTTTCATTCCAATGTCAGAGTAGTGCATCTGCCACCAAATACTACATTGCTCATTCAACCTATGGACCAGGGAGTTATAGTGACTTTTAAGAAATATTATTTACGTCACACTTTTTGTCAGGCAGTAAAGGCAAGTGGCAAATCAGGAACAACCTTGCGACAATTTTGGAAGGACTATAACATCTACAAGGCCATAAAAATCATTGACTTTGCTTGGCGTGAGGTTACCCCCGTCACCATGAATGGGGTTTGTAAGAACCTTTGCCCACAGATTGTTCACAATTTTCATGGATTTGAGAAGGTGAATGAGAAGTGCAAAGAGGTTTTCAGCAACTTAGTGACCCTCAGTGAGAAGCTGGAGCTAGATCTGCAAGAGGACGACTTCATTGAACTCCTTGCTGTGCAACACAAGGAGCTTACTAATGAAGACCTGATGGAATTGGAGGCCCAGAGAAAGGACAAAGAGAGACAAGAGGAAGAAAAAGTAACTGAAGAACTGAAGAGATTCATGACTCAGGAAATGGCAAGGGGCTTTTCTTTATTTGAGGAGGCACTGTTAGTTTTTGAGGCACAGGACCTGAATGTAGAATGGTACACGAAGGTTGCAGCAGCTGTTCAGAATGCAGTCCAGTGCTACGGTGTCATCTATGATGAAAAAAAAGAGCTACTATCCAGACATCACTGTATCGTTTTTTTAAGAGGGTAGATAGAATAGAATCCAGCAAGGAAAAAGAACCTGTGCCATCAGTGTCAGGTGTGAGTGAAATTGCAGCTTGCCCTCCATCTCCTATTGCTGATGATCCTTCAGCTCTACCGTCTCCCACCTCCTCTCCCTCCTCCAGTCAGTAACTTTCTTGCCTTTTTCACTCAATGTCAGTCCCTGTATACCAGTTGTTGTACTGAACTACTGTACTTTTCAAGGTACTGTATTGTAAGATTAAAAATAGTTTCTTTATTTTTTGTTTTTGTTTTTTATGTATTATTTGTGTGAAAAGTATTAAAAACCTATTACAGTACAGTACTATATAGCCAATTGTGTTAGTTGGGTACCTAGGTTAACTTTGTTGGACTTAACAAACAAATTGGACTTATGAATGCGCTCTTGGAATGGAACTGGTTCATATGTAGGGGACTTACTGTACATTCTTTTCTAAATACTTGCTACAAGTTTTTGTATTTATCATTGTGGACTGATAACTAAGAGTTTGCATACTGGTTATGGTATGTGAACTTTCAGCTACTCTGATCTAAACTATTTCAATCAGAGACTTTCAGGTTTTTTCCAGGAAATTCAAAGACAAATATGCATTTTTTTTTTTTCTGCTTATGTGAACACAAGAGATTATTACTCCAGCAAACATGAGGGGAGCTATTTTCACATGAAACTGATCCTACAAAGAGCAGAGAAGAAAGAAGGAGGAAATGTAGTTTGGTTGGTATCACTGAGCTGCTGGATTATTGCTTGGTGCAGCCCTACTTTGAAATTTTCAGTGATCCAATACTCAAAATTATTTAATACACTTTAACTCAGATTTTTTGTTACTTCAAAGCGAAACAACTTTACTGACTGAAATATTACAATAATTTTACAAGTGAAGGAGTTTTTTTCTCAAGTCACATGTGATATGAAGTTGTAATAGGCAGCACTTTTTGCAAGAGAAATAAACTAAACTTTAACCAGTTTAGAATGAAAAAACACAAAGCAAAAAAGAAAATGTTAATAATGAATAAATGAATAAAACCAAAATAAAACAGACAATTTTTAGCTCACATAATCAACTGTGGGAAGGACAAGAATATAGATTACCTCAGCCAGTGCAATTCCAATAGGGCTCTATTTTTTTATTTCTTCCTTCTAGTTTGCTTTGTGTTTTGGTTTTATTCTACTGTGCTGAGTTTTTCAACCAGGCAGGAATCATGAACACAAATAACTTCTAGGCTCACATTTTTCTGTCTCTACCATCAGGGAGTATGAATTCTTTTTCCTTTAGTTTAAACTTGAAAGGACTAGAGAAGAATTCTGGCTGACCCCAGTCAGATCAAACACCTACTGATGTGTCCAAAGATGCAATAGCTACCAATTAGTAATCTCGACAGTAGCTCTGTAGTTGGAGCTGGAAAAAATAATTCTCCCTGAAGAAAGTTCTATGAGTAGGAGTATGGAAGCATTCCAAAAACAATATTAAAATAGATGTCTACTAAAATCAGAATTGGTTTCAGAATGGGTCTGATTCCAAGGTCTGAGCTTTTATTGACAATGGATAATTAATAAAAGCTCTTTACAATTGATTAAATTATGGGGTTCGTCACCAGTATTAGAATTGTAACTTTAGGGTAGATTTAAGTAAATGAGATAAAATGTAAATAAAGTATTTCAAGAAAACCTTACAGTCACCTAATAGAAATGAACAGAGCTTCTTAATTTCATTTCACTATTTAAATATTGATAACCTACTTATGGAATGATAAAAACTAATGATTATTTTTCAGCAAATAAACCATTTAAATGTTCAACTAGTAATTGTAATAATTTTTTAAATATACCTTTTACAACTCTGTTTCATGTAAATCCTAAAGGACATTTAGCTTCAGATGACATTACTTCTTATACAGAGAATAGCTGGAATTATTTCCCCACCAGTGTCTGAGATAATATTGAAAAGTATTTTGTATTTCCCAAAATTGGAATAAGCCTGTTATACAGGGAGACATTATGGGATTTTGTTTTGCCATACTTGATCTCCTACATCTATATTTTATATAAAACCATTATTGTCAAAATCTAGTTTCAAAATCTGGATGATTCAGAGTCGTATGATATACCGAAACTGCTTGATCTCTACAGGCACATTAAACATCTTTTCTCTCTGAGTTACTAACATTTCATCTTCACTTAACTCTTCTAACTTTCCGTATTTTTCAAGTGATTGGTTTACTGCCATTACTCTTGTAATAATGATTATTACTTCTAACTGGCAAACTTTCAGCTAAAAAATAAGACGTGTTTTCTTCCTAAACTCAAATAAAGAATAAAATGTGTTATCAGTAATCAGAGTTATATATCTTCATCATTAGGCTCCAAAAAATTCTTATTTTGCTTATTGAGAAATGATAATTGATATTAAATTTTATGTCGTTTTGAAAAAACTTAGCCATAACTAGTGCATTTGAAAATGTCATTGCAGTCACACAGTTTGAATTTTCTAACAATTTTCTACCTTCTTAATTCTCCATTCATTTAGAAATATTTAACGAATAGGAATGGGAAACTATTGTATAGTTTCTGAAATAGTTTCTAATTTGCTGCATTTAACAACTTCATGTTAACAAAATATAGTTCTCAGGAAAGGGTCATATTATGTTTTTCATTTATTTTCATTCCCTCCCCTAGTGAATTAGACATATGTACAAGCAATTGAGGTAATGAGTCAAGTACTTTAAGTTCCAGGAGAGTGAGTGTCATGTCTTCTAATTCTCTGTATATCTAGTGTCTTATACAGTACCAGCACAAGGGACTTTCATAAATATTGAATTAATTGAATTTGATAATATAGTATAAAACATTTATTGAGACAAAGGGGATTGTATGTATTCAATATAATAGTTAGTTACTTTTATTCTGTTAATATTGCCCTGACCTGTAACCTGGATCAGAGACGAAACACAGAGAGAAAAAAAAAGGAAATAAAGAAAAGATTATGAAGACTCAATATAAGCAATGCATGATTATTTTTGCCGTAATTACTAGGTACTTAACATACAGTGCTCTTCTTTGCAGGATATTTTCCTAGCCATCTTGGCAGGGGATTTTCAAATAAAGAAGTATATCATGGAAGATATCTGTGAAACATAAATTTAAGAAGCATAGCCTCTAACCCAAGTGAGTTTAGTGACACATTCACATAAGAAGAACCTCCTGTGTGTCTCCTTTCCCATTTATTTGTAAGACAGGCAGACAAAGGAAAAGTTAAGTATATATAACAATAGATCTTTTAACTGCAACCTGAAGATCAGAGACTAATATGTCAAATTTAATGAGGCTGTACTAGCAATATACAATATAATTTTTTTTTTAAGTTTTAAAAGCACCATGATAATCTGGGTGAAAAGCTTGGGATATGGTTCAAATGTGAGCATGGAGGAATCAGGATTTATTGTGATAGGGTGTAGTAATTGGGGGAAGAGTGTGAGCAGCTCTCTTTTCATGACACATTTAAGATCACTCTATCTCCCTAGAGAAGTAGATAAGGAAGTTCGTAGGATTTTGCCATAGGTCTGCTCTTATGCATGACAGGTACTCTAATTCCTTCCACCCACAATAGTTGGGATATATAGACTATATTGATTGATACTCCTATTAAGACTTGGAAAAAAAAAAAAGACTTGGGTCAGGAACTTGGGAAATAATGTTAGTGAAAGAAACAACATGCTGTAGACATAAGGAATCCTTAAAGAAACAACGTGCCATAAACATAAGGAATCCTGTCTACATTTAGAAATTCCTTGGCTTCTAGTATGTATTTAATATCCTATAAAGCAGCGGTACCCAACGTTTTTGGCACCAGGGACCAGTTTTGTGGAAGAAAATTTTTCCACGGATGGGGTGGGGCAGGGGGTATGGTTCAGGCGGTTCTGGGAGCGATGGGGAGCGGCAAATGAAGCTTTGCTCACTTGCCCGCCTGCCGCTCACCTCCTGCTGTGCGCGCCGACCAATTGGGGACCCCTGCTATAAAGACTTGGCTATTATTATACTCATACAGTTTAACGTTATCTATTAAACAGTATTTCCTGAGTGATTACTGTGTTCAGGTATTATGCCTGAGACAAATAGTAAATATGATAACACATCTATATTCTCAAATAATTGATAATTTAGAAGATCCTATAAAATGGCACTAGCGAGTGGTCACAAGCCAAGGAATGCAGATACCAGAAGAAGCTGGAGAAAGCAAGGAATAGAATCTCCTCCAAAGTCTGAAGGGAGCCCAGCCCTGATGACACTTCAGTTTCAGATTTCTGACCTCCAGAACAGTAATAGAATAAAATTCTGTTGTGTTAAGTCACCCAGTTTATGAAAATTTGTTATAGAAAATGTGTTACAAATAGAAAAACTAAAAGAGCAAAATGAAACACACTCAGACATAAATCCTCACACACATAGAAAGTATTTATCAGCAACATATGATCATAAACCCAAAATTAGGACTTGGTGGACAAAATGACAACCACATGTGCAGCTTGTAATTGGCAACTATGGAGGAAGAAGCCAAGGAAAAGAAAGGCAAAGGAAGTTCCAATAGTACTAAAAGTCACAAAACTGTACTATCCCCAACAGATACCCACAATAAGTCTTGGCAGGCTAATCTGGGCATGGCAGCAAATTTGGGCAGTGATCTACAGATGAGAGAAGATGCAGATGAGCAGAGAACCACAGAAAGATTGGAGTTGTCTGGGCCCTACGAACTCTCCAAACTAACCAACCAAAGATCCTTTCCAGGACAAAGACCAACACTGAAAAGCAATGTCTAGAAGTAGAACCCAGATTGAGGTAATAGGAGCATTGGAAAGAGAAAATCCAGGTGAATAGGGGGAGACAGTGGGCTCAGAGACACTTGGAGAAACAGGAGAAGAGAGAGATCTAGATTTTTGAAATTAGAAAAAGCTGTTTTGGCCCACCTCCTATTTTAGAACTACAGAGAAACCCCTCTTAGAAACCTTAGCAACAGAATATTAAATGCTATAAAACTATTATTAAAAAATGAAATACAGATTAATATCTATTCAGACAATAAATACATGCAAAAATGAGATGCTCAAAAACAAATGAGAACTTTACCCTAATATTTTCAAGCATGATAAAAATGATGTATTAAATTATAGAAGCTGTGAAAAATCAAAAAGTATAAATCAGATTTAGAAGAATTCAGTGAATTTATTTGGAGAATATAAAAGATTTTTGAGGGAACTGTTAGGTAGAAAATATTAAGGTTAAAATAACAAAATTATTTCAGAAATAGACACCAAGCTAGAATATATTTAATAGCAAATAAATACCATGGATGTTGATTTAAGAGAAATATAATATGTTTTTAAAACATTTTTAATTAAAAAGAAAATACAAAGTTACTGAAGACAGGCAAAGATGATTCAACATACATTTAACAGGAACTCCTTACCTACCGTCCCTAAAGTGTTAGTTATCTATATGGTCTAACAAATTAACTTAAGCTTAGAGGCTTAAAACAGCATACACTTACTATCTCACAGTTTCTCTTTGGCCACAGCTCATGAATCACTGTATAATTGCATGTCTGGTCATTTCAGCTTCCAAGAAGAGTGAATAACCAGGCGCACTTCCTAAGTTCTACCCCTGGGAGAGTTTCCCTTCACCACTGTCCTTCAGGGATGTCCCAGAGAGGGGCTGTAGTGCTACAGTTGCCCACTCTCAGGTGCACGCATATCATACAGAACCATGAATAGACCAGACCTGAGTCTTCTCTTCCTCTGCCAACTGATTGTAGGGAACTCCCCATGAGGCCATAGGTGCAGGTTGAGAGAGAGAAGGCAATGTAGCGGGAGTGGCAACCATGGGTATCTGGGCCACTTCTTCCTATAACATATATGTGTCTTCACAGCCTGCTTAGGACTGCTCACATATATACTACTTGTATTAATATTTGATGATGAAGTGTTGCTGTGCGCTCCCAACATTATGGGTTGTTGGTCAGATGGGCAGCTCAGGTTGCATGTGCTGACCCATGGTTAAGTGTTCAGTCACTGCTAAGGCCACTAGCAGGCCAAGAGCTGTTTCTCAAAAGGAGTAGTTATCTGTAGAGGATGGCAGGACTTTGGCCCACAATCCTAAAGGCCTGCACTGAGATTCACATATAAGGGCCTGTCAGAAGCTTCCACAGCTTCCTTCTCTGCCGCTGACACTTTAAGCACCATTGTATCTGCTGGACCAAATTGCCCAAGTAGTAAAGCAGCTTGCACAGCATCCTGGACCTGTTCCAGAACATTCTCTTGTTCTGGGCCCCACACAAAAGACGCAGCTCTTCAGGCCACTCAATAAATAAGCTGGAGCAACACACCCATATGATGAATATGTTGCCTCCAAAATGCAAAGACTAAATCAAAATTGAAATATTTTTTTTTTCCTTTTGCAGTAAATGATACCTTGAAGAAAGGGAAAAGACAACCCATAGAATGGGGAAAAAAAATATTTGCAAATCATGTATCTAATTAGGGACTGGTATCCAGTATATATAAAGGACTTTACAACTGAATAATAAATAGAAATAAATAACAACAAATAAATAAATAATACAAAGCCAAGTAACTCAATTTGATAATGGATAAAGGATTTGAATAGTCATTTCTACAAAGAAGATATACAAGTAGCCAACAAGCATGTGAAATATGCTCAAAATCATTAATCATTAAGGAAATACAAATCAAAATGACGTGTTACCATTTTATATCCAATAGGGTAGCTATGTTCTCAAGACAGGTGATAATCAGAATTAGGTAATTTGGAACTCTCATAGACTTCTGGTAAGACTGTCAATTGGTGCAGCTACTTTGGAAAACAATTTGGCACTTCCTCGAAAAGTTAAATGCAGAATTACTGTATGACCCAGCAGTTCCACTCCTAGGTATATATCAAGTAAAATGAAAATAGAAGTCCTTGCAAAACCTTATTGCCATATTTAGTCAAGGACAAATAAAAATATATACGTGTACACATAAAGGTTGTTTATTATGACAGTATTTTGATTTAAATAACAGGGTTTGATGCATTCTTTGTTTTAATAGTCTTTATTCTACATTTTGGTAGAAACCTTAAATTATTAATTGGTTGTAAAATGATACTGTTCTTTTCTATCTGTTAACTAAATATATAAATTAAAAGCCACTTATGTAACTTGTCTAAATCTAAATACAATCCATGATACTTCAGTGTTGCAAGAAGAATTGAAACCCAGTAGCTTTTTTAATACTCAGGTACATTTTTAGACTCTGGAGTAGAAAAGTTACTTCCACTATAAAATAGTCAGTGTTGTACATTTGTTTTCTTACTGCATTCTAATCCTGAGTACCAATTAGCACATTTTATGACTTTATTTGGGTAATCTCCAAGTTTATATCCATGCCAGTACACTTCATAATTACTTTATTTAAAGAGGCTGCATCAGACCCTTGCCACTTAGAGGTGGTCTGCTATCAACTTCTGGAATTACTACGTATATTAAGCAGATGTCAACACAACCGATTTTTAATTAGTTACAAAGTATTTGTATAATTTCCTCGTATTTCCAAGTACCATAGTCATCCATTGCCAGACCTCCATGTCACCATTCAAATCAGACAGAAAACACCCTAGGGAAGGTGGCAGCCAAGGCCAAGCATATGTTACCACTGCCCTCTCTTAGGGTAATGACTTGGCAGTAAAAATGGAGATATACAAAAGAAAGAAACAGAGAATCTATAAATAAATGCATTCTCACTTCACTCCCAATGAAGAATTCAACTGCACTACAATTCTCAAAGAATGTTTCTCATTTTAAACTCAACAACCTCAGTGGAGAGAATATTGCTAAATGTTAATGTGTGAGTAGCTGCTATGGTATAAGTAAAGTTTTGCATCATAAGATAGCACAGAAAACTGCCAGAAAAATTGAGACAGACATTAAGAATCTATATGAAAAAACTGAAAGGAAAAGTTTAAGATAATTCTCATATTTGAAACCCAAGAATCTTGATTATAAAATATCCAGGCAAAGCCATTTTGTGTAATGATGAAAATACAGATTTTGCAGTGAGACAGGCTTGGCTTGCATCCCTGGTCTGTCCCTCGGTAGGTGTAGGACCATAGAGAAGTTATTTAATACCTCTGGGTCTCATTCATGTATTCATGCGTTTGAAAAGATAGTGGGCATATATTGGACAAACACAATGCTAGCTACTGGAAATAGAATAAGTCAAATAATATTTTTTCCTTATTGGAACTTAACATTCTTTGGGGGGGGTATATCTCATCCAATTAAAAATCAATCAATTAATGAATTCACAATAGACGTTGGTAAGTGCTAGCAAAAAGAAAAAAAAGAAAAGAAACAAAATACAAAACTAGAGAGAACAACGTAGTGCATTATGAGGGTGTTCAGGTAAAGCCTGTTGAGAGAGTTGGAAAGTTAGATCAGACCTGAAGAATGAAAACTGTGATTATCTGTAGAATAGAGATTTGTTGTACACATGATAAAAAAATAATTTCCCTAAAGATTTTTTGGCATAGTTTCTGGCATAAAATAAACACTCACAATTGGGGGATTGTACATTATTATCATTATTCAAGTTCTATTTGAAAATCAGAAAATATGTATTGAGGATCTCTTGGGATACATATCTTATCTGAATCTGATTGACTGACTTGGGGTTTGGAGCTCTTATAATTGTCTGTTTTAAATATAAAGGAAACTCACCAACCCCTTAGTACTTTGTTAGACCATCTTTTGAAATGCATTTATTTACTATTTAAGAAACTTTACCACATTTTTCATGCTTTAGGGGGAATTTTTTTTAAAAAAAACAGTGTGTATTTGTAAAGTGTATCAGGGGTCTTCTTCAGTGCCTGGCATTCACAAGATTATAATCAATTTCTTGGAATTATTTGCTCTCTTTATTCATTAATTGTAAACATTTTTGTTGGTTTTTTTCATCTTTATTATTTCATATCCTAAATGGGACATATGAGATATTTTGTTTATTTACTGTGTTATTGAAGTATAGTTGAATTACAATATTGTATTAATTTCTGGTGTACAGCAAAATGATTCATATATATGTATCAATATATATTCTTTTTCAAATACTTTTCCATTATAGTTTGTTACAAGATATTGAATATAGTTTCCTGTGCTATACAGTAGGACCTTGTTGTTTATCTATTTTATATGTAGTAGTTTGTATTTGCTAATTCCAAACTCTTAATTTATCCCTTCTTGCCCCCCTTCCCCTTTGGTAACCATAAGTTTGTTTTCTATGTCTGTGAGTCTGTTTCTGTTTTGTTAAATAACTTCATTTGTATCATTTTTTAGATTCCACATACAAATGATATCATATGATGTTTGTTTTTCTCTGTCGCTTACTTCACTTAGTATGAAATGGCAATATTTCATTCTTTTTTATGGCTGAGTAATATTCCATTGTATATATGTTTACCACATCTTCTTTATCCATTCATCTGTCAGTGGACATTTAGGTTGCTTCCATGTCTTGGCTATTATAAATAGTGCTGCTATGAACATTGGAGCTCATGTATCTTTTCGAATTAGAGTTTCCTCTAGATATATTCACAGGAGTGGGATTGCTGCATCATACAGCAACTCTATTTTTAGTTTTTAAGGACATAGGAGGTATTTTGGATTACAGATGGAGCTCTTATTAAATACTTCACAGTATGTAATGGTGTGCTGGTCCCTCTTTACCCTTATCTTTATTCTTCATGGCAACGCAGTGAGAGATAGGTCAATTGTCCAAGGTGAGTAACTGGATACTCCAGAGTGAGAGAAGAAGCAACTTTTCTTTGCTTATAGAGACATAGGGACCAATTGTCCCCCTCCTCTTCTGAAAAGATTTCCTCCTTATTCCAGAACTTTCGTATGTAAATAAAATATCTTCAGGAACCAGAAAGCCCTAGGGGGTTGACTTTTACAATATAGAGATGCCTTCCTGAAAAATAAATAGCTAGGAAAATAATGCTCCAGTCTTTTTGGTACCTTCAGAGCTAACCTAGGTGCCTGTTCCAAAATGAAACTAAGAGAGAAGTGAAGTTTTAAATAAATGACTACGGATCGAAACTTATGGTATGTTAACATGTTTCTAGGAGAAATGAAGCAAACATTCTCTAACTTTATAGCATATGTTCCTTTGTCTTTCAAGGCTAGGGTTCTATAAAAGTACACTGAGAAACCTACTGAAGTTTTATTTCCCCTGAAGTTTGTGTAGAAGAAGCTAAGAGGATATGTAGAAAATATTCCTGTTATGCAAAAAGGAAAAGAAACACATTATCATATCAAATCTGTTATATCACACTGAGTAAGATGTGTTTTTACTTCCTGATATTTTATAGTGTATCCTATACCTTTATATTTACAACTTTATTGTCTTACTATTATATAAAATCATGCTGAGATAAAACAAGAGTCCACTTGATCTTCTGAACAAAATTAAGTTTCTAAGCCTTGTTTTCAGAGAATTTAAATTGCAAATTCATTAAGAAAATATTATTCAAGTGGAGTTTGACTTATAGTTTTTGGGTCAGAGGTTCTGAAATTTGCCTTTCTAAAAGTGATGATTGCTTTTATGTTACCAATGGTAGGCAGTATTGTACTATATTTAATTTTAGTTCCAATGTGTGTTTAATCTAATTAAAGTCATATTTTCAGATTGGTAAATGTCCCCAAATGTGTGGGAACAAAGAAACCTGCTCTCAAGGGCATCTGGCTCCTAGTCTGCAACACATGGTTTCACCTTTCCCTTCACCCACACCCAATGTGTGCATCAATATGGGGAGAGATGCAGTTCCATTCGGGCCCCTTTGTGATTCAATATACTTCAGAGAGTTGGATGTTGAAAACAAAAGATAAAAGGTGCTGAAATGCATTTTGATTAAGCAATTTTCAATAATAGTCCAATTGTACATATTGAAAAACTACCAACCACCTTCCCATAAAGACTTATTATTTTAAGGAGAACATTTTATACATATATATGGCCACAGAATGTGAATATATAGATTATCTATATATCAGTATCAGAATTATTTATTAATCATTATATATGTAACAAAAAGAAATATATATAATATCTACTTAGTCACATGTATATGTTTTAATTACAGATTTCTAATTTTAAAACATTATTTTAATATATAGTATACTTCATTTTTTTTAATTGACTGTGGCTTAAGTTAAAAAAAAAATCACTTTTTTATTCATTTGAAAGTTGTGTCCATCCTTGAAGCAGCAAAAAATTCCTAGGAAGGAATGGCAGAACATGATTCCAATGGCAGAAAGAGAATATTAATAGAACTCTAGAGGTCTGAGTGTTTGAATTTCTGTTACTCACCAGGTCAACTAGATTTGTGGAAGAATCTTACCTTAAAGAAGAATCATAAAGTAGTGTCATAATTTAGATTAAAGCCATATATCTAGTATAATTTGAAACATGTATCACAAAATGCATAAATGATTTATTGTACTGTTAAAAAAGGTTGACTACAAATTCTAATTCAGAAAACAAAACCAAGAGTTAACTAGGTACCAGGCCAACAAAAGAAAAAAAAGAAAAAAAGAACTACTGACCAGAGTAGGAGGTCAGTCATAAGATTTATGGTCATGCTTGCTGTGAGACTGTTTTCTTATCCATGACCTCCATCACCATTTTGAATTTGGTGATGTTAACATTTGTCTTGTTTTAACCCTTAAAATTATTTTTAGTTTTACTGAAGTAATATTTGTACATATTTAAAATAGAATCCATTTCTGTATGTAAAATTAAACAGAAGAATTTAATAGTGAATTTTTAACATATAATTTAAAATCAATATCAGAAAAAAGACAAATAGAATTAAAGGTAATTAAAGATATAAAAGATTTTATGGGTAACATGACAAAACTTTACTGAAGATATTAAAGTCAACTTTAGTAAATGGAGAGATAGTCCATGGTCATGCCATAAAACTATAATATTTTTAAATCTTTAGTTTTCCCTAAAATTAATATATAAATTCAAAGACTTTATAAAGATCTAATTTTTGGTAGAAAATTGATATGCTGTATCTAAAAACTGTGTGAAAAATATGTGAGAACACAAAAGGTCAAGAATAATTTATCAATATTGAAGTAGAATAAAATTGTGGAAATAATTGTCCCTAAGGCATATGAATTTATATTTTAAAATTGTAGTTCTATAAAAATAGTGGTTTGCTGAGCTAGGCCAAAATAATAGAATAAAGAGGAGAGAAACTGTTCACAGATTTATGGCAGTCTACTATATAGACAGGGTGACATTGTAGACTGATATGGAAAGAATGGACTGAGAATGCACTGGGGAAATTGGTTATTTCTTGTAGAATAAATAGAGTTGGATTCTTATTTTTTAAGAATGCATAGAAACCTACCTCTGGTAAATGTATCTAATTATGAAAACAAAATTTAAAACATCTATAATAAGCATCAGTGTGTATTTTTAAGGCCTCAAATTAAGCAAGGATTTTATAAATAATATACAAAAAGAAGCAAAGGAAAAACCACTAAGGAAAATACTGATACATTTTAATGTATTAAATTTCAAATTTTTTTACTATAGGAGGCAAGAAAATGTTTTTTTAAAGAGTAATAAATTAACAAATTGAGAAAATATATTTGTGACACAAACATTAAAGGGTTATATTAATATGTATATTGAAAGACTTATAAAACAATAATGACATGTAAAGTTATGTGATAGGAAAAAAAGGCAAATTATCTAAACAGATAATCTCTAGAAAAGGAAATACCACTAATATGAAGGTCGCAGGATTAAGAGAATGTTCAAACAAACATTATCTGTTTCTTTTCCAAATGTTTTATGGGATATCAGCCAGCCCCAGCCCTCTGGCTGGTATTCAAGTGATCACTCACATTAATGGCTTCAAAAAGTTAAATTAGTTACCTCTCTTATTGCTATCCTGCTCACTACCTAATTGGCTCTTTGTCTATTCACTGTTGCATACATAATAGTGGCTGTGTTTGCCTCTACATAAAGCCAGTCCTACCTGGTTTAACTTGTGTGGGCAATTTCCTTTTTCCTTTCAATTGACTCCATGAAGGTCAGGGCTCTTGACAAGTAAAATTGCAGTTGAAGAATGAAGACAATCCCCTCCATAACACACACATGCACACACACATACACACATATCCATAACTGAGTAGGCAGATTAGAAAAACCCAACATTGTACATTGAGTTAGTAAAATGTCAAAATATACTTTCTTATATTAAGATGCATGTCTCAACTTAGTATTTGAATATTTCCTTTATTTCTAATTGATTCATTTTATCTTATATAAAAAGAACTGAATTATATGTAATTCTTCTGATATCAAACTAATATTCCAAGAAAAGGATCAATTTCAAACTATTCCAAAGGCCAAGCATGCCTAGTGAAATGGCTGAACCCATAAAAGTTTCAATTGACAAATTAAATTTGATGGTTGACATAATCTGTTGTTCAATTCCAGTCTGTGTTAGTTTCCCTTATTCTTTGTTCCTAACACAAACTAATTACATCTCTCTCACAGAACTGGTCACATTGCCCTGTAATTGATAGTCTAGACTTTGAGGCAGTTGAAAGAGGAAACAGACTTCCTATCTGCACAAACTTAGCAGCACTCACTGTATCAGGGAGGCTGGAAAGAGGAAAAAATATTCCTAAATTTGGGCATCACAGCTCAGCAAGGGGAACATTATACAAATGTATATTTGTTGGGAAACATTTCTCCATGTCACATATGTAAATCTTGTGTCTGTGTTTGTTCCAGGTGTATCTTTCTGAGAATGTTGGTATAGCAGGCAGCCTTGAAAGATAGTGTCTTCCTCTAGGGCAGAAGGTCGCTTTGTTTCTTGACCAGTATATTATAGAAAATGTCTTCTTAGGGTAAAGTTTGGGCAAGTTTACCAGTAGCATCCTTATAAAATAGGGGGTTTCTTAAGCTGTGACACACACTTATTTCATGTGCAACATCTGTCTGGGCCCCACCTCCTCATCACCCTTGTGGGACTTGGGGGGAATGGGCAACCCATGTGACATGAAGCTCATGCTGCCTGCTATACTATGAATAATATAGTCCTTTTATTCTGTCTCAGAAGTTTCATGTCTTCTGCCAAATCCATGAAACTGTGGCAAGCTAATTTGTTAGCTGGGCAGGTTGGGTAAAAATCTCAGATCCTTCATAGCTCTTTACAATATGCATTACACTAATTCAGTTAATTATTTCTATAGTCCAATTCTACTAGTAATGATATGCCAGAATCTTTTATATAATTTTCAACCATTTTCTTTACCTTACTTTGAAATTTGCTTTCAATTGGAAACACATATTTTAATCACAAGATTATTCATAACCATCAAAATAAAATAGCAATGAACATATCTTATTAAAGCAATAATTATGACATTAGACTGTTTATACAAATTGAATCAAATCAACTTTAAGAAATAAAACTGTATTGTAGAGAAATAGTTTTCTTAATAAAATCCTTTATTTTTATGTGAGGCAGATGGTATTGATCAAATATTATAGTGATGAAAAATATATACCTCCATCCCTTTTTTAAACAAGGACATCTAAAGGTACATTTAACAAAGAATCAAACTTTAGTGCTTTGATACTATTGCCAGAAATATTTTGGAAATTCCTCCTTTGGAACTGCTTTTAGAGATAAAAGGATTTTTTGAGTATGTCAAATTATGGTAAATATTCATGTTTCTAAGTAATATTTTATTTTTAGAAACTGCAGTACATATTAAGAGCAAAATCGAGTAATAAAGGAAGGTTATGAATCTGAGTAATAGCATTTAAAAAAGGATATAGCTATGTAGACACACTGGCAATAATTTTTTTCTGTTGGCTGATAAAATGGTTTTTCATATGCATGAGCTCTTATAGCTATATTGAATAATACTTAGAAAAAAGAGTGGAAAATCTGACTCAGGATGAGATTTAATTCATTCATTTGTTGAGGTCGTAACACCTTGTTCTTTTGAGCAGAGGGATATGATATCAGAGAGAAGTAGTCTAGTGATCTTGGGTAACTTGCTTAGTATTTTTGAGCATTTTTATGTTCAGTGGGGATAACCCTAACTAACTTACCCAGGTATTTTAAATATTGAAGTAAAATATTTAGTACATGTGAAGCACCTGGGACAGAAAATACATAACATATAATGTACCTGTAAATGATGGTGTAGATGTATTAGGGTTGTAATTCTTGTTATGCACTCTGTAGTATAAAACAGTTGAAATTATAGTAGGTGGGGAGTCAGAAAATAAAATAGGTTCCTGTAGAGCTGCTGGTGGGCTTTGAGTCTCAGCACTCCTTTAGTCTGGGGCTTGGGAGAGTATGTTTCTCTTGTTTCAATCATATAAGAAGAAATTCAGTAGAATCCCTTGGAGAATTTGATATCTGTTACATGCAAATTGAAGAATACAGTACTTGGTATATGACTTAAGTCATTGTAATTGAGGAAATGAAAGTTGTTCATTGTGATACCCTGCACTTTCAGAGTGCTTAGGGAAAAGGATGTCTATGTTTCCTCTGGACAAGTTGTACCATGTATACAAGAGACATCTCCAACTGAGATCCTGCCCAAGGGAGTTACTTGGAGAAGTGAGTTGACACTAGCTTTGGAAAGCTGATGATATAGCATTGGGTGCCTAGGGGATGAGAAAGCTACAAACTAGATGAAATTCATATGCTAACGTTAAACAAAAACCTTGCAAGTGAGAGGTGTCTAAATAAGAGACTTTTTCAGAGGACCCAGAAAAGTGTCCCATGACAGGAAGAATCAGCTTTAAATGTCTGCCAATTCCTAAAGATAATTATATCAGCTCATGGAAATAGCAAATGGGCAATAAATTCTCACCCTTTTATCTCTCCTCCCTTTTCCAAACTCAACCCTAGTTAAACCAGATGCAGCCTGCTGGGAAAATAGGACAGAAAGTAGAAGATTGGAACTAGAGAAAAGACAACTATGCCTCCCTTTCCCAGGCTTAAGTTAGGAGAAGAACAAAGCTCCAACTTTAAAAACAATAAAATATAACATATACAAATACAAAAATCATAACTATATAGCTCAGTAATTTTTTACAAAGTGACTACACTTCTGTAACTACTGTACACATCAAAAAATATGAAGAGTACTAGCACCTCATAAACCTTTCTCGTGATCGCTTCTAGTCTCTCTCTATATATATCATCATCCTCAAATTTAACCAAATTAAGCCATTATTTTAACATCTAAATCTGTATTTCAGTTTTGATTGGTTTTGAGATTTGGATGAATTGAATCATTCAGCACACAGTTATTTTTATTCTATTTCTCACCATTATGTTTAATATAAATTCATGCAGTTACAAGTCAAAAATGTATTTAAATATTTTTAATTGTTGTAATAGTATTCCTTATTAGTTTCAGGTTTACAACATAGTGATTCAATATTTTTATAAATTATACTTCATTTAAAATTATTACTAAATATTGGCTATATTCCCTGTGCTGTACAATATATCTTTGTAGCTTATTTGTTTTATACATAGTAGTTTGTACCTCTTAATGCCCTACTCTTATCTTGCCTCTCCCATTGGTAACCAGTACAGTAGTTCATTCTCTATATCTGTGAGTCTGTTACTGTTTTGTTTATTCATTCATTTATTTTTTAGATTCCACATATAAGTGATAACATACAGTATTTGTCTTTCCCTGTCTGACTTATTTCACTAAGTATGATACCCTCCAAGTCCATCCATGTTGTTACAAATGGCAAAATTTCATTCTTTTTTATGGCTGAGTAATATTTCATTATATGTATATACCACATCTTTATCCATTCATCTGTTGATAGACACTTATGTTGCTTCCATATCTTGGCTATTGAAAATAATGCTCCTATGAATACTGGAATTCATGTATCTTTTGAATTAATGTTTTCATTTTCTTCTTCAAATATATGCCCAGGAGTAGAATTGCTGGATCATTTAGTAGTTCTATTTTTAGCTTTTTGAAGAACCTGCGTACTTTTTCCATAGTGGCTGCACCAATTTACATTCCCACCAACAGTGAACTAAGGTTCCCTTTTCTACACATCCTTGCCAAAATTTTTATTTGTTGTCTTTTTGATGATAGCCATTCTGGCAGGTGTGAGGTGATATCTCATATTGGTTCTGATTTGGATTTCTCTGATGATTAGTGATGTTGAGCATCTTTTCGTCGCCTACTGGCCATCTGTATGTCTTCTTTGGAAAAATGTCTATTCAGATCTTCTGTCAATTTTTTTAATTGAGTTTTTTTTTGGTGTAACATTGTATGAGTTGTTTATATATTTTGGATATTAACACTTTATAGGTCATATAATTTGTGAATATTTTCTCCATTTAGTAGGTTGTCTTTTCATTTTGTTGATGGTTTCCTTTGCTGTGCAAAAGATACCAGCTCTTCCCTTGATGGAAATCTTGGGACCTTATGAGGCTGGCTGGAATAAATAATGCTGTTGTAAACTGTTTCAAACATTTTTTTGTGTGTATATGCATGCATTTCTGTTGATTATATTCCAGTAGATAATATCACAAAGTTTTATTTCAAAGTAGTTTATCTCAAAGTACTTAGGAGATTCTCAGAGTATTTGTAGGAATGACATTCCTGTAATCGATGTATGGCAGTAACAGATGTCTTTTCTTCCTGTCAATATTTCATGTTTTACTCATTTTTGATTTTTAGCCAATCTACTTGTATATAATGATGTGTTACTAATTTAAAATTTTCATCTCCCCAATATCTCGTTTAGTTAAGCACCTTCTTATATACATACTAGACTTCTGATATGATCTTTTGTGGCATGACCATTCAAGTTTCCACACAGTTTTCCACTGAGGTGTTTGAATTTTTATTACTTATATTAGGAATTTAAATTATATTCTGGATATAACTTGAAACTCTTTGGTTATACAGATTGAAAATAAATTTTCCTGCACTATGGGTACCATTTTCCCTGTCATATTAGTGTTTCATGGAGAAATTTCTTAATATAAATGTGGTCAGATTTACCAATCTTTTCTTTTACGGCTAGTGCTTATTTGTCATGTGTAGGAAATAATTCTCTACTCCCCAGTTAAAATGCAATATCATAAGAGTACTGCTTGGTGAATTATCACAAAGGAAATACAGTCATGTATCCTCCTCAAATATTCAGCTTTAGCAAATCCTAATTCCTCTTGTCCTTCCACACTCACTATATCCTTCCCCCTTCCTAAAGTTAACTTCTATCCTTATTCCTAATATTTGTTAATTTTGCCCATTTTCCTTTTAAACTTTATAAATATTACAGTATTTCTTCTTTTCATGGATTCTTTGGTTTAAAATTTTGTTTGTAAGGATCTCTCTTGATGTTGCTGAAGTAGTAATTTGTTCATTCCATCATGGTGTAATACTCTATCTGAATATAGCATACATTAAGTATCTATTCCAATGTTTATGTGAATTGTTTCCAGGTTTGGGGTATTTTGAGTAATGCTGCCAACTATAAAAGTATTTTTGTACAGTTATGTATGCTTTTCCCTTAGATATATACATAAGAGTGGAATTGCTTTGTCATAAAGTAGTCTGATATTAAACTTTAGTAAATACTGCTAAACAATATTAAAGCATTTCTATCAATTTATACTCCCATTGACAGTATATAAAAATTTTAGTTACTACACACACTTGGCAACACTTGGTATTGATTTTCTCATAAATTGTAGCTATTCTAAAGGGTTGCTATATTATTAAGGGAGTATATATTAGTATAATTACAAACTTTTAAGCATATTTTTTTACCATCATTCTTTAGGGTTTTTTGCCAGTTGGGTAACTTTTACATGAAGTACCTTTAAGATTTCTCCCCATTAAATTTTTTTTCTGTCTTTTTCACACAGTTTTATATTGGTCTTTAGTATTATAAATACACATAATTTGTTCATGATACGTACTGAAAATATATTTTGACACTCCATCATTTCCATTTTTGGATATTTTATTTATTCATTTTTAGTTATTTTTGTGTTTTCTTATCTAACTATAGTCAATTTACAATATTGTGTTAGTTTCAGGTGTACAGCAAAGTGATTCAGTTCTGTGTGCATATATATAATATATATATCAGATTATTTTCCATTGTAGGTTATTACATGATATTGAATATAGATCCCTGTGTTATACAGTAAATCTTTGTTTCTTATCTATTTTATATATAGTAGTTTGTATCTACTAATCCCATACTACTAATTTATCCCTCCCCTCTCCCTTTTCCCTTAGGTAACCATAAGTATATTTTCTATGTCTGTGAGTCTGTTTCTGTTTTGTATATAGATTCATTTGCACTATTTTTTAGATTCCACATATAAGTGATATCATATAATATTGGTCCTTCTCTGTCTGATTTACTTCACTAAGTATGATATTCTCTAGGTCCATCCATGTTGCTACAAATGGCAATATTTCATTCATTTTTTATGGCTGAATTATATTATATTGTGTATATATACGTCTTCTTAAAGCAATCCTCTGTTGATGAGCACTTGAGTTGTTTCCATGTCTTAGCTACTGTAAATAGTGCTGCTGTGAACATTGGGGTGCATGTATTGTTGTGAATTACAGTTTCACAACATTCTTGGGTTATATGCCCAAGAATGGGATTGCTGGATCATATGGTAGCTCTATTTTTAGTTTTTTAAGGAACCTGCATACTGTTTTGCATAGTGGATGCACCAGTTTACGTTCTCACCAAGAGTGCAGGAGTGATCCCTTTTTTTCACCCTTTCCATCATTTACTATTTGAGACTTCTTGATAATAGCCATTCTGACTGGTATGATATTCTCTAGGTCCATCCATGTTGCTACAAATGGCAATATTTCATTCATTTTTTATGGCTGAATTATATTATATTGTGTATATATACGTCTTCTTAAAGCAATCCTCTGTTGATGAGCACTTGAGTTGTTTCCATGTCTTAGCTACTGTAAATAGTGCTGCTGTGAACATTGGGGTGCATGTATTGTTGTGAATTACAGTTTCACAACATTCTTGGGTTATATGCCCAAGAATGGGATTGCTGGATCATATGGTAGCTCTATTTTTAGTTTTTTAAGGAACCTGCATACTGTTTTGCATAGTGGATGCACCAGTTTACGTTCTCACCAAGAGTGCAGGAGTGGTCCCTTTTTTTCACGCTTTCCATCATTTACTATTTGAGACTTCTTGATAATAGCCATTCTGACTGGTGTGAGATACCTCATTGTGGTTTTGATTTGCATTTCTTTAAAAATTAGTGATGCTGAGCATCTTTTCATGTGCCTGTTGGCCATCTGTATGTCTTCTATGGAGAAATATCTGTTCAGTTTTTCTGCCCATTTTTTGATTGGGTTGTTTTTTTTGGGGTTATTGAATTGTATGAGCTGTTTGTGTATTTTGGATATTAACCCCTTGTTGGTTACATCATTTGTAAATATTTTCTCCCATTCCATGGGTTGTCTTTTCATTTTGTTGATGGCTTCCTTTGCTGTGTAACAGCTTTTAAATTTGATTAGGTCCCATTTGTTAATTTTGCTTTATTTCTTTTTCCCTGCGAGACTGATCTAAGAAAATATTGCTGCAATTTATGTCCAAGAATGTTTTGTCTATATTCTTTTCTAGGAGTTTTATGGTATCATGTCTTATATTTAGGTCTTTAAACTATTTAGAGTTTACTTTTGTATATGGTGTGAAAGAATGTTCTAATTTCATTGATTTACATGTAGCTGTCCAACTTTCCCAACACCACTTTTTGAACAGATTGTCTTTTCCCCATTGTGTATTCTCGCCTTGTTATTCTTAGATTACTTGACCATGTGGACATGGGTTTATTTCTGGGCTCTCTATCCTGTTCCATTGATCTATATGTCTGCTTCTGTGCCAATAGCATGCTGTTTTGATTACTGTAGCTTTGTAGTATTGTCTGAAGTCTGGAAAGATTATACCTTCAGCTTTGTTCTTTTTCTCAGGACTTCTGGTTCTTTGCTGGTTCCATATAAATTTTAGGATTATTTGTTTTATTTCTGTGAAAAATACCTGGGTATTTTGATAAGGATCACACTAAACCTGTAGATTGCTTTGGGTATTATGGCCATTTTAACAATATTAAGTCTTCCAATCTAAGAGCATGGTATATATTTCCATTTCTTTGAATCATATTCAGTTTCCTTTACCATTGTTTTACAGTTTTCAGTGTATAGGTCTTTCACATCCTTGCTCATTTTACTCCTAGGTATTTCTTTTCCACAATTTTAAATGGGATTTTTTTTTTTTTAATTTCTATTTCTGATACTTCATTGTTAGTGTAAAGAAATGCAGCCGATTTCCGTATGTTGATCTTGTATCGTGCTACCTTTCTGAATTCATTTATTAGTTCTAATAGTTTTTGTGTGGAATCTTTAGAGTTCTCTATATAGGTATCATATCATCTGAAAACAATGACAGTTTTACCTCTTCCCTTCCAATTTGGATATCTTTTACTTCTTTTTATTTTCTGATTGCTGTGGCTAGGATTTCCAATACTATGTTGAATAGAAGTGATCAGAGTGGGCATCCTTGTCTTATTCCTGAATTTAGTGGGAAGGCTTACTGCTTTTCACCATTGAGTATTATGTTATCTGTGGGCTTGTCATAAATGACTTTTATTATGTGAAGATATGTTCCCTCTATACCCACTTTGATGAGAGTTTTTATCATGAATAGATGTTGAATTTTATCAAATGCTTTTTCTGCATCTATTGAGAATATAATATCATTTTTGTCTCTTTTTGTTCTTGTTAGTGGGGTGTATCACATTGATTGATTTGTGTATGTTGAACCATCCTTGAACCCTGGAATAAATCAAACTTGATGTATGATCATTTTTATGCTTTGTTTGTTTCAGCTTGCTAATATTTTGTTGAAGACTTTTGCATCTTTATTCATCAAAGATATTGGCCTGTAATTTTCTTTCTTTCTTTCTTTCTTTTCTTTTGGTAGTGTCTTTGTCTGGTTTTGGTATGAGGGGGTGTATCACATTGATTGATTTGTGTATGTTGAACCATCCTTGAACCCTGGAATAAATCAAACTTGATGTATGATCATTTTTATGCTTTGTTTGTTTCAGTTTGCTAATATTTTGTTGAAGACTTTTGCATCTTTATTCATCAAAGATATTGGTCTGTAATTTTCTTTTTTGTAGTGTCTTTGTCTGGTTTTGATATCAGAGTGATGGTGGCTTCATAGAACAAATGTAGGAGTGTTCCCTCTTTTTCAATCTTTTGGAATAGTTTGAGTAGGATAGGTATAAGTTCTTCTTTGTATGTTTGGTAGATTTCCCCAGTGAAGCCATCTGGTCCTGGACTTTTGTTTGCAGGGATTGTTTATATTACAAATTCTATTTCACTTCTAGTGATAGGTCTGATCAAATTACCTGTTTCTTCTTGACTCAATTTGGCATGCTATATGTTTCTAGAAACTTGTCCACTTCTTAAGTTGTCCAATTTGTTGGCATATAATTGTTCATAGTATTCTCATATGTTTTTTTATTTTTACAGTACTGGTTGTTATTTCTCCTCTTTCATTTCTTATTTTGTTTCTTTAGGTCCTCTTTCTTTTCTTCTTGGTGAGCCTGGCTAGAAGTTTGTTGATTTTGTTTATCTTTTCAAAAAAATATCAGCTCTCAGTTTTATTGATCTTTTCTATTTTTTTTTAACTTTATTTTATTTATTTCCTCTCTTATCTTTATCATTTCCTTTCTTCTGCTGACTTTCAGTTTTGTTTGTTCTTTTTCTAGTTCTTTTAGGTGGTAGGATAGGTTGTTTACTTGAGATTTTTCTTGTTTCTGGAGGAAGGCCTGTATCATTATGAACTTCCCTCTTAGAACTGCTTTTGCTGCATCCTGTAGATTTTGTAG